>NW_027481256.1:0-405202 GCF_051309035.1 Mrakia frigida | reverse complement strand
AGAGATGCGACCGAGTTCACGCGCTGAGGACCACCGATACTGATCTCTCTGATCCGTGTCGTTGTCCTCTCAGATGATTCACCGGCCACGAGCACTGTTCACACAGAAGAGAACGGCCATTGCATCGTCGTGAGTTCGCTCGCTGATCCGATTCAGAAGTCGAAACGGGAGGCTGACTCGGATTTCTTTGATCCCTTTCCTCAGGCTTATGAACCTCAACAACGCGTGTTTAGATACGGGGCCATAGCTTTCCGAGTTAACAGTGGTTTGGAATGGACCGGAGGGGCTATCTAAGGAAGGGAAGGGGAGACAAATCTAGATTCTAGTTTCAAAACGACCCGTAGAAAGACTTGATCCAAGATGACTGATCGCTAATGACTGAATCCTAATGTATTGGAGGTCATCTGCTAACAACCCGAACACCAGAACAGAGAAGGGAAGAAGCAGATCAACATCTTCACCTTTTCTCGAGCTCGACAGGTCGAGCGCGTCTCAAAGCGGCGGTCCTCGAGATTAAATTTATAGTATTTAGTTGCTTGATTGGCGCATTTGTCATCGACATAGCTATGGTGAAGTGGCTATCATTCGCGCTTGCCATGCGTGAGGCGAGGGTTCAATTCCCTCTAGCTATACGTTTTGTTCTCGAGCTCTCCTTTTTTGCTTCCTGTTCTTCCTCTCCTTTTTCTCAACCCAACTTACCATACAGCTTCTCACCTCGATTGCCTGTTTTCCCGCGTCAGCCGTTCCTTTCTTCCATCTCAAGTTCCTTCGGACCTTCGAAGTCGACGCGTCGCCTGACTCTCCTTCCTTCCTCCTCTCAAAGCAGGGCAGGGTTCAAAGCAAAGAAGGAGGGTTTGATCGTAATACGAACAAGTAACGGGGGATATAAGATAAAACGAGCGAGGGGGAGACGACTGAACGACGACTGAGATGCAAAAGAGATGGATGCGGCGGCGAGAAGGAGAAGAAGCAAGAGAGAAAACGAAACGAAAAAGCAGAAACCGAAGCGAAAGCAGCTCCAACATAAAAGAGATTCGAAAGAAAGAAAAAGAGCGTCGTTAAAAAGCGTGTCAAAGCTGGAGAAAGAAACAGAGGAAACCAAAACTGAACTGAGAATCCTCGGACCTCCTTAGATCCCACCCCCGCCGCCAACCATCACCTGCGGTCCTCCACCACCCACCACCGCCCCTCCCGTCCTAGCGAACGCCTGCTGCATCGGCTGAGCGCTCCTCGGCAGCGCAGGAGCGATGAAAGGAACCAACGTCGCTGCTCCTCCCGTCGCCGACCTCGACCTTCCCAACGCCAACGGTCTCAACCCTGCTCCTCCTCCACCCCCACTAGAGACAGCATCATCCGGCGACATCGGTCTCGACAACCCCAAACTCGTCGACGGTCTCTTCATGCTCGAAACCTGGAGCAACGTCGCACTCGCCGCACACAACCTCGTCAGGTTCTTCAACGCCACCTTGATAGGTTTCTTGGTCGCTGTTCCCGTCGTCCCCGTTCCATCGGGTTTGGCCATGTACCAGGAGCAGACCTGAACGACGACTTGGAAGAACTGCTGAGCGTCGTCGGCGAGGGTCGAGTCCTGACGACGGGAGGTGGAGGGGAGGGAGGAGGTTCCGATGGATTGGTAGAGTCTACGAGTGATGGTGTCTGCTCTTTCGAGGAGGGTGAGGAGTTCGAGAGTTCGACGATCGGGACGAGGAGTTGGGGTGGGAGGACCGCTTTCGGTCGAGGAAGCGGATTCGAGAGGGGAGGAGGCGAGGTTCGGAGAGGAGAGATCGTCTTCTTCGGGGATGTTTGTGTTCTGTAAAGGGACGGTAAGAGAAGGGAGGAGAAAGAAAGAAGAGAAAGGGATGAAAGGTCAACGTTCGAGATTGGAAAGGGGACGGACGCGCCGTCGGTTCAACTTCAACTCGCAAAGCGCCAACCCAAGCGACGGAGAGCAAAGACTCACGAAATCTCCACTCATATCCTCCTCAACCAGCACCCAAACTCCAAACGCAGCCTCGACTGCCACCCCCATCGTATCCAACATCTCCTCGTCCACCACCCGATTCGTCGCATCTCCCCTTCCTCCTCCTCCGACTTCCAACATCCCTCCCCCTCCCCCACCTCCTCCATCCCTTCCAACCCCCGCTCCTCCTCCGAACAAGTACCGATCCTTCTCAATCCTCGGCGAAATCGGTACACCGATCGACGAGCTCATCGACGAACTCGTCGAGTGCCCTCCTCCTCCTCCCATCCCCATCGCCGAGAACGACGACGGACCTCCCATCGCAGGCGAGCTCATCGAGTTGGGCGAAGTCGGGTTGGGACTGAGACTCCCGTTGACGGTGTGCAGACCGTTCGTTGGACCTCGAGGAGGAGGGAACCCTTCGCTGGGAGAGAAGGGAGACGTATCGTACGTCACGTTGGGAGGAGGACCTCCGTTCGGGTTGGGAGACGACGTAGGCGAAGCGAAAGGGTTCCGTAAGGCTGATCGAAGCGGGATTTGATGAGAGAAGGGGTTGGGTGGTGAGGTCGAGGAAGAGGTGGAAGGTTTGTGGGTTGCTGGAGGATGCGTTGGAACAATCGGGCCTTCGAGGATGAATCCTGGCGAAGGGGAAGGCATGGGAGGGATTCGAGCTCCGACTTGAACGTCGTGGGAGGAGAAGGATCCGGCGTGACGACGTGATTTCGAACGAGCTGCTTGGGAGGGAGGACCTGGTGTGGAGGGTGGAGCTGGACCTGAGCCTGAGCCTGAGCCTGGACCTGGAGTGAGGATAGCTGAAGGAGAGGGGGATGGGGAGGAGACGAGGCTGCTGGGGAAGGGTTGAGCGGAGATGGATCGAGTGAGAGCGACGGGGGAAGGATGGTTGATGGAGGGAGGGGAGTAGGATTCCGTTCGTTCGGGGATAGGGGAGATGGGAGTTCCGGTGGTGTTGGAGATGGTAGGGATATGGTGTTGGTGCTGACGACTGGTGGGAGTGACGGGTCGAGGGAGATCTCGAAGCAGAGGAGCGACCGCGTCGATGAGAGGATGCATGTTCTTCCACGCGTTAGCGACCTCCGCCATGGCTCCGTAGAGCATGAGAAGCAGCGTCCTCGAAAACCTAACGTCCTCATAGCTCGTCGAAGCCTGCTGAGCCGACGAAGCCTTGAGCTGAATGAGGAGAACGGCGATGACCTTCCCGAAAACGGCGACGTCGTCCTTGCACGCTTCGACGACTCCTCGAATGACCTCCGGGGGAGGAACGGCGGCTCTCCTCGAGATCGAATCGAACCGATCCAAAGCGTTGATGAGGCGATCCGTGTACTCTCCCGCGGGAGCGAGGACCTTGGCGAGAACGCCTGAAAAGACTCCATCGAGGGCGGAGAACGAGTGCTGCCTGAGCGACGACTGGATCTGGGAGAGAGCGAAGAGGAGACCTCTAGCCGAGTCGATGAGGGTGAGGAGAGCTGGAGGGACCGTTTTTGGGAGGGTGGATCCTTGGAGGGTGGAGAGACGACGGAAGTAGGAGTCTCGAGACGCGTCGGGTGGGCTGGAGGTGAGGGAGGGATCGAGGATGTTGGACTCCTGGAGTGGACGACCTGATGGGAAGGGAGCTCCTCCTCCTTGTTGAGATAACGGCGAGCCTATCGCTGGTCGTCGCATTCCGTCGTCCGAGAGTTTCCGACGAATGGATCGAAGCGAGCCTGGGACTCCTCCGACGCGTTGAGTCGTTGTCGGCTCTCCTCCTCCTCCTCCTCCTCCTTCGCTTCCTTCTCCCGACAAGGTCGTCCGACTCTGAGCCATCCCAACTCCACCGACCTTCCCTCCTCCTCTCGAACTTGATCCTGATCCCGAAGCGACAGCGTTCGTCGGCCATCTGCTCGTCGTTCCTTGACGATCCGACATGATCTGGGAGTGCGGTTGACGAAGATCTGGGAGGGACTTCTTCGCGCTGAGGAGTTGAGAGAGTCGTTGAGGTTGGGAGTTGAAGGAAGCGTTCCGGGAGTGGGAGAGGTGGGAAGGTGTTGACCGATCTCGAGGTGTGGAAGAGGAGGAGGAGGGGAGAAAGGAGGGATCGAGAGGGGAAGAGTCGTTTGAGGAAGGGTCGTAAGGTGAATCCTCCAGTATGGGAGGAGGAGGAGGTAGTCGATCGATATGCGAAGGGCCGTCGATGGGAGAGGGAGAAGGTGAAGGGTATCCGTCGGCTGCGATCCTGGGAGGAGGAAGAACGACCTGATCCAACTTGTCTCGTCCTTCCGACGACGGCGGCGAGGGAGGACGCGATGCCGAGTTCGAGAGCGTACGACTATGCGGCCTAGGCCTGGGAGTGACCGTCTCGGTAGAGTGGTTCGTTGAGGATCCTCTCGTCGAGCTTGAATCGTTCCTCCCGTGCTCTCGATCGACGGGAGGGGAGGCGAACGAGTCGAGGGACATGGAGGGAGGGAAGTTTGGGTTGGAGTTGGAGTAGGATCGATAATGGGAGGAAGAGGATTGATGGGAGTCCGACCGAGAGTGAGATTGGGTGGTACGAGAAGGGGTTCGAACGTGGTTGGTTCGGTTGTTGGCGAGGTGAGGTCCGTTGTCCGTCGCTTCGTCTCCACTCCCTCCTCCGCTTCCAGCTCGCATGAACTCTCGAATGCTGAGAATCCAGAGCTTCTCGGCTTCCTCTCCTTCCGAGTTGGCAGGTCGATCCATGATTTCGCGAGGCTGAGAAGGAAGAGAGGAAAGATGAGCTCGACGCGAGGGAAGCTCGTCGAGGAGGAGTTGCTTTTGGTTCGACTCACAGGCCACTCGAGAGGGTTCTGCTCGACCTTGAACACCTTCAGCTCCGTAAAATCGGCCATGTAGGCTGGAAGAGCTCGAAGACGGTTCTGCGAGAGCGAGAGGACCTGTCGGAGAAAAGAAGAAGAGGGGGGCGTCCGTTCAGCTCGAGTCGTCCGACTTGACGACGAGCTTTTGAAACCGAAGGAGAGGCCATCTGCAGTCGAAGGAAGATCGAGACTCACTCGTAAAGAAGCCAGTCTCCCAGGTTTCTCTGGCATCCTCTTGATCTTGTTTCTCGAAATGTCCAAGATCTCGAGCGATTGAAGCGATCCGAGCTGTGTTTTGAGAGGAAGGGCGAAGAAGCGGGAGGAGAGGTCAGGACGAGCCTCTACGAACTCCAGCACTGTAAGAAACCAGACGTACGACTGCAGGAACCTCTCTTAGATCATTTCCCTTGAGATTGAGGTATCGAAGTCGAGTGAGGATGAGGAACGAGGTCGGGAGGGACGTGAGAGAGTTGTGAGAGAGAGCGAGTCTGGAGAGGAAGGAAAGGCGGGGAAAGAGAAGAAAGGTCAGGTTCAAGCTCGTGTATAGATCGTTCGAACCCATATCTGTGCGATAGAAAGAGCCGAGCTGCTAGAGGTGCAGGGACGAGTGAGGAAGATGGAGTAGGATAATGAAAGGTCGGGCTGGGAACAAGGTTCCTCCTCCTTTGACCTCGTGAGCTCGTTGTTTTCGCCCTCGCGATGAGCTTGACCTCGGTTTCAAACACCAGCAGACTGTAGAATGCATACAGCTCTACATATCTGAGCTCGTGTGGTTGCTCTGCGTCGCAAGGAGGACGAGATGGGAGGCAGCGACGAGCTCGATCCGAACATGCTCCGCCTTCCCCTTCCCCTCCCTTCAGCCCTCGTTGCTGTATTGAGCTCCTGAGAACTCAGCAGGCCTCCGAAGAGCTCGAGAGGGATTTCCGTAAGAGTATCGAGCTCGTCCTTATACGCTCTCGTCATCCTCCGGAGCTCAGTTCCTGTCCTCCAGACTCGAGGTGGGAGGGATATCGAACGCTCGCTCGCTCGGAAACAACTCCTTCTCTCTAGATGAATGAACTGACCTTCTTACACCTTTTCCTCCACTCCCAGCTGCTAGACCGTCCAAGCCTTCCTCCCCAACTTCTGTCAACCTCGATCTCGAGAAATCCAGGGTGTCGCCTCCGTCCCGACTCGCCTCAGCCGCCTGCTGGAGGAGGAGAGGCGTGATCCGAACAACGACAGCAGTCGACGGCGAAGAAGCAGAGGAAGAGGCGTTGGGCATGGCGGAGGGTCCCTCTTGAGGCCCTTGAGAGAGCTGGGCTGGCTGTAAAGAGAAGGAGCGAAAAGATAGAGCAAGGAGGAGGGGAGGAGTGCTGGTCGACGTTGGAGGGGAACGAGAGGTCGAGCGTGCCGTTCAGAGAGATGTTTGACGTGTTTCGCTGTCGTTTTTTGAGCAAGATATTCAAGTCTTCTTTTTCATCAGTTGAGGATCTCTGACATCGTAACTTGAAGTTTTCACCTTTACGCTTGAAAAAGCGGTAGACATCGAGCCTGGGCCTCTCGACCTCAAGCGAGAGAGCCAGCGAGGTCGTCTCCTCCTCTCCAACTCCATCAACCCTCTCCTTCCCTCCTTCTTCCCTACAACATGGTTCTCGCCGATCTTGGACGTCGTCTGAATACAGCTCTCAACTCGCTCTCCTCGACATCAACAGTAGATGATAAAGTCAGTCTCCTAAGGAAGAGGAAGAAGCAGAGAACCTCCGAGCTGACCCCGTCCCCTCCTTTTCTTGACCTCTCTTTCTTCAGGCTCTCGATGCTGTTCTCAAGGAAGTTTGCTCTGCTCTTCTAGAATCGGATGTGAACGTCAAACTCGTATCGGATCTTCGTTCACAAGTTCGAAAGGAGGTCAGTTTGAACGAACTAGATCTCTCTTCGCTCCTTCCATCGAGCTCACCACCGTTCCTTCCCTTCTTCCTCCCTCCTCCCTCCCTCTCTGCAGGTCAAAGCCCAACTTTCCCCTCCCAACCCCACCCCTACTCCATCCAAATCCTTCCAAATCGTCCAAAAAGCCATCTTCGACCACCTCGTCCTCCTCGTCGACCCTTCAGGATCCGAACCCTCTTCCTCCTCCTCCACCTCCTCCTCTCCTCCCAAAGAAGCCTACCAGTTCAAACCCGTCAAGGGCCGCTCCAACGTTCTCATGGCCGTCGGTATCCAAGGAGCAGGAAAGACCACCACTTGCACTAAGCTCGCCGTTCACTACGCTCGAAGGGGACTCAAGACGTGTCTCGTATGCGCGGACACGTTCAGGGCGGGAGCGTTCGATCAGTTGAAGCAGAACGCGACAAAGGCAAAGATTCCGTTCTTTGGGAGTTATACGGAGACGGATCCGGTGGAGATTGCTAGGCAGGGAGTTACAAAGTTCAAGAAGGGTGAGTTTGGGAGAGGGAGGGAGGAGGGGAGGGAAGGAAGGAAGGGAGAGCGAGCGAGCTGACCTTCTTCCTTTCCTTCGTCCCCTTCACTTTCCTTTTCCTTTCTGGCTTTTGTCGAATACAGAACGATTCGACATCATCATCGTCGATACCTCAGGTCGACACAAGCAGGAGGCTGAGCTGTTCGAGGAGATGGTGGCCATCGGAGACGCTGTCAAACCCGTGAGCTCGAACTTCTCCTTCCTTCCCTCCCTTGTCGTCCGAAAGCTCACACGATCTCTTCTTTGTCGCGACTCAGGATCTCACCATCATGGTTCTCGATGCCTCGATAGGTTCGTCGATCTTCTTCCTCATCCGCTACGTCCTCGAAGCAGTCGCTGATCTTTGTCCTGGCCTTCGTTTCCGTCTCGTCCTCCAGGTCAAGCCGCCGAGTCCCAATCTCGAGCCTTCAAGCAGTCTGCTGGTTTCGGAGCCATCATCGTCACCAAGCTTGATGGTCACGCTAAAGGAGGAGGAGCAATTTCTGCGTGAGTTTCCCTGCCTTGTCTCGTCCGAGCGAAGACTCATTCGATTGAGCTGACCTCTTTCTCGTGCCCCTTCTTTCTTTCAGCGTCGCCGCCACCAAGACTCCCATCATCTTCCTCGGTACCGGAGAGCACCTCAACGATCTCGAGAGGTTCTCGCCTCAGCCTTTCATCTCCAAGCTGCTCGGCCGAGGGGATATGCAAGGACTCATGGAACACATGTGAGCGCTTCGGTTTTGTTCCCGTCGCCCTCCTCGTTTCGAAGAAGGAAGACCCTCGAGCTTGAGCGAGAGCTGATCCTTCCTTGCTTTCTATTTCCGATGTCGTCACCAGCCAAGATGCCGCTCTCATCAACCCCGAGAAGCAGAAGGCTCTCGCAAAGAAGCTCGAGGCCGGTCAGCTTTCGATTCGAGATTGGAGGGAGCAGATGCAGAGTGTGATGGGAATGTGAGTAGCTCTCGCTCTCTCTCTTTCTTCCTCTTTCTACTTTATCGCGTCAAACCGAAAAGAACTCGAACGCTGACCGTCCCTTCTTCTCCGTCACGTCGCTCCAGGGGTTCCCTCTCCAAAATCGCGTCCATGATCCCTGGACTCCCCGCTGGGATGCTCGACGGGAACGAGGAGGAAGCGTCCAAGAAGCTCAAGCAGATCGTTTACGTGACCGATGCGATGACGGCGAGGGAGTTGGACGGGGATGGAAGTTGTTTCGTGAGTCGTCTTCGTCTCCGTTGCGTCGCTCGAGCCCTTCGAGGCTGACCTCTGGCCGTTTCTTTCGTTGTTGCTGTTGGTGCGTGTAGATCCGACGAGACAAAGCTGGAAACCCTATCGGTCTGACCAAGCGGGTCTGGAAGATCGCTCAGGGAAGTGGAACGAGTGTGAGAGATGTTGAGGAGTGAGTCCTTTCGTCGTCCCTCTTCCTTCCCTCCGTCTCCTCACTTCGCTGACCCTCCCCCCCTCCTCTATTTGTTTCTCTTTCCAGCGTTCTGATGCAGCATCACATGATGGCTTCGATGGCCAAATCCGTCGGAGGAGCTAAGGCTGCTGCTCACAACCCGTTCGTCCCCTTCCTCCTTCCTTCCTCGATCCGTCCGTCGCACAACGCTGACTTCCTTTTCGTCGTTCGACATCGATGCTAAAGTAACGCTGCTCTCCGAGAGAAGCTCATTGCTGCTATGGGTGGACCTCCTATGGGTCCAGGTGGAACTCCCTCGCAGGCTCAGCAGATGGCGATCCAGGTTCGTTTGCGGTTTCGATTTTTCTCGACGTGTCGAGCTCTTTCTTCCCTCCCTGACCTGACGCTCTGCTCCTTCATGTCGTCCTCTTTTCTTTGAAACCAACAGCGTGCCCTCCCACCCGACGTCCTTCGAAAGATGAGATCCGCTGGAACCGCTGGAGCCAACAAGTTCGTCCAAACTCGTCGTCGCCTCTTCTCGTCTTCTTCTCTCCTTAGCTCTTGCTCCTTTTTCATCGTTAACCACTCTTTCGTTTTCCCTTCGTTCTGCAGGATCCTCCAAGACATCATGAACCCTCCTCCTCCCCCTCCAGGATCCGGCGGTGGACCGATGGGCGGGATGGGAGGGATGGCTGGGTTGGGAGACATGATGAAGAACCTCGGTGGGATGATGGGTGGAGGAGGACCTGGAGGACCCGGTGGGGGTGGGATGCCTGGTGAGTCCAGATTCAGACGTTACGACGAACGAAGAAGGGGCGGAAGGGAGGGCCAGGAGAGGAGTGAGCTGACCTTTTGCGTTTTCGGTTCGTTTTTGCTTCGGAAGACATGGCCTCGATGATGAAGATGATGCAAGGGATGGGTGGAGCTGGAGGAGGAGGAGGAGCTGGGGGAGGAGGTGGGATGCCTGGTGAGTCTTTCTTTTCCTTTTTCGAGACGAGCGGGACGGAGGGAGGAAAACAAAGAGCTGAAAGAGCTGACTTTCGTCGTTTGGGTTTGAAATCAAGACATGGCTTCGATGATGAAGATGATGGGTGGGATGGGAGGGATGGGAGGACGTTGAGCTTGAACTTTGAGCTCGAGGGAGGAGGACGAGCGGAAGGGGACGCGTCAGGTCGGAGGGGAGGGAGGAGGGGAGAGGAGGCAGACGAAGGAACGGTGTTTCGTGCGCTCGCAAGTGGCTGGTTGTTTTTGTTCATCTCGTTTTCCCTTGCTCAATTGTCGCATTATTACAGGGTCCGTTTTGCTTCTTCTGTTTTGCTAGTAAGGAGAGTCGACGGAGGAGTCGAGAGCGACGCGTTCCAAGTCTTCGCTGAGAGCGAGGGTTGGCTTGGACGGCCTGCCTTCTTCCTCGCAGTCAGTCGATGGTGAGGGTGTGATTCGTTCTGATGAGAGAGAGAGGAAGTGTCCCAACAGTAGAGTAAACCAAGGGAAAATCGAGCACGACAAAGGGAGACGAGAGAAAGAAAACAGCGTCGAGCTCCACATCCCTCGACTTCACTCGTCTTTTGTCGTCCTCGAGCTGCCTTCTCAAACTCCAGCATCCATGCAGTGTCTACTTGATCTCGTAGAAATCGTCACTTCAAGCTGCGAGATGTATAGAACCGTAAAAAGTGAAGCCGATTTCACCTTGGCGAGGCGGCGGTCGATACCTCGCCCTCCACCTCCTCCTCTTCTTCCTTCCTTCCCTTGACCTTCACTCTAACCACCACCACACACACACTAGAGCCTTCCTCACAGGCCACATCAAACCTTCCTCTCGAACACAACAAAAAGAGGTTCAAGCTCGATGCGCTCTTCATCAAGAAATCTCCGAGGATGGACGATTTCGACGTCGAGGACTCTTTTCCTTCTCGTCCTCTTCTGCCTCGCTTCCCAGGCTAACGGTGAGCTTTTCTTTCGATTTTATTGCTTTGAGGTGCTGTCTGGATGGCCAAGAAGATAGACCAGGGGTTCTGTGAGGGTGCTCAGTGGTGGGAGGGAGGCAGGAAGAAGGGGAGGTGGGCTGAGTTCAATGTTGAGCTCGACTTCAGTCAAGGGAGACGTCCTCCCTCCACTCTTTCCCAGCATCCATCGCCTTTCTCAGCTGTCTGAGATAGACGTAGTACTGGCCCCTCGATATAATCACCTTCTTTTACCCTTAAAAAATCGCAGACGCTTACACCTTTTGCTTCTCTCCTTCGTTCGTGTCCCGTCTCGATTGGCAGCCTCCTTCTCCCCTGCTCCCCTCCTCCAAATCCATCATCCTCGTTCAGCCATCATCGATATCCTCCCTAAGACACCTACAGCTCGGTCTACGCTGACGGAAACGAGCCTGAGGAGGAGGTTGGAAGCGGTTGGGAAAAGGTCGCCTTCGAGTTTGAAGCACGATGATGCCTGGAGGGTGGTTCTGGAGGTTGATGGAGAGGAGTACGCGTTACATATGGTAAGCTCCCTTTCTCTGAATCGCTAAGAGGGATAGAAGGTATGATCGAGAGAGCGTCTGTTGGGAGTCCGTCTCGAACGAAAAGAGGCGATGCTCCCAAGAACGAACGGTTCTCGACGCGTCCATCTTCGTCTCGCTCGCTCAGCCCCCCTTCCCTCCCCTCTTTCTCCCTCCAGAAACCCAACGTCCACCTCCTCCATCCTTCCTTCGCAACAACCTACCCGACCTCTCACCCCCTCCATCCTTCGAACGTCCTCGCCTACGAGGGTCACGTCTTTCCCGTCTCCCACTCCGAAACTCGACTGCTCGAAGATCTCGCTGGAGGAATCGCTCGTTCAGACGAAGAGGAATCAGCCGCTGGATCTTTGGGTTGGGCTCGAATCCTCGTCCACTCAGCCGAGAAAGGGCTCTTTGAAGGAGCCTTTTCCGTCAACGGTGAGACGTTCACGATCCTCAGAAGCGAGACGTACGAGCGGGTCAAGGAGGCGAAGGATCCTCATGTTGAAGCTGGACGAGATGAAGGTCTGGTGGTGTTCAGGGATAGGGACGTCTCGATGGAGGGAGGAGAAGCTGGGAGGAGCTGCTCGCACGACGACCTCGATTTCAACATGGACTCGGATCATCCCATCCGACGTCGGTCGGCGATGGAGGCGGAGAGAGGGTTGAAGTTTGGACGAGAAGGATCGTTGTTCGGGAGGCAGAGTGATGTTCCAGGAGGAGTTAGCACTGGTGGGAAGTGAGTCGAGATTTTGCCTCGTCTGAACCGACGACTGGAGCGAAATCTGGGACTCACTGACGCGTCTCCCTCCTTCTTCCTCTCCCACAGCTTGACCGCGACGATCGGCCAAACCGCTGGATGCCCTACTGCTCATCGGCTAGTCTACATGGTATGCGTTACCAGCTTCTTCGTTTTCCTCCTTCGAGTCTGAGAGCGAGAGCGAGAGTTGACCGATCTCGCTTCCCTCTCTCTCTCCCCCTCTCTTGTTGCCTCTCAACAGGGAGTCGCAGCAGACTGTGCTTACGTAACTGCGTATGGAGGAGCTGACAACGCTCGAAACGCTATCGTGAGTTGATCCTTCTCGCTCCGTCCTCTATCCGCCGCGTCGTCCTTTCGTTTCGAAACTCGAGCTCACCTCGTTTCTTCTCTGTCACTCAGCTCAACAACTGGAACATCGCTTCAGCTCTCTACAAGTCAACTTTCAACATCTCTCTCGGAATCATCGAGCTCTTCGTTCAGGATGCGGCATGCCCTGCTACCGTTGACTCGAGCATCGCCTGGAACACGGACTGCTCTTCGCTCGGACTGAGCGATCGACTCAGCGCTTTCAGTGCTTGGAGAGGAGCTTCTAGGAGTGGAGACCAAGCTGGTCTCTGGGCTTTGATGAGTGGTTGTGCGAGTGGGTCGGAGGTCGGAATCGCATGGCTCGGGTGAGTCGAGACGCGTCGTTCGTTCCTTTCCCTTTGACGGAAATGCGACTGACTGACGAACCTTTTTTCTTCGTCTCACAGACAACTCTGCAACCAAAGAGTACGTTTATCCGTGTCCTCTTCGATCCGAGCGTGTACTGATCACCTCACGACCTTGAACGTTTCCAGTCGACTGATCAAGGAAGCGAAGGCATCGTCAGCGGAACTTCGGTTTCTACGAACTCACGAGCGGAGTGGCAGGTAAGTATCCACCTTCTACCTAGACTTGACCTACTTTGCACTCGCTGACCATGCCTCCGACTCATTCAGATCGTGGCTCACGAGGTCGGGTCAGTCCTCTCGTCGCCTTCGTTTTCTCTTCTTCGAGTCTCGGGTCGCTGAAAGTTTGCGTTCCACAGTCACAACTTCGGAGCCTATCACGACTGCACCGCAGGATGCCCTTCCGGACCCAGCTGCTGCCCTCTCAGTCAAGACGTGTGCGACGCCAACGGGGTTTACATGATGAGTCCGGTAGGAGGCACTGAGGAAACCGTCTTCTCCCCTTGCTCGATCGGAAACGTGAGTCTTTATTCTATCAAGCTACGCCCTATTCAGTCACTGACACAGCTTCCTTTCTTCTCAGATCTGCTCGGCCTTGGGAACGAGAACCGTCGATTCAAGCTGCCTCGCTGAACCTGGAAGCGTTACGCTCATCTCGTTGGAGCAGGTATGTTCTCGACTTCATCATCCCCGTACCTTTCGAAGCCACGCTCACACCTCGTCTTTACCCCGTCTCCAGTGCGGAAACGGAATCCTCGAGCCCGGAGAGGAGTGCGACTCAAATTCGAGCTGTTGTGATCCAGAGAGTTCGTCTTTGACTTCCTCCCTCCCATTTCTCCCTCGAGATTCTTCAACTGACACCTCCTCAACTCTGCTTCATCGCAGCTTGCAGATTCCGAACCGGAGCCGTCTGCGACCCAGCTTCCGACGCGTGCTGCAATGAATCTTGCTCGTTCGCCTCAGCCGGAGTCGTCTGCCGAGCGTCTGCTGGAGTCTGCGACGTCGAGGAAACCTGCTCGGGAACGAACGGTACCTGCCCTGTGGATACCACTATTCCTGACGGTGAGCTCGTCGTCTCTTCGTCGAACCCTTCGAAGCCACGCGTCTCAACTCGATTCGGTTTGCTGATCTTCCCCCGCTTCCTTTCTCTCATCAAACTTCAGGTGACTCATGTGGATCGAATGGCCTTCAATGCGCTTCAGGAGTTTGCACCTCCAGAGATCGTGAGCCCGTCGTCTCTTCAGACTTCTCCTCGTCGACGCGTCGTCCTTGACCTTCGATTTCGTCTATTTCTTCAGTCCAATGCCAGACGGTTGGTGCCTCTCTCGGAATTACGCAAGCTTGTTCTTTCCAGAGCACATCGCCTTGCTCGATGACCTGTCAATCTCCCACTGGGGGATCTCTTTCCTGCCTCGTGAGTCTTCTTCTTTCCCTTCTCCCTCGTCCTCGCCTTCTCGAAAACCGATGCTGATACCCTCTTCACCACCTCGACAAGATCTTACAATCCACTTTCATCGACGGAACAACCTGCGGATCAGGAGGGAGATGCCAGGGCGGAGAGTGCACGTCGGGAGGAGGGTCGTCGTCGGGAGGAGGAAGTGGTACGGGAACGACGGGTGCTGGAGAGCTTTCTCGTGAGTCTTCCCATAGCCTTCTTTCTATCTGAATCCCAAGGAGTATCTCTTGTGAGACTGACCTTCGCCTCTGATCTGTTGCCGTAGATTCAAGCAGCCTCCGGCTCGCATTCTCTCTGGCTTTCGTTCTCGTCTTGCTCGCCCTTTAATCATGCCGCAAGACTTTTCTCGCCTTCGCACGATTTCGAAATTCATCTAGTATCTATTCTTTGCTGCTATGATTATCTCGCAACTCGGTTTGTATCAATCTCAATGGACTTTGCTCTCTTCCCCTCCCTCGCTCTGGGCTTCAGCGACGCGTCCGTACCCTGGGCCTGTTTTCCTCGCAGACAAAAAAAGGGTTCCTTGAGGATAAAACAGGTCTCTGCATATATCTCGATCACTACAGGGAGCGAAAATCTGCGGCACCGGGCAGAGGCAGCCGTCCGATCAGCTTTTGCTCCCCTCTCTTCAATTTCGACGAGTCGAGCTCTGAGCCGACCTTCCTTTCCTCCAACGCCAACAACCTCCCCACTTCAGGACTTCTTGGAAATTGCAGATGTCATACAACAGCTCACGCGGAGGATCATCAAGAGGAGGAGGTTCGTCTAGAGGAGGAGGAGGTGGTGGTGGTGGAGGAGGCGGAGGGAGGGGAGGTCGAGGAGGGGATGGGTTCGTTCACACTGCTCGAGGAGGCAAGGCAGGAGGAGCTGGACCCCGACCGGCTGGAATGGAGGATAGAACAACCATGCTACCAAAGAGCTTGATGGGAGAACTCGAAGGTCAGTAACTGCTCTTGTCGTGGGCTGGGCGGGGAGGGAGGGAGGGAAGAGGGAGGGAAGGAGTTGAGCTCAACTTTTGAGTTCGAAGGTCTCCTTCTCGTAGCTTCAGTTCGACGCAGTTCTGCCGCACCATCTCGAGCGCAGAGCTGCATATTCGAACACGCTTAGCTCCTTGTTAGGGCGGAGGCTTGAGCTACCTAGAGGGAAGGGCCGAAGGAGAAAGGAAGAAAGCTCGAGCTCACACTTTTGCTCGAGCTCGCAACTCTTCCTTCTCGTTCCTCTTTTCCTCCACTAGCCCGATCCACACCTTGCCCTCACAAATTATGCTGATACTACTTCTTTTGATCTTCGTCTTCCAGGTGTTCAGCCTTTCCGAGCTCGAGACGACCGAGGAGGACGACCTCTAGGGAGGAAGGAGGAAAGGAAGGCAGGGAGGGCTGAGAAGAAGATGATCCGAGGTCTTCCTACTCCCTCAGCTTCAGCTAGGGCAGCAACAGCAGCAGCCTCGGCTCCCAACCCCAAGAAGTTCTTGCCCAAACCGAAACCATCCGTCCCGGAGTCTCGACCAGCTCCTTCAATTCCCTCATCCACCGCGTCGACAGGCCGGATGATGGCCAAACCCTCCGCTTCTTCCTCTTCCAACTCCAAGGCCACTTCGTCAACAAAGCGGAAACGATCGGAACCTACACCCATGCCGTCCAAATCCTCCTCTTCGAAACTCTCCTCCTCCACTCCTCTTTCTCGACTCCTCAACAAATCCTCCTCTTCTTCCTCCGGCGCGACCACCACCCTTCGCCCAACGCACAAGCGTCTGAAGGGAAGCCTCACGAAGGGAGAGAGCGTCGAAGAGAGGGAGATCGCCTGGTTGGAGTACAAGCTCGGTCGAGGAGGGAAGAAGAAGGTCAAGAAGCCTGTCTCGACGAAGGGAGGAGACTTCGATGGAGACGAGAGCGACGATGGATTGGACGAGTTGCTGGATGATTTGGATCGACTGGAGGGTGAGATTGATGGGATGGGAGAGCACACGGAGAGCGAAGAGGAGAAGGAGGAGGGGATGTCTGGCGAGGAGAGCGACGACGGGGAGGAGGATGGGATGGGGATGGATGAGGACGAGGACGAGAACGAGGTGAATTTAGAGCTTCGTTGTAGGGCGACGAGAGTTAGACGAGACACCGAGCTGACCTTATGTATCTGCCATCGTATCTTTAGGTCGATATGGACGAAGATGAAGAAGAGTTCGACGAAGACGAGGAATGGGGAGGAATCGACTCCGCTCCTGCTCTCGTCCCTCGCATCGACGATTCCCCGCCTCCTTCGACTTCAACTCGTCGAGTTCAGTTCGATCTACCTACCGATGAACCTGTCGTTGCTCCTCCTGTCGTCGACGATGGAGGTCAGTCCATCCTCGTTGAATCCTCGCTGAGAATCTTGCTGAGCTGACTCAAACCTCTGCCTTCTCGTCTCTTTTACTCTCTTCTGTCAGCTCCCGCCACGAAGTACATCCCACCTGCTCTTCGAGCTCGAATGCTCGCCGAGGCTGGAGGACGAGAGAACGACGCGTCGAGGAGGGACGAGATCGCTCGACTCGAGAAGACGGCGAAGGGTCTGCTGAACAGGATGGGAGAGTCGAACATCGAAGGGATCCTGAACGAGGTCGAAGGATTGTACAGGAAGCATGCGAGGAACGGTTCGTCCATCGCAAAGTCTTCTTGTTCTTCTCGTCGTCGGGACTCGTCGCTGACTCTTTCTCTCGAACGATTCAGACGTCACCTCCTCCCTCACCAAACTCATCCTCGAAACCATCTCCTCCCACGCCAACCTCCTCGACTCTTTCGTCGTTCTCTACGCGTCTCTCGTTGCCGGTCTCTACAAGATCATCGGAATCGAGTTCGGTTCGTCCTTTCTCTCGACTCCCTTCTCCTCTCACAGCTCCTCGTTTCTGACCTTCTCTTTCTCACCTTCACAGGAGCAAGCTTCATCCAAACCCTCGTCCAAACCCTCTCCACCTACCTCGACCCTCTCACCTCCTTGTCCTCGTCTGAGGAGCAAGAACCTCTCGGAAAAGAACCTAGTAATCTCATCACCCTGCTCGCCGAACTGTATAACTTCCAAGTCGTCTCGTGCGTGCTGGTGTACGACCTGATCAGGAAGTTCTTGGAGGGTGGCTTGAAGGATGAGAGGCAGGTTGAGCTGTTGTTGAAGGTTGTCAGGAGTGAGTCTCGTTTCTCGTCTTTCTCTTCTTTGGCGACGCGACGAAGCTGACCTTCCGCTTTATTCGCTTTGAAGGCTCTGGACCTCAACTTCGAAGTGACGATCCTACCGCTTTGAAGGATATCATTCAGATCGTCCAAGAGAAGACCGCTGGAATGGATACCGCGACGATGAGGTTCGTCTCTTCCTCTCCCCTTCCCCCGTCTCCTCTTCCACCTCGTACTTGTCCTCGTCGAAGCTGACTCCCTCCATCTTTTCGACGCGTTGTATCGTTCCTACCCTGAAAATCACTACCAGCTCCCGAACCAAGTTCATGCTCGAAACTCTCACGAACCTCAAGAACAATCGAGTCAAAGCTGCTCCTGGAGGAGAGGCAGCTGCCGAGGCTACGATCCGAATGAAGAAGTTCCTCTCGGGTCTCGAGAAGAAGAAGCATGGTCAGTCGAACTCGTTTTGCTCCTTCTCGTCGTCGTTCAGTCGATCACGACTTCACCGACTCGCTCGTTCTGACGCGTCGCTTCGTCTTCTCCCCGTTTGCAGTCCTCGCCCACGATCCTCTTCGAGTCTCCCTAGCCGATCTTCTCTCCGCCGATACCAAAGGGAAATGGTGGCTAGTTGGAGCTGCTTGGGCTGGAAACCCTCTCGTTGATCATGCGAAGGCGGCGGCTCAGGCTCCCAAGACGATCTCGTTGGAGGTCGAGGAGGACGACTTGATGAAGCTTGCGAGGAAGCAAGGGATGAACACGGATGTGAGGAGGAGAGTGTTCGTGGTTGTTATGAGCAGTACAGTGAGTTTACGTTGGGTTTGAAAAGAGGAGAAGGGAGAGAAGGAAAAGGAGGAGAAGAAATCGAACGGAACTGACGCGACGCTCTCTTGCCTTTCTCTCCTTCGCAGGACTACCTCGACGCTCACGACCGGCTCATGCAGCTCGGTCTCACGGACGTACAACAACGAGAGATTGCTCGTGTACTTCTTCACTGCTGTGGAAACGTTCGTCTCGTCTTCCCTCCTCGCTGCTCCCGCTCGAACTCCCGCTCACCTCCCGCCCTCCCTTCCTTTGACCGTTCTTCTCGTCCACAGGAGAAGCTCTACAACCCTTTCTACACTCTCGTTCTCTCCCAACTCCTCTCCCTTCACACCCACAAGTTCACCCTTCAGTACTGCCTCTGGGACTTCCTACGAGACCTCGGAGAGGGAGACGTCGGAGGAGCTGAGATCGTGAAGGCTTTCAAGGAGAGTGGAGGCGGAGGAGGATCGTTTGGGAAAAACAGGGTGCCGGAAAGGCAGGTTAGGAATTTGGCGAGAGGCTACGCTTGGTGTGTTGCGAAGGAGGGTGTTACGCTGTCGATTCTCAAGGTGAGTTTTGGGAAACGAACGACGAAGGAGGGAGAGCGGGAGCGATTCGGTCAAGACGAACGCAATACTGACTGGACCCTTCTTCCTTCGAATCCTTCTTCGCTCTCTACCCCATCCACCAGCCCATCAACTTCACCTCTCTCCGTCCCGCCACAATCCACTTCCTCACCCTCTTCTTCACCTACCTCGTCCTTTCCACCCAAACCTCCTCCCCCCTCCTCGTCCTCCCAAAATCCTACACCCAAGACGATTCGGTTCTCGAACAGACCATCATGAAGATTGCTGGGATTCCTTCTCTCGCTGAGGGGATCCTGTACTTTTTGACGACGTCCATGGGAGGAGGAGGAGACGGGTGGTTGGACAAGAACCTGGGGGAGAGGGAGAAGGAGGTCGTGATCTGGGGAGTTGAGGTCATGAAGGAGTCCGTAATGATGGGATTGCAGGGCAGGAGTGGTTGATCTATATATTAGATAGCGATGCAATGCTTGTTGCTCTTTTTGGAACCAAGTTTCGTGAAAGTGCGAGACGCGTCGACTGGACGCCTTCCCCTCAATCTACTTCTGCCTGAGCTCTTCTTTCAAGTCAATCCTTCCTCCAGCAGAAGCATAAATTCACGCATCCAAGCCTAGAGATACCGAATCACAGTAGGAATCCCGACCTAGCGAAGGCGTCCCCTCCTCGAGTTAGAAGTCCGCCTCGTCGGCGTTGAAGATAAGCTCTCCGAAGAACCTGATCTCGTTGACGAAGGAGGTAGCTTTCTGTTGCGGCGAAGAAACCAGCGTACAAGAGAGGGAGTCAGTTGTTGATTGTGAGGAGAATAAGAGGGAATGGGGAGGGAAAGGGAAGAGAGAAAGGGGAGGCGAGAGGAAACACAAACGCACTATCGCTTCGTTGACCGAATGGATTCCCGACGCGGTATAGACGTCATCTGGAGAGAGGTGACCGTATCTATATATCTGCGGGGTAAGAGACCACCACCTAGCAGTGTCCGTGTTACCGGCTGAAAAGACGCACAAGAAGGAGGGAAGAGAGGAGGAGAGGGACGGGCAAGAGAAGTCAGCAAGCCCGCGAGCGGATGATGAACAAATAGAAAAGGTTGACTAACTCATAATCGCAGCTGTCGGAAGCGACGAATAGAAGCAAAACGATCAGTGAATGGTCTCGCTGAGAGAAGAAGGAAGAAGAGGAGACTCACGAGAGACGACGATTTCCAACTCGTTCTCCCCAGCGGAAGAAGACTTGATCCTCGAGGCATGAGTGGATCGAATGGTTCCAGCAAGGACTTGCCATCCAACGGTTTCGGGAGTAGTAGGAGTGATGGGAGAGGGAGCGAGCCTGGTTGAATCGAAAAGAGTGCCGAAAGAAGACGCGTCGACGAAGGTCAGCGTTCCTCGATTCTCGAGAGATTATCACGAACCGAAACTCACCAGTCCTTGAACGCGTTCTCAAGAACAATGTGTCCAACCGAAGGTCCCTCGACGATGTCCTTCCCCCATGCAGTCAAGGTGAGGTTCAAAGCTTTTGCTTTGGGTTTGATCACGGAGGTGAATCGCTCTCGAAGTTCTTGAGGAGACGAAGCGACGTTGATTCGATGGTTGACGACTGCCCAGGACTTCTCAGGAAGGGCGTTGACCTGTATACAAGGAGGATAGAAGAAGAGGTGGGAGTTCAGGTTCCCGAAGGCACTGCTGCGTCGAACAGGAACAAAGCCGACGAACCTTCACTCCACCACCGATGAGGTCGACCGCCTGGGTAGTCCCAACGAGACCTCTAGTAGTTCGGTCAGCCCCGAAGACGTCCCCGAGCTGCTTGAGGGCTTTGTCGCTCTTGACCGAGGCCTTGATCAAGGATCGGAGGGACGGTTCGACTCCAGGAGCAAACTCGGCAGCACATCCCATGAGCGAGTAGTATGGGTTCTCTCCTGGCAAGAGTGTAGTGAAGTCAAACGGAGAAGGTAAGCATCAGCTCGAAGTCGTAAGCGTGTGAGGGAGAGAGGCGAGGAGGAAAAAGGACAAACGGGTGAGATTGGCCTTGTGAGGGTGAGCCTCTACCTCAGCGATGAGAAGACTGAGGAGTCCAATTCCGGTGTGATCCGCTGTAAGCAGCAGGGAAATCAGACGAGAAAAGCGGAATAAAATATCAGCTTGACGAACGTGAGCGCGTCGCGTCTCCCCGGCATTGAAACTCACGAGGGATAGATCTGTTCGAAGACCCCACACAAGTATGGAGTAGAGTTAGTAGCCGAATCAGAACCTTACCGGGTCCTCCTCTTCGACTTCAAGATGCGAAAAACTCACGAGTGACCACCCAACGTCTCGACGGTCATCCGAACATCGCCCATGCCCTTTTCTCCCGTTGCAGGAGCAGCGATGAGCCTCCCGAAAGCTTCAGCGTACCCTCCTCCTTCGTCGACGAGAAGGGCGAATCCGTTCTGTCCGTAGGTTTCCTCGAGGTATGTTCCGAGGAACTTGGCTCCGTGGTGACCAGACGCTTCCTCGTCCTGGCCGGAGGCGAGAACGATGGTCCTTCGAGGAACGAAGTCGGCCTCGAGGAGGGATTCGAGAGCGGACTAGAGGGAGGGAAAGAGAGGCTGATTAATAGGGTGACGTAGCAGGAACTCAAGACTTGTATGAGACTTACGAGGATACCCTGGGAAGTTGAAGGAGGAAAGAGAGAAGAGTCAGAGGGAACGAGTCGAAGGGAACGCGACGTCGATTCGTTTTGGAGACTCACGATCAAACCAGACTTATCGTCGACCGAACCTCGTCCCCAGATGAAAGTTCCATCATCTAAACACGAGTTAAGAGCCGGAGATCAGCGACAAGGCTCGGTATACGGGAAGTAGGGAGAGAAGCAGCGACGAACAGTGTCCTGAGAAAGGAGGGTGAACCCAGGAGTCGATGGTGGTCTTCTCGATAGGAACGACGTCTAATTGAAGAGAGGGAATGATATTTCAGCTTACTTTCGCAGATCTGGGAGCTGCTAGAAGGATCGACTCACCTTGGTGGCCAGTCAAAAGGAGGGGCTTGAGCGAAGGATCACTCCCCGTCCACTCGTACGAAAGCGCCCAAGTGTTGACCTTGGTGAGCTTGAGCTTCTGGTGAACGAGAGGGAACGCCTTCTCGAGGTCTATACGATGGAAGCCAAAAAAAGAGAACGTAAACAGGAGGTCAGCAAGGTGTTCCGTCGACGAGACCGCTCCCTTTTCCTCTCTCCGACCCAGCCTTCGCCTTCCGCTTCGAGGGAAGAGAAAACTCACACTCGTGGAAAGGACCGAAGATTTTCCACCTCTCATCCTCTCCTACGTTCCCCCAAGCGTCACCAACGGAGGTATCGACCTTCACAGCACCGCTCAACCAGGAGATGGCCTTCCCTCTGAACTCGTCGCTCTTCCAAGTTTGGTCGAGCGTTTCGAAGAGTTCGTTCTTGGGAGTCAGCTTGGGAGGTTGATAGCAAGTCCCATCAGACAAAGACGCAGAAGATCCGACGACGACGGAGGACGGAAGGAAGGAAGAAGCTTGGTCGTTTAAGACGAGATAAGCAGGGAGGAGGAGGAGGAGGAGGGAGGAAGGGAGGCCGAGTCGAGCTTTGATGGACTTCTTCGGGGCAGGAGGGGGAGTAGAGAGAGGAAGCGAGATGGTTGGAAGAGTAGAGTAAGAAGGGTGCTGCTTCTCGTTGATTTGCTGCATCTTTGCGTCTTGGGAGAGCGTGTGATGGATGGGAGAAGAAGCCCAAAAGGGAAGGGCGAGCTCAATTTCAGCCCACGCTCTTCTCCGACGTCGGTCTCTTAGCCATGATTGCGACGAGCGAGAGAGAGAGAACCTCTCCGAGAATACAGCGCCAGGAAGTAGTCTAGAGGAGAATGGGGGTCGTTCATAGTCGTTATATAAAATGCTAAGCTGCTGCTGCTTCTCTCCCTTCCTGCGATGCGTCCATCGCCTCCTCAATGACTGATGATGGTGCTGACCACGAGCTTGTACCTCTCCCGCTCGATCTTGGGCATGATGGGTTCTCCAGAGAAGGAGAGGATCTGGTATTCCGAGTTCTTCCTGTAAGAGGAAGAGAGAGGAAGAAAGGAGGGGGGATGAGTTCGGGAATCGACGAAGAGGAGGAAACGAAGGCTTGGAGACGAACTTGAGAGTTTTAAGGCTACGTGAGCGCGAAGGAAAAAAAAAGAGATGAACAGGACGGTTAATGAGATCCGAGGTCGAGAAGGACGAAAGGAAGGGAAACAACTCACTTGACTCGGAACACCTTCAGCGCGTCTCCCACGTCTCCGGTAAACTTCTCCCTCCCATCTTCACCATCCTTCTTCCCGTCCTTACCGATCTTGAGCTTCTTGTTCCCTTCCTTATTCCTCCCAAAGATCGCCCCGAGCCTCTTCTTCCCTTTCCCCTCGTCCTCGTCCTCGTCTCCCTCGTCGTCGCCCGACGATCCACCACAGAGGTCGACGGTTTCCCTGGGCGGAGATGGTTTGGATGTCGAAGAAGACAACGAGGAGCTCCCCTCGGGCTGTGGGGTAGAAGACGAGGAGGAAGAGGAGGCGGCGAGGTTGCGATCGTGATTGAAGTTCTTGATAGCGAGTCGTCGAAGATTCGAAGGGATCGTTTTGGCGGGGTCGAAGAGAAGGAGATCTACAAGAAGGGGAAAATTGAAGGTCAGTGAGAAGTTTCAGAGTTTGCGAGTCTGGCCCGAGGTCGGAAGGAAGGAAGGGAGAAGGACGAACTCGTATCGCCATTCTTGGTCGTCTCCGTTCCGACGATGGTTCTCGAATGACCGTGATGCTGCAGAGTGAGGGACGCGGAATTGGATCAGCCCAAGCAACTCATCCTTTCAAAGTCGAGAAAGGGCTCGACTGACTTGGAGGATCAAAGGAAACTTGTCGCTGAGCCTGATGCTCTGACCTTGCGACTGCATCACGACGTCGAACGCAGACTTGCTGGTTCCTTGAGGTTTCGAAGAGTCAGAGTTCTGGAGGGGAGAAAAGAAGAAGTGAACAGAGTCAGTCCTTGATAAACAACGTGAGATTAAAGGCGAAAGGGACCCGAACGAAATAGTCGACGACCCATCGCTGGAGAAGGATGTGCGAAGGAACAGCTTCCTTCCTCTTCGTTTTAGGGAAATCAGCTGAGTAATGTGAAGAGAGAAAAGTAGATCAGCGTTCCAGGTCCAGGTGAAGAAGCCTCGGGAATCAGGGACGAACTAAGCGTGCATCTACGAAAAGAAGGGAGTTCGAGAGACGCGTCAGTTTCATCTCATCTCGTCTGTCTCGAACGAGAAGTCCCCGTTCTCGATGCGTATTCTATTCAAAGCGAACTGGACTCACCTGATACCTCTACTCATCATCCCAACCCAAACATCCCCCGTCCCGATCCACTTCTTCTGACCCTTCAACCTCCCCTTCAACTGAGCTCTCCCAATCGCATCGAACCCCTCCGCCCAAGCCTCCTCGATCCAACTCTGCAATGTAGCAATCCCCACTCCTCCCTCTCCGATCTTGACTCCAGCCAAACCCTCGACGTCGGCGTAGAGACCAGCTCCGAGAAGGGACGAGGTCGCCATTTCAAAGTTTCGGTAACCGCAGCCCCATAGAGTGTCGTAGCGGTTGACGGAGGCGACATGAGTGGTTCCGAGGGGTCTGCAGAGGATGGCCGATCGAGTTGGAGGAGAGGAGAGGAGAAGGGACTGAAGGAGAGGAATGAGACCTGTGAGAGAAAGGGATTGAGGAGAGGTCAGAACGACGCGTTCGCTCGAGAAGAGGAGAGGAGCAGAGAGGGACTGAGAACGAACCAGGAGTCATGTTGGAAGGCAAGGAGATGGTCGGAGTATTGATAGGAGACCAGGTGAGATCACGTTTGTCTCGATGAGAGGCGGAAGCAGGACCTGTCGAGGAGGAGGAGGAGGAGGAGGAAAGAAGTTGACCGTCGGAAGAGGGAGGGAAGGGAACTGCGCCGTGGTCTTCGTCTTCTTCGTCTTAGGGGAAAGAACCGAAGGAAGATAGTTAGATGGGGGAGAAGGAGAGATGAAAGTGGAAGCGGGGGAAAAGGAGAGAAAAGGAGACAAACCGAGGTGAGCAGCGACGTGATCCTCTCGTTCTCCCATGTCGAGATCGTCCATATCGAGGGAGCAGATGGGACAAGCCGCTTGGACTTTGGGTGGTCTGTGAGTTTCAGAATTTCCGAGAATGAGACAGAGGAGTCAGTTCCTCTTCACGAGAAAAAGAGACAGTGACACGACGATGTTCACCGAAACAGACCGCCGCTCCTTCCACCTCTGAGGTTCTCCTCTGTCGCTCCTCCTTCTCCTTCCTCGTCGTCACAGTCTACTTTCTTCCCCTTGCCACTTGAAGACTTGAGAAGAAGGGAGGAAAGTTTCTTCCGGAGTCCTCTGAGCTCGTTCGAAGGAGGAGGAGAAAGGTAGCTGGTTTCTCCTGCTCCTGCTCCTCCATCTTGTTCAGCGCTTCCTCCCCCTCTCAACCGTAGTCTGGGTCGAAAGAGACGGAGAAGAGAAGCGTTGAGTCAGACGGAGAGAGCAGAAGAACCTCAAGATGGGATGAAACGTGAGGGAGGTGGGGAGGAAGGGAGGAGTCGAAAGGAAGGAGGTGGTGAGCTCGACTCCCTTCCTTCCTCCATCTCTTCGGAGCTCAAGCGTTCGAGGTTCCCTCCTTGTCCTGCCCAGTTCGAGACCGAGGACGACTGTGGAGAGCTTCTGTTCGTAGAGCTCGTCCTTTCCAGCGAGAAAAAAATGTCGAACGAGGACAGGAAGAGCAAAAGAAATGGACGACTCACCCTCCAAGCTGTCCTCCTCCTTCTCCTGATCCTTCGTCCCAATCAAACCCACCAACCTCGTCTTCCCACAGATCTCCACCCATCCAACCTCCTCCAGCATCGTCTCCAGACTCATCTTGATCGAAGTGACGAGAAACGTGATAGCTAAGCGTTCAAGGAGGGGAGGAGTGAGCGGTCGAGCTCATCGAAGGGAGGCTGGAAGGGAGGATGTCGAGCTCACGCAAAAGCTGTCTCGTCTGCATCGATCTTGTTCTGACAGACTGGACAAATCGAAACCATCCTTGGTAGTTGGCTCTCTCGAGCAAAGGAGGGAAGTGGAAGGAGTCGGGTGAGGGTTAGGAGGAGGAGTTGAAACTTGGGCGAGCTCTTCTCCCGAGTCCTCCTTTTATTAAAACGTCTTTCCTTCCCGCACATCTAGGTGCAAGAGACTCGGGAAAAGTGTACCAAACAGCCGAACAAGAAAATCCTGAGAAAGGACCGAAAGAGGAAGAAGGAGGCAGCGACGCGTCCTTCACCATTCTCCCCTCTCTCCTCTCTCTCTCTCCCAGGGGGCACGAGAAGCACATGCGGGCACGTAAAGGTCATCATAAAGAAAGAAAGAGTCTAAAAATCTAAAGAATTAGAACTAGAAAGATATACGCAAAGCTACAGTAAGATCGAGAGGGAGGAGACGAGCGGCGGCGCGACGAATTGGAGCCGAGAGAAGAGAGACGACAAAGCGAAAGATATAGAGAAGGTCCGGATGAGAGGAAAAACCTAAGCATTGGCCCGAGCGATCTCGTCGGCGGAAATGGAAGACTTGACGCACATCGAGTGGAAGATCGAGTTCTCGTCCGAGAAGAGGGCGAGAGGCGTGTCGAACTCTGCGACTCGACCGCCATCGAGGACCAGGATCCGATCGTAAAAGACTGAGGAAGAAGATTGGAGGATGAGGCTCGGTGGAAGAGAGAAGAAGAGGGAAGACGAGAGACTCACTGATGGTTCGAAGTCGATGAGCGATGCAGAGAAGCGTCTTCTCCTTCAACTCTGTTCGAATCGTCTGTTGGATCTTGGAATCGGTCTCTAGATCAACCGCCGCAGTGCACTCGTCGAGGATCACTATACGAGCTTCTTCTCGGACGAGAGCTCGAGCGAGAGAGACCAGGGATCGTTCTGTCAGAGGACGAGGAGGGAGAGGTCAGTTTGAGCGACTCAGACGCTGAGAGCGAAAGTGTAATCGACTCACGTCCTACACTGAGGTTGTTTCCTTCCTCTTCGATCACAGTGTCGAGGGAGAACCTCTCCTCTGGACTGGCGTCGTCCGTCGATTCCGACTCCGAACCGACGAGGTGGGCTCGCTTCATGGCGTCCCACAAGCCTGGAGGAGGCAAGGGAAATTGTCAGCAAGGTTGCGAGGTGGTGGTAGAGCAATGTATGTACTCACGGATATCATCGTACACGCTGAAGGGATCGAGATCTGCGGAAAGAAAGTGAAAATCAGAGACGCGTTCCATTTGAGAAGCAGCGAGGGGACGAACTTGATCTGATCGTTCCCGAGAAGAGCAGAGGGTCTTGGGGAATGATGACGATCGATTCTCGCAAATTCCGGAGTCCGATTGTAGAGATATCGACACCATCGACGGAGATCGAACCGGAAGAAAGCCTGCAGGCGAAGAAACGGGAGCGTCAGATCAACCGCGTCGAAGACGAAGGCCGCTGGATCGTATTCGGTCAGACTCACTCGACTAGACGGAACAGGGCGGACATAATTGATGATTCTGGAAGAAAAAAACAGATCGTCAGCCGTTTGTCTTGAGGGAGGGGGCAACGCGGAGAAGAGGGACGCGACGCACTTCCAGCTCCCGTTCGTCCGACGACTCCGATCTTCTCACCACCTTTGATCGAAAGATTGATCCCTTTGAGAACGGAGGGAAGACTGGGCGAAGATGAAACGAGGTCAGCATCTCGAGAAAGGAAGCGAAGTCGAGAAATAAGCTCACCCAGCACGATAACTCATGAAGACGTCCTTCATCTCGATCTGTCCGGCTTCGGGCCAGGAAGGAGGAGGTTGAGTGTCTTCTCGCTCGTAGGCTGCCTCTTGAGGAACGGCGTGGTCGGTGTAGCTCGTTATTCTGCGATTTAGAGAGAGAGGAGGCGTTAACGTACAAAATGAACGGAAAGAGATCTGAAGAGACGTACCTTTCGGCTCCGTTCATGTTGTTCTCGACTTCGGCCGTCTGCCTGGTGAGCATTCCAAACATCTGAACGAGTGAGACGGTATAGGTAAGGAGTAATCCGGTCTGAGAGGGACTGATTCCCGATGATCCGACGGAGACGAGGAGCGCAACGGCGAGGATTAAGAGGGATCCGATGGCATCGAGTCGGATAGCCAGCCATCGTTGAGTCGTGGTGTAGAGGATGTAAGCTCGATCCTATGCAGGTGCAAAAGGGCGAAGAAGAACTGATCAGCGAAGAGCTCAAGAAGTGTGAGCTTTTTCGTTCGCTCACCTCCACGTCCATCCGAAGCTCGTTCTCCTTGACGAATCTTTCCGCTTCTCCGTACGCTCGAATAGTGGCGAGACCCGAGAGACTCTCCGAGAAGTGCTGAAAGAACAAGAAAGGAAGGTCAGCGGACTCGTTGAGGAAAGGGAAGCGAAGCTCAGGGACTTGCCGAATACAACAGACTTCGAAGCATCGAATCGATCCTCTTGAGCTCTCGACCACTCTTCTGGTAGTATCGTTGGAAGTAGACGTATCCCACGATCACGAAGATGGCGGCGATGATGACTGGTTGTAGGAGATAAAACGAGGACGAAAGTCAGACGCTGAAGTGGAGTGACGCGACGAAAAATAGGACTCACAGTAGTACTCGAAGACAGTGATGAGAATGATAGATCCGATAACATTCGAGACCGTCATGACCTAAGATTACAAAGAGGAATAGATCAGTAGGTGAAGGCTGACAGAAAGACGGAGCGAAAGGGAGGGGAAACGTACCACATTTCGAAGAGACTCAGGTAGGATGTTGTCGATGGTGTCGAAGTCCTTTCCGAAGACCCCCATGATCTGAGGATAAATCGAGATGTCAGCTCACCTGGAAGAAGATTTGGGGGAGAATCCGAAGACTCACTCGGCCTAGAGGCACGGTGTCAAAGAACGAGCTGGGAGCGAAGAAGACGCGGTGGACGGCGTTCTTGTGTAGATTCCTCGAGGCGTAGAAGTTGAAGAAGGCCATCGTCAGACCGAGAACAAGAGTCATGAGAGCTTGAGTGATTCCTAGGGCGGCGTAGAGCTGTATAAGCAGAGAAAGCGGCATTCAGCGAAAGAACACGACCGAGCGGGAGAGCGAGGTTGCACGAACAGCCATCTGGAGGAGAAAACGAGAACAAGTCAGCAACGGCGAAATAGGAGACAGAGACTCAAGTGCATACGGACGTAAAATCCAGCCGATCGGTTCCAGTGACTGAGAAGGGAAGGAAGGGGAGGAATCGGACGAGAGGTCAGATCCGCTGCGACGCGCCGAAAAGAGGAAGGGGAACACTCACTCCGCCTGCCACCAAACGATCCAATACGATCCCAAGGTCTGCGAACCTTGCATCAGAACACAGAGCAGTAGGATGGACGGGATTAGGACGTTTCCGTAACCTGAATCGAGAGGGGAGTCAGGTCGGGAGGTTCGAGGACAAAGTGAGGCGTCGACGCGTCTTGAGAGTTGAACGAACCAGCTTTGGAGAAGGTCGAGTAAACGGACGACTTGATGGTTCCCGTTTCTCGCTTCTCGTCAAGGATGAGTTTTCCCTGAGTCAAGAAAGAGAGTCAGCCGGGGATACCTTCGAAACGACGAGACAAGAAGACTCACCTCGACCTTTCTCGCAACCTCGGCCTCCTCCGTTTCCTGCTGCCTCACCTCGTCCTCCCGTTTCTCGTCCACCTCCACCACCTCCTGAACAGACATCATCCTCGTCAAACCGTCTCGCTTCTTCTCCATCTTCGAGTCGATCCCCTCGATAGCCTCAGCTTCTGCTTCCTTTTCCTCCTCGTCCTCCTCCTCGGCAGCGCCTCCAAACTCCTTCATGAGCCTCGAGAAGGGTCCTTGGTTCACCACGAGCTCGTCGTAGGTCCCGTCCTCGACGACGACTCCGTTCTCGAGAGTGAGGACTCGGTCCACGAACGGGAGGCTGAAGAAACAGAGCAAAGGAGACGAAGGTCAGAAACGAGGAGAGCCACGTTTGAGAAAGAAAAACTCACAAGTGAAGAGCGTGAGTCACCAAAATAATGGTCTTGCCTCGAGCTCGAAGTCCGTTAACTATTGCACCCTGGAAAAGGCTTCTACCGACTGGAGGAGGTGAAGGACGTCAGATGAGAGAACGGAGCTGGGTTCGGACGCGTTTGAAAAGAAGGTAACTCGCCATGCGCATCCACAGCACTCAGCGGATCGTCGAACAGGATCACGTCGGCATCGAAGTAGAGGGCTCTGGCGATGTTGCATCGTTGTTTCTGTCCTCCAGAAAGGTCTGAGAGAAAAGGGAGGAAATCAGCTCGACGCGTCGACGGATTTCGCTGCGAAGGAGAGAGAGAGAACTCACTGATCCCCTTCTCTCCGATCTCGGTCATATCTCCAGAGGGAAGCATCTCGTAGTCAGCTGGAAGGGCAAGGGAAACATCAAGTCAGTAGTGGATCGACGCGGCGAAGAACAAGAGGAGACGAAAGAACGAAGTGACGAAACTGAGACTCACGAAGTAGGCAAGCTTCCTCCACGACCTTCCAGTACCGAGCCTCGTCGAAGGGACGTCCGAACAGGATGTTTTCTCGGACGGTCGCATTCATAATCCATGCACTCTCTGAAAGAAAGAAAAGAGCGCACGCGTCAGTTCGTTCTAGACGAGACGAGGAGGGAAAGAGGAAATACGAACGAGGACAGTAGGCGACCCTTCCGTTGAAAGTGACGGTTCCAGAAACTCGCTTCATCTCTCCGATGAGACCTTGAAGAAGACTTGACTCTGCAAGAAGCGAGGGGGAGGAAGGAGAGTCAGAACAAAGGGCGACGATGAGAGACGACGCGCCGACTCACTTCCGCTTCCAACCGGTCCACAGATCGCAACCAAACTTCCCTTCTCGATCGACAAGGACAAGTCCCTGATTCGGAAAGGGTCCGAAGCGACAAAATCTTGGGTTTCGAGGCTGCTCGGCTTCTTCTTCTCCTTCTTGGTTTTTTCCTCCTCGGTTTCCTCAGGAAGTCCAACCCACTCGAACTCGGCTCCATCGACGACGAGAGCTTCTTTTTGAGAGGAGTCGGTAGAGAGGGTGGTGTCCATCGTTTCGGCCTCGTACAGCTGGAGTCAACGGGAGAAGAGTCGTCAGCGTCAGTTCAGCTTCGGTTTGGCGAAGCCAGGCGCTAGGAAGGAGAGAGACTCACTCCAGTGAGCCGATGACAAGCAGCGTAGGCATCGGTAGCGGCGGAGAGAGCGGTGGGGAGAAGCATGAGGGGTTGCCGAAGGAGTTGGAAGAGGGAGCTGTGGAAGAGAGAACAAATCGAAGGGAAGAAGTTGATGAGTGAGATGAGAGATGGCGCGACAGGGAAGGAGAGAGAGAGGGAAGTCGACGAACATCGCAGTGAAAACCTTAGCGGGATCCAGCTCGTTTCCGAGTCCGATGTAGCAGCAGAGAGCGATGACCGCTGAAATGACGGGAAGGGAAAACGCGACGGCGGTATTGGTGGCTCGGATCATGAGGAGAGTTCTGTTGAATTCGACGATATAGTCAGTCAGTGAGACGTTGAGGAAGCTGAGACGATGAGAGGAGAAGAGGCGAGGAAGCGAAAGGAACGAACCTGATCCCCCTCAGCTCAGCCGCTCTGAGATCGTCGATCTTCTTCGCATAAGGTCGCTCGAAAGTGAAGTACTTGATAACGCGCATGGCTCCCAGGAGCTCCTGGAGGATCTTCGAACGTTGATCGGTCTGAGAGCCAGAAAGAAAGAAGCGTCAGTCGAGGGCAAACGAGGGCGACTCGAGAGCTCGATCTGAACTTCGACTGAAAGAACTCACGTAGGTCATCGAGTTCATTCGAACCTTGATACTGAGCTGCATCGTCCAAGACTGAAGAGGGATGATGATGAAGAAGAAGGCGATTCCAGCGAGAGCGGAGGGTCCTGTGGGAGGGAAGGAAAGGGGGAAGACGCGTCGATCAGTGAAGGTCGCACGAGATGCAGCTCGAAAGGACGTCAGAAGACGAACCGATCTGAAGACAGAGAAGCAGGGTACATATAACGATCTGGGGGATCGATGAAGGGATCGAGGGAGCCCACATGGCCTGAAGCGAAGGGGAAAGAAAGGAAAGAGGAAGTCAGCACGCTGTGGACGGAAGGGGAGAGGAGAGAGATGGGAACCAACGCAGTAGTCGATTCTTGAGATATCAGTCGAGAGATGGTTCATGCTATGAAGAAGAAAGGAAGAGTAGGGAAATCAGCTCGATGGAAGACGAACGGCGGCGAGTCGAAACAAAGGAAGCACGGCTCACAGTTTCCCGTTCGAGTAAACAGCTCGAGAGTTGTTCGAGAGGACGAGAGCTCTCTTGTAGACCGAGCAGGTGAGTGCAGCTCGCATCTGCAAAAGGATCAAGCACAAAAGCGGCGGGATCAGATGCGTCCGAAAGGAAACGAGAGAGAGAGATCGAACGACTCACCAGCACTCCCGTGGTCATTCCTCTCCACCAAACCTGATGTTGCAGCACAGACCAGCACATCGTAAGGAGGTACATCCCCAGTGCCATCCCGACACCTCGTCCCTTCGAGGGAAGAGGAGTTCCAGCAGCTTTCGCCGAGTAGGTTTCTTGGGCGTAAACGATAATGGCTTTGGCGAGGATGGGACTCTGTGAGGGAAGAAAGAAGTTCGCCATCAATGGTCAGGACAGGTTTGACGAAGGGCAAAGGAAGAGCGGCGAGGACGGCGAGCCTTGACGAAGTCCCGACGCGTTTCCCTCGTCGAGAGAAACGAACTCACCATCAACTGACACGTATCTCCAAACACCTTGAACACCACCGCCAGCCCATAAAACAACCTAAACTGCTCCACAATCGCCCACCCCAAACTCGGTTCCTTCCTCCCTTCACCAGCCCTCCAACTCCTCTCCTTCTCCTCCCTCGACCCTCCTCCACCTCCTCCTCCGCCCAAGGACCACTTGATTCGCAGCGAGAGCGGAACAGGAATACGACCTGCAGCGAGATCCGAGTTGTAGGCTTGAGCTTCCTTCTGTCGACGAGACCAGGAAGCGTCGAGGTTGGCTGAGAGGAGGGAAGCTTGACGCGTTGGATCCATTTGCCAGAGATCGGTTGGTTGAAGGGGTCGTTGGTAGCCGAGGGTCATGATAGGGTTGCACCATGCTGAAAAAAGGAACAGAAGAAGAGAGAGAGAGAGAGGGAGAGGAAGATGAGGTCAGATTTCGCGACGATGGGAAACGGTGAGAGATCATCCCCTCCGGAACTTCCTACTCCTCGTTCCGCACTAAGTGTCGCCGAGCGAGTACCGAGCCCCGTTCTTCCTTGAGAAAGGAAGACTTTCCATGCCCTTCAATCCTTCCCAGCCCCATCTCTTCTCTTCTCTCCGAGAGCGGACGATGCAAACTCACAGTAAGTAAGATAGCTGAACATCGAGCAGGTCGCTAGAGGTAGGACTCCAGCCTCGTCGTAGGTCGTCGGGACTGGAGGAGCAGGGTTCTTGAATCGCCAGAGTTGGTACCTGAAGTCGGAGAGGAGAGAGAGAGGGGAGGGAGGGAGGGCGTCAGAGGTCGGACGAGCAGCGTTGGTTTGGAATTGGGTGAGCGAAGGGTCGTAGCACAGTGTTCGAGAGGTTACAACGAGGATAGGTTGTAGACGAGGAGAGCGAATCCAAGCGAGAAACAAAAGGGGAGGAGAGATACGAGAGAAACGAAGAAGGGAAGAAAAAAAGCTCGATGAGCTCCCGAGGTCCCTTCGCGCGTCTCCGATGGGCTGATAGACCATCGCTTGCCCAATACCAGCAGAAGTTCGACGATGCGAGTCTTACCCGACCCAACGGCTTCTCGACGACGTCGTAGCCTGACGGCTCCCATCGATGCGACTCAAGCGAGAAGGGGAAGCAGAGGAAAAAAAAAAAAACTACCGACGACCGGCTTGAAGGCTGAATGAATGAATGAACTCACCACCTCTCCCTAAGTTTCCCATCCTTGAACGCTTCTTCCTCCTTGACGTTCCCAACCTCTTCGATCTTCTTCCTCAAAACCTTCACCTTCTCACTCAACCCTTCTTCCTCTCCTGCTTCTTCTTGAACAACCGTCTCGCTCGACTCCTTCGAGGCCACCGTCGTCGCATGGATCTCTTTCTTCTGATCCTGTTTGCTCTTCTCCTCGACCACAGGCACGGCGCTGAACGATGTAGGTTCTGGACGGGGTAGAGGTTCGGCCATCGCGATGGAAGGGGAAGGGTTGGTTGGGAGAGGGAGGAGGCGGAGGGAGGGTGGAGGTTGGGAGGTGAAAAGGGAGAGAGGGTCCGGTCGAGGAAGGAGGAGCTCGGTTGAGCTTCAGCCCTTTTTTCTGCAGGCCATGTCCGATGGGGTTTCGGAATCCATGAGAGCGCGATTGGGGGGAGGGCAAGAGGTCCGAAGGAAGAATTTCATGTGGACTGCAGGGTAGGATCTGGGAGCTGAAAGAGGGCGAGGTAGGATTCCCTGGGACGTTGAAAGAGTATAGAAGGCCAGAGAGGAGAAGAGAGGGATCGGAGGGAGGGAGAGCAAACCAAAAAAAAATCGACCGTGCCGAGGTTCAGGATCTCTTCCGCGATATCTAGACAGTGCGTCGCTGGTGTGGTACTGCGTTCTGCGACAGAAAATGGCGCGTACGTTCGCGCAAAGGAGGAGGTCGAAAGGATGAAAGGAGAGCCGGACAGACGCGTCGTCGAGCTCCGTCGAATGGCTTCATTCGTTGATCAAACGCGTCCGATCTCCCCTTCTACCTCTTTACTCTCGTATCTCCAAGGAGACGGATATCCTCGTGAGCATATCGTAGCTATCATGATCATCACCTTCAACGTCAAGTAAAAGAAAGAAAAACAAAAACAAAGAACAAACGGACCAGCCTCAAAAAAAACGCGTCCCTCTCCCATCCCCCTCCCCTGCCCTCCTACTCTCCCCTTTCCCACCCTGTCCTCTCACCTAACAGGTCTACACTCCTCCTTGTTCCACTTCTTCTCTCTCTTCCTCTCCTCCTCCCTCTCGAACTCGCTCTTCATCCACGCTGCTTCCACCCTCCCCGGCCTGGGACTCAACCCCGGTGGGCGTCTTCCTCGGACGACACGCTCTGGGTCGAAGAGGTGCGAGAGGAGGAGGGATATCTTTTCGGAGGAGGGTGAAGACGACGAGGGTGAAGAGGAGGAGGTGCGAGGAGCGAAGAGAGGGAGAGAGGTTGAAGCTGGAGCTGCGGAGAAGATTGGTTGGTTGCTGGTGGTGGTGCTGGTGGGGGTGTGGAAGGGTGAGGAGAGAGAGGTCGGAGGGGGTGGCGGTGATGGCTGAGATGGGAAAGGAGAGAGTGAGGAGCCGTGAGCTTTTGAGTTTCTCGTGTATTAGAAGATCCAGAACGAAACAAAAGATCCTTCGAAACTCACAGCTTTCCTAGCACCAGCACTGCTCCCAGCGACCTTGTTTCCATCCATCGCAGCAGAACCAACGGGCATCGAGCGATGGGAGGTCGTCGTCGTCGTCGTCGACCTGAGGCTCAACGGCGGAGGAGGTCGTCGTCCTTCCGCCAGATTCTGCCATCCAGGTGCTGCTGGTGGTGGTGGTGGCCGCAGAAAGGAAGACGACGCTGATGCTGTGTCTGTTTGGCGAGAGAAGAACGCGATAGGAGGAAGATAGGAAGGGAAGGGAAGGGAAGAAGAAGGAGGTCAGTGTGGGGATGAGATGGGGAGGATAGAGGGGAAATGACGAAGAGCGAGATGGGAAGAAACTGACTGGTTGAAGAGGATCTGGTAGAGATCAAGAGGAGCCGAAGGGAGGGGTGCATGCTCGGAACAGGAAGAAGAAGAAGAGCTTGGGTAGAGAGAGAGCGTGAGGACGGGAGATGGACCGGTTGGGAAAGGGAAGGAGCCCACTTTTTTGAGCTCACTTTGGAGGCCTTCGAGAGGAAAGTTTTTACACGCGAGTCGAGCTGGGTGGGACGTAAAGGGCAAGAAGAAGGGACGGCTCGCTTTTGTAGTAGCAACGTTGGGAAGGGATGGACGTTTGAGAAGAGAGAGAGAGGGAGGGGAGAAGAACGCGGGGAGAGAGAGGCTCGACTCAATCCGTCGTCTCCAAAGAAGAAGATTTTCCCTCCTCTCCACGAAGATCTCCTTATCAATCTAGTTCGAAAGTAGTAGTATAGGAAGATCTCCCACTGTTCTTTTTGGAATGCCAACCCTTTTCGGAAAACCTTAATTGCCCTCTTCCTTAGCCTTGAATCTCGCTCTCTCTCTCTCTCTTCTCCCTCCCAACGACGACCCTCTCCTCTCCTCTCCTCCCTCCTCGCCCCTCTCTCCTCTCTCCTCTCGAGGACCGAGCTCTCCTTCAAACCCAAGCCCTCTCCTCTCCTCTCTTCTCGCCTATGTCCTCCTCAACAGCATCTGCCCAGAAGGAAGCTTTCTTCGCTGCCCTAGCGGATTCAGTGACCATCAAGAACGTCAACGCGCCGGCTTCCAATCCAGCTTCAGCTTCTTCCTCTTCCTCGTCCATAGGAGATTCAAGGATGACTTCTACCAGGAAGAGTAACCAAGGGTGAGTTCCCAGCTTTCTCTCTCTCTATATCGTTTCGCTTCTTCTCGTTCTCTACAGGGTGGTGCAGGAGAGCTCTTTGGAGAGGTGGGAAGGGACGGAAGGAGTCGAAGAGGGAAGTGAACAGGAGAGAGACGAGCGAGAAACGGAAGGATCGGAAGGGGAAGCGAACGAGGAGACCTCCTCCCCTTTCATCCTAGGCGCATACATCCAGGTTTCCTCGCTATCGTCTTCTCTATCCGAGTAGAACAAGAGGTTTCTTCTCGTCTCACCCTCCGTCCTCGGCCATCGTCCCTCCTCCCTCTCCTCTCCTCTCTCGTCTTGCGACCCCCACGAGGTCACAGCTCATCTGAGAGCATGGAGCGAGTCCTCTCTCTCCACGCTCGCACTGGCTGAGAGTTCTCTGGATGGCGAGAGGAATGGAACAAGAAGGGAGACCTCTCTCCAACCACTTGGCGGGAGGAGAAAGGGCAGGAGGACGGTTGGTCTCTCAAGTTCTGTTCCTTCTCGCTCCTTCCTTCCTTGCGCCCAGGCGAGCCATAGAAGGAGGGCGGAGCTCGTTCTCGTATCACTGCTCGCTCTGTCGACGAGTGAAGCTTCAGCTTTTTGAGCTCGCTCCCTTCTTCGCCTCTCGACCTGTTCACCTTCATGCATCCCTCTCTCTTCCTTCTTCTTCCCCGACTCCCTTTCACATTCTCTCCCAATCTCGTGAACTGACTCAACCACCTCTCTCTTATCCTTCCTCTCAGTCACACCCATCAATCCGCCTCCCTCTCCGTCCCTCTCGGTCCTCGTCGAACCAACTCAGCTGCCGAATCAAACTCAAACTCGTCCCCTCCTTCCCACTCGCGATCCAGCTCGTCCAACGCCATCCCCACCGCTTCCAACCCGTTCGCCAGTCCCAAGGAGAAGAAGGACGCGTCCAAGAAGGAGAAGGACAAGAAGAGCTCGAGGCATGCGGACGTGATCGACAAGCTCGATCCGAGTGGGTTCTGGGGGACTGGAAGTGAGTCGGCTCCTCTCTCTTTTTGTCGTTGGGTTTCTTCGTGCCTGCCATCTCGCTGGGAGCACGATCATCTCTGCTTGCCAGAGAGAGAGACTTTGAAGCTCTCTCATCCCTCGAGAAGCTCGAGCTGACCGCCATCTCCTTCCTTCCTCCCTTCCTCTCCTCCTCCAGTGTTCCATCATGAATCAGCCTACGACGCCGCCGCTCCTTCTCGAAACAAGTCTACCGGCGCTCCCATGAGAGCCTTCGACGTTACTCCAGGAGGCACTGGAGCCGCTCCTGCTGGAGGAGCAGCCTCGTCGTCCTACCCTCCTTCCGCTCCTTCCTCCGGAGCGGGAGCTCCCAAACTCAGTCCTCTCGCTCAGCACACCCTCAAGGAGATGGGCTCGGTCAAGTTCGAGGACAGGACGCCTACGGCTGGGAACGGAGCTCCCGTGGAAGATCTGGGGTACTTCTCTCAGTGAGTTTGGAAGGATTCATCCGACTCGAACGAGACTCGACTTGCGAGCTTTGGCCGGCTTCGTCGAGGTCGAACGCCTCGCCTCGCCTCGCCTCCCTCTTCATTTTACTGACTCTCCCTCTTCTTTTCGTTCGCTCGTTATCCTCAGCTCTGGAGGAAACGCCGCCTCAGGAGGAACTCCCGACTCTCCCTCTGGAGGAGGTCGAGCTCGCAAGAACTCGAAGGACCTCAAGAAGACTCGATCGAGGTCGAAGGAGAGGGTTCCTGCTGGAGAGGAAGACTACATCAACGCTCGAGCCAAGGAACAGAAGAACGCTCTCGCCAACGCTTGGGGAGTGGCGGATCCGGAACCGTTCGAGGATTACGGATTCTTGGTGCGTTTCGAAGTCTCTCCTTCCTTGGTCGATCGATGTTCGACCTCGCTTGATTTGGAAGACGAGCTCACGAACAGAGAACTAACCAGGCTTTGCTTTTGGGTTTGTCGTAGGCTGCTACGGAAGCTCCTCGAGGAGAGACGGGACTGGCGAGTGCTTCGAGCTCGATCTGGAACGGCCAGGAAGGATATTCGAGTGCGCCCAAGACCTCTGGAGGAGTGGGAGGGATCAGGAACGGGTTGAGGGAGGTGAACTTGGGAGAGGAGTACGATTCGAAGGCTGGGGATGAGGAGGAGATTCTGGGTACGTTTCGAACTTTTTGTTAAGAAGGAGAGGGGAGAGAGAGCGCGCGGAAACGATGAGCTGACTCGAACTTCCTTCTCTTCCTTCGTTTTGCTTTCTCAGATTCTCCCATCGTGAGCCGACCTCCTGTGGCGAGCAACAACAGCGGTGGAGTCAAGAGGACGAAGAGTTTGATTCAGAGGATTCGACACATGGTTCGTCTTTCGTCTCCTTCGTTGCGTCTCGTCCGTTCCGACCGAAGCTCGTTCTGACCTTTCCTCTCGTCCTCTTTTCCCCTCCAGCGAAACAACCCCAACGTCCCACTCAGTCCCGACGAAGCTCCCAAAACCTCTCCAGGACTCCCTCCCTCCCCAGGCCACAACTCCCACTCCATCTCCAACTCCCACTCGTCCAACAACTTCCGATCCTCCTCCCCTTCCACCCACGACGACCTCCTCTCCTCTTCCTCTGGCTACGGAGGAGTCAACTACTCCTCCAGTCCTCCGAGCAACACAGACATCAACGGCAACCCTCGTCGAACGTCCTTCCTCAACCGAGCGACCAAGTCCCCTCCTCCTCCCCTCCCAGTTCGAGCCTACTCCAACAACAAAGACGGCGCTGGAGGTCCTTCCCCTCCCACCTCAGCCAACTCGGACGACTTCGTTCATATCCCAGGCTCCGGAGGGTCGGGCTCCTCATTTGCTTCCGGCAACCCTCGGACCAAATCTCGTTCGGAAGCAGCTCCTCCATCGTCGGCGAGGGACAAGTCCCTCCCTCGGATCCCTCTCGCTTCCCCAGCGGAGGAAGACCCCTTCTCCGATCCTGCTACCCGAGGAGCTGCTGCTGCACCACCCAGATCCGCTTCGAACGCGAGGACTCCTCCTCCTCCCGTCGCTCCGATTCCGGTGCCAGGAGCAGCGGGGGGTTACTTCCCTAGGACGAGGACGTTCGAGGAGGAGATGGGGAACAGCGGAGGGAGTGGGAGTGGGAGTGGAGGGGCGAAGTTGGGGAGGAAGGGGAGTTTGATGAAGAGGGTTTTGGGGAGGGGTTGAGGAGAGAGGACGGAGGATGCGTGTTTCGTTTCTTTGATCTTTATCGGTGCTCTCGTTCGTTCGTTTGATACTGCTACTCTACATTCCTTTTCTGTTTTCTCTCTCTCTCACTTGGACCTTCTTTTTTGCGTCGTCCTACAGTACCTAACATCCCAGATTTTGACCTCTTGCCGAGTATATCATCATGCTTGCTTTTTCTTTGGTGGTTTCCTTTCCTGTCAGTCTAGTCTTCGACCTTCGCCTTCGCTTCGAGAAGTTGAAGATAAGTCGTCATGATCAAAGAAAACAACAGACTGATGTTTAAAAGTGCTTAAGGTAGAAACGGGAAGAGAAAGATTAGCAGAAAGGAGGACGAAGGCAAAAGTACGGGACGCGAGGGAGCTAGAGGATACAGTTAAGTAGAGCTGGAGACTCAAAGCAAAGCGGTCCCAACTACTCCGACAAGAGCGAGGACTATAGCTGAGGTACTGAGAGAGGTGGTAGCGAATCCTGCGGCGGGTTGCTGAACGGGTGAAAAGCAAAGGAAAAGGAAGACGACGCGTCAGTTTGAAGTCCGAAACGAAAGCTCGCACTCGCGTCTCACTTCGGTTCGACCGTCCTTGGCTTTCCCCCAGGGGGAGAAGCAAAGTACGACTTCAAAAAAAAACGAATCCAGCTGGGACTCACGTCGTCTGCAGCTCGCTCAGTGGGAGTCGAAGCGGCAGTCGTTTCGGTAGCCGTCGCAGCTGCAGTCGAAGAAGACGAGTCGCAGGTGGTATCCGAGGATTGGGTGATGTTGAAGAGGTTGGATTGGCCGATCTACATAAGAAGGACGGGTAGGAAGAGGGAGGGGAAAAGAAGTCAGCTCGAGAAGAGTCGACGACGCGTCGTTCGAGGGAGGGAAAGAAGAGAGAGAAGGTGGAACGAACGATGGAGTCCAAACTCTGGGCGTCTCGAACGAAGCTACGAGTTAGAAAGGAAGACAAAGAGAAGGTTGTCAGAGAAGGAGAAAGCTCGAAAATGGAAGAAGGAAGAGAGGTCGGAGGACGCGACGCACTTGACCTGGAAGCCTCCCCCAACAGGGTAAGCGGTAACCAGATTACTGAAAGAGGTCCCAAAGTAACAGAGAGTCAGCCTCTTTTTAATTTTGACTTTAAAAGAGAGCCTAGATCCTCACCAGTCCGGTGAAACCATGACGCTCGTGGACGAAGCGCTCTGGTTTTGAACGAGGACGATAGGATCGGAGAGGAACGTCGTGTTCTGGTTGACGAGGGCAATGGCGAAAGACGTGGGATCGGTTGCTACGGCTGAGTCGATGAAGAAGCAACAGAATGAGCGAGAAGAAGAGGAAACGTCAGGCGCGTCGACGACGAGCATGGTCGAGGAACAGAAAGGGTGGCAAAAAGGGGACACGCACTCTCGAACTTGAGCTCGTTGGGACCTGAGGAAAAGTGCAGGGAAAGAAAGAAGCGAGGTAAGCTGGGCTGAAGGAAGGAGAGGGCTGAGAAGAGCAGCGGAAAGAGAAGGGGAGACGACGAAACGCACCGCTCGAAGTCCAGTTCGAGGGCGTTTCGATGATGATAGCGAGAGCAGAAGCAGCGAAGGCGACGAGAGTGATAGAGAAGAGGAGCATTGCTGATATTTGAGGTCGGGGGTAGAGAGGGAAGTTGTGGTTGGGAGGAAACTCGAAAGGAAGCTCCTTCAGGCCTTTTGTCAGCCCTCCCCCTTTCATGCACACTGGTTTGCCTCCGACGAAGCAAAATCTTCTCGCCTGGTCTAGTCCTTGAAAAAGGAGAGCAGATGTTCCAAAAACAAAGAGAAGCGGTGAGGTGGTGAGGTAAAAAAAGGGATGAAGAGAGGGAAAGGTCGAGACGCGTCGTTTCTCACTGATCCTCGAACGGCTCCCCTTTTCTCGTCACTCCCTCCCGCTCAAGTGGATGATAAATACGACTCATCGATAGATCGAAACTACAAATATCCTAGTATCGATCTCTCGCCTGCCCGCGCAAGGCAAAAAGAGAAAGAGCGAAAAAAAGCAGAGTCAGCATCGCCTCGCCTCTCCTCCTTTCCTCTTCCCGCAGAACTGCTCGAAAAAGCGCTCACCCCATCTCTAGCCCTCTGCCCGTACCCTCCCTGATCCTGATACTTCCCCGCCTCCGTCGGCTTCGACGCTCCCAACCCACTCCCACTCGCATAACTAGCAGCCATCACCGGATCCACTCTCCCCTCCCCTTCCCTCCCCAGCCCCGTTCCTTCCTTCCACCCCATCTTCGCCAGCATCTTGTTCCCCACGTTGCTCTCGTCCTTCCCTGGAGCTACTCCCGCTGGTGGTGGTGGTGGTGGAGCCGTGGGACCTTCGACGAACTTGCGACCTCCCTTAAAGGAGGTTTGAGGACCTGAGTGGGAGTGGTGGGAGGAGCGGGAGGGAGGGACGACGGGTTGGTTGAAGACTGTTCGACGTTCCGAGGCTCGGTCGCGGTATTCGGAGGCTGCTGCCGCTGCTGCTGCTTGAGCTTGAGCTTGATGGGCGAGGAGAACTCGATCTTTGGCGACTTGACGAAGAGCGGAGTCGGCGAGGTTTTTCTGTTGGAAGAGGGAAAGAAAGACAAGCGAGTCACGGACGCAAAGATCAAGGATTAGCACATCTGAATCGATCGGAGAGAAGAGTGAAGCCCAGGCGAGTCGAAAGGTGATGGAGTGGGTGGTGAAGAGAAAGAGAGAGAGAGAGGAAAGTCGAGCGAGCCTTATGCAGATCCGATCCAGCGTTGTGTTTCCTCAACAGCTCCAACGACTTGAGTTGACGCTGGCAGAGGAGACAAGCGTTCTTGGTCGTATCCGAGTATTCGAACTCTTCCGACGTAGAGGTCGAAGGTATCGAGGGAGTGCTGAGTGTCGATTGGGAAGTCGAAGCCTGAAGGAGAGGAGAGCGCGTCGCAGAGAGAGAGAGCCAGTCGGAAGGGATCAGTCAGGTGCTTTTCGAGAGAGAAAGAGAGGCTGATGCGGTGCGAAAAGGGATCGAAAGCAAGTACAGTTGGCCTGTAGGACGAGGAAGCTTGAGGAGGTGCTTGAGCGAAGGACGGTTGAGGAAGGGAAGAGTCGTCGGCGGCGAGTTCGGTTTGCTTGGTGTTCCATTTGGAGATGCTGCTTGCGACCTGAGAAGAAAGCAGGGAGAGTCAGGACGTGGGTGAAACATGAAGAAGGAAGGTAGAGGCTCACCTTTCTGCTTCCCGACATCGGAGGAATCTTGATGAGACCCTTGGCTGAAGGACGAGGAGGAAGGGAAGAAGACGCGTCAGTCGTTCGAATGCAGTACGAAACGCAGCTGCAAGAACGTACCCTTAGCAGCAGCAGCGTTGGCTACTTCCTCGTCGTGCTCGTCTTGATCAGTAGTTCCAAAGATCGACATGATCGCTGTCGAAAGGAAAGGGAAAGGGGAGTCAGCTCCCGTCCTCGTCGACGGGTCTCCCTTGGAGCAATTCAAGACGAAGGGACTCACGCTTATCGGCTCCAGGTTTCGGTACCTTGATGGCGATAGATACAAGAGGTTCTTGAGCGAGCGGAGGGTTGATCTTCGAAGCGGTTGGAGCCGACGAGACAGTCGGGGGCTGTTGAGCGGCGGGATCCATCGACGAGACGAGAGGAGTGATGGCCGTGAGGAAAGCAGCGAGCTCGTTGTCGGCTGTAAGGAAGGGACGGTTTCAGTAAAAAGACGAAGAGTCAGCTATCGAAACCTCGCCGAAGAGCTGGGTCGAAGTTCGACTCACAGGCTTCCGCCGCCTCCCATCCCTGAGCGTACAGTTCGACGATCGAGGCTCCAGCATCCCAGTACTTGACCGGCCCAGCCACTCCCCCGATTCCCTTCGTCCATCCAGGAATGCAGCCTTCTCCTCCTCCAGGCTGAGGGAGGAACGACGACGCGTTGGCGTAGGAGACCGAGACGGGACGTGATGAGCGTGAGATTTGGAAGCCGGATGGGTTCTCGGTTGGTGAATGAGCGTGGGCGAGGAAAGCTTTGGCGAACTGGATAGGTAACAAACGATGGAACGAAGAAGAGGGTCAGCGTTCAGACGGAGAGGATCGAAAGACGAAGACGAAGACTCACTTCCGCGCTCCTCATCTCGACAAACCCAAAGCCCCAACTCCCACCCGTCCCTCGATCCCTCAACCCAATCACTCTCTTCACTCCTTTCCCACTCCCACCCTCGACGTTCACCAACCTCTCCAAGACCTCCTCCCACCTCGTCACGACGTCCACTCCTCGAATCAACAGCACCGAACCCGTGCCTCCTGGAGCGATGTCCCTCATCCCGTCGTTCACAGGCGAGGAAGCGACGGCTGCTGCTCCCCATCCGTTTTTGGCGGTAGAGTGACCGGGCTGGTTAGTGGAGGCGGAGAAGTCGATCTTGACTCGACGGGGAGGAAGGTCGTTGAAGGGGATGAGAACGGCGGGCTGGAGGAGGGAGAGAAAGAGAGGTGAGCGTTAGGTTAGAGAGATGGGAAGTGAGAGCATGGGATGAGGACGGGACAAACGAAGTGAGATAGAAGGAAATCGGAAGCGGCGGTGGTGTGAGCGAAGAGAGCGAAGCCGAAGCCCTTCGAGAGACCTAAAAGCAAAGGGAGGGTCGTCAGTTTCTCTCACTTTGAGATGTCGAAGAGGGAGGGTAGACGTACCAGTAATCTTGTCCTTGATAATCGTCGTCGACTCGACCTTGGCTCCGCTGGCGAGGAGGAAGTTGAAGAGCTAAGAAAGGTGAGAAAGAGTCAGCTCTCGACGCGTCCTCGGCGACCGGAGCCTCGCGAAGAACGACGCTCAACGATGGGAGCGAAACTGATACTCACATCTGCTTCTCTCATATCAGGATCCAACCCGAGGAAGATGATATGCCTCGAGACGTCCGAGGGACCGTCCTTCTTGGGTGGTTTGGGAGCGGGAGGAAGAGGACCAGACGAGGAAGCGTAGGCAGGATCGTAGTCGTAGCCGCTGGAGGGAGGAGGTTGCTGGTGATACTGAGGGTCTTGGTTGTAAGTCTGGGGAGAGCGAAATTCGAGGAAAGGTCAGTGACACTGTACAGCAAAGGAAGAAACGAACGGAGAGAGAGGGAGCGAACCGAGTAGCCTCCTCCTCCCTGCTGCTGCTGCTGCAGACCTCCGTACGGATCTCCGTAAGCATTCTGCTGGTGCTGATCGTACCCTCCTCCTTGACGACCATCGTCCCATGCTGGAGGTGCTGCTTGATAAGGAGGTTGGCGGTCGTTGTAAGGCTGATGTTGCTGAGGCTGTTGGAATCCTCCTCGACCTCTCTCCTGCTCCTCCCTCCTCCAGTCTCCCGCTCCAGAAGCTCCCCATCCCGACTGATCTCTCCCAGAAGGTGGAGGACCTCCTTGACGATAATCCTGCCCTCTCGAAGACTCCCAATCCCCTCCTCCCGCTCGACCTCCTCCTCCTCCCTGCCACGGCTGCTGCTGCTGCTGCTCGTCCCTCCGTCCTCTGTCCTGCCTAGCGAAACCCTGTCCTCCACCGTGAGCTTGACCTCTCTGAGGTGATCTCGACCTCCCTCGTTGATGGTTTTCGTATCCTTGAGGATGGGAAGGAGGAGCTGGAAGTCCGTGAGGTCGAGGAAGGGAAGAAGAAGTCGAAGAAGGGGGTGGTAGTGCTCGAGCTTGAGGAGGTGGTTGTTGCTGGTAGTCTCCGTAGAGGTTGTCCCGATCGAACTCTCGAGAAGATGGCGGTTGACTCATTCGTTGAGCTTTGGAAAGAAGAAGACGGATGAGGGTGGGAGGAAACAAGAAAGGGAAAGGGAAAACGCAACGAAATGAGTCTCTCTTTTCGTTTTGTTGATGAGCTTTGGATCGATCTCCCTCTCAACGCCGACAGCACCCTTCTTTTCTCTTCTTCTCTTCTACTACACGGTCATGGCTTCGATACTCAGGTCAACAAGGGCGTCTTCCTCAGCAGGAGTTTCCAGATCAGGTGAGCGAGTCTTCTTCTTTGCGACGAATGCGAGCGAGGAGAGGGGAGGAAGGAAGGAAGGAAGGAAGGAGACGGACGAGACGCTCAGATCAGGCACTCGCTACTTCAGCTTCTACGGGAGCTTGTGGTAGTAGAGATGAGGGCGTAAGGATCGTTCATGGTCGAGCTCGAGCACGTCTGGAGGTCAGAGCAAAACGAGGAGGCGGAAGGAAGAAGGACGTCGACCTCAACCCAAATTTCGATCGTCGACGTCTACACCTTGTCTTCGCTCCCTTCGAGCATTTCGAAGCTCTGCAGGTAGCTCTGCAGAGTCAGGAGTGTACTCCTTGCGTTTTTCTGTGTGTTGCGGTGCTTTCCAGAGCTTCAGTGGCGGCTTGGTTCTCGAGCTCGTCTCGCCCTTCCTCAAATCGAAGCTCACCTCTTTTCCCTTCTTCCTTCCTCGCTCGTTCCTCCCTTCTTTCCTCCTTTTATCTCTGTTTATCTAGCACGATCAGCATCTCTCCGGTTTACCTCCTCGGAACCTACACCCTCCTCTTCCTCCTCCGATCCATCCTCGACAGAATCCGACCTCTCCTCCTCCTCCCCTCCTCCTCCCTCGAAACCCATCTCGGTCCAACACCTCCTCCACCGACGGCCTTACCTGACGCCGACTCCTCCCCCGGTTCTCTCAGCCATCCAAGCCTACAACCAACGACTCTCGCTCGCTCTGTCGTCTCCCGTCCCGACGCACATCTACTTCAAACCCGGAACTCTTCCCGCTCGTCGATTCACCTACGAAGCTGCCTTGCTCGAGAACGAGGTCTTCGGGACTCCTATGCCCGAAGGGATGGAGGTGATTGAGAAGGATCAGGCCGTGTTGGAGATCAGGGAGAGGGACGCGTTGGAGAAGGATGAGGTTGCCGAAGGAGGTGCGTTGGAAGGAGTCCAGAGGGAGGACAGGAAGAGTTGTAACAGGGAGGGAGCGAAGAGTTTGTATCTTTTGCTGAAGAACAAGGAGGGCAGGTGGAGATTCCCTGGTGGAGACGGAAGGCAGGAGGTTCAAGGGAGGGAGGAGGGAAGACCCGAGTATCTGCACGAGGTGAGTTTTGCGTCTCGTCTCGTCTCGCCTCCTTTCTTCTTTCCTTCGTTCCCTAACTTGCTTTCCTCGTCTTTTATTTCCCTTCTCTAGACCACCGCCCACATCACACACTCCCTCCTAGGCCCTCACCTCTCCCTCTGGCCCGTCACTCGCATGCCCATCGCCCACGTCCCCGGCGCCTCCTCCGACGAACCCAGCACCTTCATCTTCAAGTCCCACGCTCTCGCTGGACAACCCGTCCTCACCGAGGCTGCTACCGCGGCTGGGATCGAGGATTACGCGTGGTTGACCAAGAAGGAGATCTTCGCGCTGGTGCATGAGAAAGGGAACGAGGAGGATCAGAGGTGGTGGAGGGTCGTGAGGGACATCTTGAACGACGAGCACTAGGTGCCTTGGGAAGTCGTTGGCGAGGGAGAAAAGGGGATCTTGTTAGTAGATCGGATGGATGGTTCGGATTTCGCTCTGCTCTGCTCTGCTTTGGAACGAGATGAAGAGGCGGGAGAGAGGGAGAGGGAACGCGACGACGTCGAGTTCGCTGTCTTTTCGATTCGACTCCTCCTTCTTTCGCCAGCGAGAGTGTAGAAGAAAGAAGAACCATCAAAGAGGAGACCAAAACGATCTAAAACACACGAAAACCTGGAGAAACGAAGGAAGCACACATAACAAACGAGAAACCACACGAGAAACACCCCGCCTAGGCCGAAGGATCGACCTCCATTCCCATGCCCATCCCTCCCCCTCCGCTGGCCGGGACCAAAGCGCTCCTCTTGCTCAACCTGGCCTTCTTGGCCGCAAGCTTCTTCTCCTGCTCCTGCTCTCCACGAACTCGAACCTTCTCCCTGATTCGCTCCGCCTTCTCTGGGTTGACCGTCGACGACAGACCAGACGAGGGCTGGACGAGACCGAGGTGACGGGTGACTTCGCGGGTGTCGGAAGCGAGGGCGAGGGAGGGGTTGAGGGCCATTCTGGAGTTGCGAGAAGAAGGAGAAACGCGGAGAGGGTGAGTAAGAGGAAGGACGAAGGGCAAGGCAGGGAAAGGGAGGTCGACGAACCGGTTCTTGAAGAAGGCTCGCTCTCGTCGCTCCTTGATCTCGGTAACACGCTTGATGGCCTTGAGAGTGGTCTGGACGAGCTCTCGGTCGTATCGTACGGGAACGTTTCGTCGCTTCTGGAACTCGAAGGTGGAGTCCTGAAAGAGAGAGGAAGGAGGGTTCGAAGGTCAGCTTCGAAGTTCCTTCCTTTAAGAAGGTGGAGATTTCAAGGAAGGGAAGAGATGAAGACGAACGATGGTCATCTCCTTTCCAGCAGCCTTCCTGAAGGATTTGGTCCATCGGACCTTCCTGGGGTTTCGCTTCATCCTGGAGGGAGAGAGAAGAGAGGAGGGGAGGTAGGAGGAGGAAGGTCAGTAATCGAGTCTTTACAAAGTAGAATCGAGCTGTTTCGAGATATGGATGCTTTGTCGAGTGGTGTTTTGAAAGACATGGAGGGCAATAGAGTCGCGTAGGAGGTCGAGGGGGGTAGAAAGAGGGAAGTAGAGAGGGAAGGAAGTCGAGGACTGGTGCGACCTCGACTTCCACCACTCCTCCTTCCCTCTTCCGACTCTCCCTTCTATCGAGCTTGCTCCAATTCCTCCTCTACTCCAGCCAGCCTTATAGCTCCTACTACAGTCACGAAACTCCATCCAAGCTCTTCGCTAAGCCTGCTGCTCTTGTGAGCTCGTAAGGACTCGGTGAATTCTGCGTGAGCTCGCAACTCTTACTCACTTGAAGTTCTTGTGGCATCTGAGGAAGAAGAGAGGAAGGGATCAGCTTCTGGTGACCAGGTCTACCACCTCTAGAGCGACTCGTTGTCAAGGAGAGAAAGCTGTACTCACTTTGAAGTACAGAAGAGGAAGGTCTTCGAGTCGTTCCTCACGAACATGGTGCCGTGACCAGGGTAGACGGAAACCGAGCAGAAAGAACAAGCGGAAACCCTCATTGCGAACGAAGAAAAGGGAGGAAGGGAAAGGGAGGGAGGGGGAGGAGAGGGAGAGGAGAAGAGGAGAAGAGGAGGGTTGGCGAGTTGGTGAAGTTGTTGGACGTTGGGAGGCGAAGGGGGAGGGGAGACGTCGAGGTCGACTCGAAATTCCTTCAGTCGGAGGCGCACCTTTTCCCATTTCTTTTCTTTTTTTTTTATGACAGGGAGGGCAGCAGCTGGAGGGAAAAGCTGGCGGCAGAGCTTCCAGGAGGGAGTTGAAGACTCAGATGTGTTTCGCGAAGTTTTTTCACTTTACACTCGAGGTCCGAGACGGAGAGTCCTCGAGGCTCGATGCCTCGTCGTTCTCCTTGCTTCGAAGCAGAACGAGGTCAGAACAACAACATGCTAAGCGCTGATACGGTGAAGGCTCTAAGGTAGATATACGACGGTCGCAAAGAAGATTAAGCCCCAGATGCGCTGCGAAGCTTCGAGAGAACGACGAAAGAGACGACGGACGCGCCGACCAGAGCTGAGAGGGAGACGACGACCATTTCGGCGACCAGGAGCTGATATTCTCGAACCTGTTGGAAGAAGGGGGTATGTTAGAATTATTTTCGTGAAGGGAGGAAGAGACAACTCACCATCTTGTAAGCTGAGAAAGAGGAGAGAAGACAGGGTCAGTCTCGTGCGCTCGACTTCGACCGTCGTTTCATCCTACTCACCTCCTACAGGATCCATCCTCACTCCCTCCTCCTCCTTCGCCTCCTCACTCAACATCCCACTTCCCTCTTCTCGAGGTCTGAAAGCACTCTTCCTCTTGCCCATCCCCATTCTCAGCATTCTTCCTATCCCGTCCCTCATGAGACGAATTCGAGTGTCCCTCCACCTTCTCGAGGGATACGCGTTTCCAAAGTGAGTTCCGTAGGTGAGGAGTAGAACGGATAACCTCTGTGGGTAAGAAGAACGATTCCGGACAAGGTCAGCGATAAGAGGTAGCGAAAGGAACGGAACGCGACGCGTTAAAACTCACCAATCTCAAGCTACCGACCATCGTCGGACGAGGAACTCCCAGGTAATCGGCCAACGAGTCTCCGACAAGGAATCTCGTCATGTTCTGATGATATTCCAGAGTCGTTCGCATCGGAGGTCGATTTGAGATCGCGTCGAGGATTGCCATCGTCGGTGGTGGAAGCACGCCGTTCTGCTCTCCGAGGACGATCGAGCTTGGGCTTCCAGTTGGAGGAGGCGACGGGAAGAGGTGACAGACGATGGAGGCGAGGAACTTGGAGGAGGGAGTGTAGAGGGAGAAGTGACGAGAGAGGAGAGGGGAGGGGACACCGAGGTAGAATCCGATGTGCCTGTAGAACAGCGACGAGGAGAGAAGAGTTTAGCGGAGATTGGAGGCTACAACCAAGTAACGTTGAGCTCACCTCCAAGTTCGTAGGTAAGCGTCCTTCTCGGCGGCGTTGAGGGTGACTCCCATCGTCTCAAGAGTCCAGAGGGGAGCAACCGCGAACGAGCTGAGCGTACCAACAACCTCCTCAACGTTGATCGGAACGATCGTCTCTCCCGTCTCCTCGTCGAATCCCTCTCCAGTCCTCTGATCCTTCATCTGGATCCTCCGACGAACAACGCCGTGGAGAAGTCGCACTCGAACCGCACTCTTCCAGCCTTCTCCTGCTCCTCCGAAAGACGGAGAGGAGGAGGGCAGAGGAGGGGAAAGACCTGCTAGTCCGGAAGTGGTAAGGAGGGAAGAAGCCAGCTTCTCCGTGTCGGGTGCTGAGTCGGGTACGGGGATTCTGGGGGAGTTGAAAAGGAGGAAAGGTTAAGAAAGGAGGAGACGAAGAGACGTCGAGGAGGAAAGAGGGATGAAATGTACGAACTCTGAGCCCATGACATCGAGAACAAACTGTCCAGTCTCGTATAAGCGAGATAGGGTACGTTCGGCTGTGATCGCGGTGATGGGGAGGTACTTTGCGTCGGCGGAAGAGGGAGGGATGAGGTCTGAGGAGAGACGCGACGTCAGCTCGAACGTAGCTCTTCAAGGAATCGAACATCGAGTCCAGAAGCTCCGTTGGTACTTACACGAGGCCTTGTGAAGACTGGCTGTGATTCTCGGGCTGACAAGGAGAAGAAAGAACGATTGGGTGAGCTCACGAACTGGGTTCCCCCTCTTTCCCTCGACTCGACTTCCCATCTCTTCAGACATCCTCCTCGGATACTGGGGAAAGCGAACTAAACTCACCTCGAGAATCCTCCAGCAAGTGAGAAGTGCATCAACCCAGCGAAAATGCCTCCAACGTTGCCCCAAAAGACACGCTGCCCGAGCTCGACGTCGGCCTCGCTCGCTTTCACTCCCTCCGGTGCTTCTCTCGCCACCTCCTCCCATAATCGAAGAGCCAGACCCTTCTCGGAAAGCCCACGACTCTTCTCCTTGGTGGCTTCCTCGAACAGTAGTTGTAGAAGATCCTTGTGGGCGAGGTGAGGGGGAGGAAGGGAGGAGAGGAAGTCGTCGACGAGGGGATCGGCGAGCTTCGACAAGCTTGAAGGAAAGAAGGAAAAGCGAAGCAGATCGGCTGAGAGTCAGCTATCGTAGAGGACGGAAGAGTTAGACCATTAAAGGAGACCCACGCTGCCAGCTCAGAAGCAGGGACGCAATCGTCGTCCCACTGGAACAGACGCTCCCAGGTCGTGATGAGGTCTCCGTTTCTGAAGTCGTCCGTTTGGGAAGGTCGCTCGAGGTGGATGAAAGTCGAAGGGTCTGGATTTCTAGGGAGAGGAGGGAGGAGGAAGACCATAGGAGGTGTGGAGCGATCGGAGATGGGAGGGGAAGCGGGTGTCGTGGTGGGAGGGGAAGGAGCGAGAGGTGGAGGGAAGGAATCGAGAAGGTGAGCTCGCTTCAAACTGGTTTTATTTATTTATTTATTCGCGGTTGTTTTGGTCTCAAACTCTGGGACGAGAGAAACTTTCCTGGTTACGATGTTTTCCAGTCACATATAACAACTTCCTTCTAGGTTTCTGTGACAAGAGAGCTTTCGCGTCTCGGATCGCTCGCGCTCCCTTTCCTTTCCCTCCAAAGCAGTCAACAGAAACCCAGAGAGATGCGCATAAAAAAGAAACGAGTGAGAGGAAAAGAGGTCCTCAAAGATGCGTAATTGAGCGAAACAAAGCAATGCGAAAGGGAAGGACTACTGGGAAAGAATGCAAGAAAGAGAAAACGGACGCGTCGCTCCTGATGTCCAGAGAGCCACAGCGAGGAGTCCCATGAGAAGAGCTCCGAAAGCAGCAGCTCCTGATCCTCGAGAGAGAACTCCGCCAGATCCCGAGGCAGCAGCAGATTCAGTCTAGATTCCCGTGGTGCTGGTGGTTCCGTTGGTGGAGGTCGACGAGTTTCCGAGCCCACGAGCGGTGATTCCAGGCCCAGTCGACGAGTTGGAGGAGTCGAGGGAGTAGGCAGATCCGAAGTCAACGACGGCAGGTCTTGCGATAATGGTGTCGTCGGTAATGGACCGGAAGAGGGAGGGAGAAAAGGGTCAGAAGACTGCTCACCGAGTTGAAAGCTTGAAAGGACGACATAGCCTTGTCCAAACAATCCGCTTGGGATCTTGCATCCGGTCGAGTTGGTGTTGGAGTAGGCAGAGAAATTGGGAGTGAGACTGTTGGCGAAACTGAAAGGAACGAAAAGTGGGAGGGAAGGGAGGAGGGAGGGAAGGAGTCGGAGGGAAGGAGAGAGTTTTGAACTCAAGCTCATCACCTTCCCTCCAACCCCTTCCCCCTCCCTTTTTCGGATCTCAATTTTGAGCTGTTCGATCCTTCAGAAGCCTGGAAAACACACCCGATCGTCTACGAAACACCTCAGGTCGTCTTGTCAGCTCTTGATAGGCTTTCAACTCCGGAGAAGGAAACAATGGTGAGCTCGAGCCTTCCCTCCTTCGTCTTTTTCATCTCTCTCCTGCAGCTGTGACTCCTTCCTCTTCAGCTTCTACTTTTTCGTTCACTGCTGATTCACGCTTTTACTTTCTAGATCCTCTATCTCATCAAAGCTTCAAGAAACCTCTCGACAGCAGGAGTCTCTTCGACTCGAGGTCGCGGCCTCTCTCGACAACTTCCTCCTCTTCCTCGCTTCCTTCTACTCCTTTTCTCGGCTACCTCCCATGGAGCAGTGATGAGGCTTTCTTATCTGGAGCTGCTCTTCGCTACGAGTCTCTACCAGCCCAGCTCAAGGATCTTCTAGGCGAGTGCCCTGCGACGCGTCCTCCAAAGAGCGTCGAGCTCACCCTCCCTTCCTTCCTTCTTGCCCTCCTGTCCTTCTTATATCCCTCCCGCCTTTGCTCCTCTCCTGGACGAACATAAGCGTTAAGGCCAGAAACCAATCGCTGGCCTCCTCGTCGTTCCTATACAGGTATCGGCTCGGTATCGCGAAGCTGACTCTGGAACGAGTCTCGCATGGGCGCGCCAAAGGGTGTTGACAAGCGAGAGCTCTCCTTTTGACTTTTTCGCTTCCCTCAGTTGCACTCCAACCACTACAGACCTCGCCCATCTTTCCTAGTCATGAACTTCTGCGAAAACGACAGCAGTTTTGGGCCAGGGAGCTCGTGTAGGAGTCTGGACTTGTGAGTGGTCGTTTTCTCGCTCCTTGCCCCCCCCCTCTTCGGTTCCCGCTGAAAAGAGCTGCAGGATCTGACCAGCGTCGAGTCTTTTCTTGCAGTACCATCAAATTTGAGCAGATGTGAGTCTGAGTTCCTCTCTGTTTGGCGGCGAAGGTTTCGAAGTCTCCTGCAGAAGGAGAGGTCGAGGCGGTCTCGCAGATGGAGGAGAGCTCACCGTCTCGCTTCCTTCCCCACCTCTCAGCATCCTCTCCATTCTCCCAAACGCCGTCTTCCTCCTCGTGGCCCTACTTCGAGTCAACTTCCTTCGAAAGAAGCCCTCGAGACTTCACAAAGCTCTCGACATCCTCCTCGCTTTCAAGCTTATCTTCGGACTTCTCTTCGTTGGTGCGAGTGGCGCTTCTCTCGCTAAACTCAAGGACCTGAAGGGGCTTCCTGGAACGACGATACCCTCTGCAGCCCTTCAGCTGGTAGCTTCGGTGAGTCTGAAAGCCTTGCTCGAGAAGAACTGTACACCAGTAAGGTGTTCGGTCGAAGAACGTTGACTGACCTCAAGCCGACGCGTTTCTCGTCTCCTCACTTTCCAGCTCTTCTTCATCGCTCTCTCCGTGTCAGAGCACTACAAATCCGTCGCTCCTTCTACTCTCGACACCTCCTACGCTCTCTCCATGGGACTCTTCGGAGCCGCTGAGCTTCGATCCCTCGCTGCCGTCGGACTTCAATCCTCCTCATCCTTCGTCCCAAAAGCCATCGTCGTTTCCGCCATCTTCGCCCTTCTGATACTCGAGACAGCTCAGAAGCGGTCTCTCCTTAACCAGAAGTACCTAGTGAGTCTTCGGTCTCGTTCATCTTTCCACTTCCATCCAGCTGAAGCTGAACGCTCACCGTTCATTTTCGCGACGCGTCAGAAACTCCCTCGAGCAACCACGACTTCTTTCGTCATCAAGCCCTTTTTCTTCCATCTCATCCCCCTCCTCTACACGGGGTACAAGCGTCGACTCACTCTTGACGACCTCGGAGACGTTCCTCGTCACCTCCTCGCCGTCCCAGCTCGTGAGCGACTCAAGAAGGGTCTCGACCAGGAGGATCAAGCCCGTGGGACGTACCTCTTCAGAGCAAGCATCAGAGCTTTTGGAGGAAGCTTCGGTGGTCCCGTCATTCCGAGGATGATCCTTATGCTCGCTACTTTTGGTCGTGAGTCCTAGCCTGTTCGAAACGAAGAGATGAAACGACTGTCGCTGACCTCGGATCTTCCCTTCGTTCGCAGAGGTCTTCCTCGTCCAGGACATGACTCGATTCGTCTCCGATTCCACCATTCCCATGGAACGAGGCTGGGCTCTCGTCGGTGGATTCGTCATCATCTACACTCTCATCTCCCTCTCGACCTACCTGTTCTTTTTCGAGCCCTCCTCTCTCTGCCGTCCCCCTTCAGTCGAGCTGATCTCCGCTTTCTCGTCTCTCAGATATTGGGAGAAGGTCTTCAACATGACGGTCGCCTATCGAAGCGCTCTCGTCGGTACCATCTACATGAAGACTCTTCGCTTGAGCTCGGTCGCTGCTCGAGAGGTTGGCCAGGTGAGAGCTCTTCTGACGCCCTGCTTTTCCCTCGCCCGTTTTCCGTCCTGACCGCCTCTTTGGTCCCGTCCTTTACAGGGAGCCGCTACTACGTACATGTCGGTCGACGCAGAGAGGATCACCGAGACTCTCGAATACTTCCACGAGATGTGGGCTGCTGTTCTTTCGATTGGAATCGCTTGCGCTCTTCTTTGGTTTCAAGCGAAGTGGGCGATGGTTCGTCTCTCCTCTCCCCTAACTCTGCAATGCCGAAATCAAAGCCTGAACTCTTTCTCTCCAGTTCGCTCCCCTTTTCATCATCGTCCTCTTCTTGAGCGTCACCAGTTCGTCTCTCCCGTTTCCGCGTCGTTCCTTTCCCAGCTCGCTCAACATCTCCGTTCTCTTTCGTTCTGATCTCCAGGTGCTCTCAGCGGTGCCGTTGGAAAGGCTCAAACTGACTGGATGGCTGCTGTAGATCAGAGGATCAAGCTTCTTGTGAGTCAGAACTTTTCGAGGGACGACGAGAACTGAAGTGACGCTGACTTTCCACACTTTGCGTCTTCAACAGACCTCGGTGTTCAGTCAGCTCCTCCCTATCAAGCTTGGCGCCTACGAGAAGCCTTTGATGGATAAGATCGGACGCTTGCGAGTCAAGGAGACCAACGTGTTGAGGCACTTCTAGTAGGTTTTCCTTTCTACGTGATCGGCCTCGAGTTCGGACGCGTTCTGACGCCTCGTCCTTCCTTTCCCTTCCTCCTTGCAGCGTTCTCATCACCATTACTTCCGGACTTTCGAACACGGGATCTACCTTCTCTGGATTGGCTTGCATCGGAAGCTACGCTATCATGCTCCAGACGGGAGCGACGACTGAGCCGCTGGACGTGACACGGATTTTCACGTGAGCTTTGGCTTCTTTCTCCTTCCTTAGACTCGAGGCTGAGACCCTTATTTCTTGCAGCATCTTGACCATCATCAACCTCCTCAATGGACCCATCAACATGATGTACGCTTTACTGTTTCCTCCTGCTCTGACGTTGCCTTGCGTTCTGTTTTGACTCTGGTTTCGAGCTTCTAATTTCCAGCGGTCAAGTTCTCCCAGAGATGCTCGCCGGATACGCCTCCCTCAAACGACGTCCGTCCCTTTTGACTTTGATATCTAACTCTCGAGAACGGCTCACCATTTTTCCCTCCGTTTTCCAGTCCAAGGCTTCCTCATCCTGCCGGAAAAGGTCGAACCTGCTCGACGACTCTCGTCGGACGACGCGCTCGAGACTTCGGAACTCGACGAGACCAAGGGGAAACTCGCTCTCGAGGACCTGAAGACTCCCTTCAAGGCTATCATCAAGGGAGGATCGTTCGGCTGGGACGACAAGACTGCCGTCCTCGAAGGAATCGACCTCGAACTGACTCCTGGAGAGCTTCACATGGTTCGTTCACTCTCCGTCTTCTCATGCTTCCTGCTTTGTCTCTGATCACCTCCATCTCTCCCAGGTCGTTGGATCCGTCGCCAGTGGGAAGACTACCCTTCTCATGAGTCTTCTCGGAGAGTCGGTTCAGTTGAAAGGATCAATTGACGTTGAGGCAAGGAAGGTGAGCTTCCGCCTCCCTCCCCTCTCCTTGTCTCTTCTCTTTCCTGTTTCTCATACTGATTGAAGGTTAATCTTTCAGACTGCTCTCGCCACTCAGACTTCATTCATCTATCCCGGAACATTCAGGTCTAGTGAGTTGTCGATGCTCGCCCTCTTCCTTCCTCCTCCCTCGACTGACGCGTCTCTCTTTCTTCGCAGACGTCCTTCTCGACCGACCCTACGACCAAGAAATTTTTGATCGAGTCATTTACGCTTGTGGTCTTCGTCAAGACCTCGACAAGCTGCCGAAAGGAGAGCACAGCATGCTTGGGGAGAGGGGAGTTTCGCTTTCCGGAGGCCAGCGGCAACGACTCGTAGGTTCTGCCTTCTTCCTCTTCTTCGACTTGGTAATATCGCTGACTTCCATTTGTCGCATTGTCTCCTCTCTTCAGTCTCTCGCTCGAGCTGTCTATGCCGATGCCGATCTCGTTCTTCTGGACGACACTTTCTCAGCTCTCGACGGAGAAACCGAAGCTCACGGTGAGCTCTTCTTCCTTTCTTCGCCTCTTCGACTTGCTCGACTGAGCCGACCTTTTGCTTTTTTCAGTTTTCACCTCTCTCTTCGGACCTGCTGGACTCCTCAAGGGAAAGGTCAGCTCCGATCCGTCGTTCGACGCGTCGAAGTCGAACTGACGCGTCTTCTTTCCTCTCTCTCTCCTCTGACCCTCTCAGACCACCGTCCTTGTCACCCATGGAATTCAGCATCTCCCTTCAGCAGAAAAGGTCATCGTCATGGACGCTGGAAAGATCACTCACTTCGGATCGTTCGAGGAAGTGCGAGACGCTGGAGCCGCTTTCGCCTTGGCTGCGAAGACTGGGACGTCGAAGGAGCTCGAGGCCCAGTCTACCGAGACTACGAAGTCGGACGAGATGGAGGTCGCCGAAGAAGAAGACGAGGAGATGCTCTGGGAGAACGGGAAGACGTCGAAATGGGGAGCCTACGCCTTCTTCTTTTCTGCTGTCGGCCCTCTCTTCACCATAGTCGTCGCGGGTCTCACCTTCTGCTATGGACTCGTCCGAGCCGGACTTCAGTATGTTTGCGCGTTCCTCTCCTCTTCTTCTTCTCACCGTCGCTGACGGTCTTCTTTCTTCCCTCCCGCAGAGGATTCCTCAAAGGTTTGCCTTCAATTCTTCGTCGTCGCCTCCTTCTCAACAGCGAGGCAATCTTATTAACAAAATCCTTCTCTTTCCCATCTTAGAATTCGCCAGCTCCAACTCTCACCTCGGTTCTTGGATGGCTGGATACACCGCGTGAGCACAAAACGACTCGAACCGAGAAACGACGCGTCGCTGACCCGATTCCTCCTCGCAGCTTCTCGCTCGCCGCCGCGTTTGCTTACATCATCACGCTAGGAGTATTCACCATCGCCATTACCCAGAGAGCTGCTAGGTGAGCCCAAATCTCGCGTCTCGAAGTCGAAGTCGATGCTGACCGGGCTCTCGTTTTTCAAAGGATCATTCACCACGAAGAGCTTTCTGGACTTCTGGCTAGCCCGCCGTCTTTCTTCCAGAAGACTTCAGCTGGAAAGATCTTGAATCGTTTTAGCCAAGGTGAGTTTGCGAAGAGTGGGAGGGACTGAAGGGGGGGACGCGTCTTGATTTTGACGTTTTACGCTCTCTTCGCCTCCACAGACATCCAGAGAACCGATTTGTGAGCGAGATTTTTGAAGCAGCTTTGGAGTTGACTTGAGCTCATGTTGCTCCCATTCAACAGTGAATTTCCTCTTGGTCTTCTCGGTTTGATGACCACCGTGATGAACCTGCTCACAGTGATCATCTTCCTGGTGATCGCTACTCCGTGGCTCGGACTGTCCATTCCCGTCTTGGTCCCGATCTACTGGATTATCCTGCGCTTCTACCTCGCCACCAGCAAGGTGAGTCACCTCCTCTGATCTCTTCTCGTCGCTCGCTTTCGTTCGCTGACTTTCCCTCTTCCGTCTCCCGTTCTCAGCAACTGTGAGCCCTTCTCTGCCACTCTTCAGCGATGAAACTTCTTCTAAACTGTACTTCGCTTTTAATCAGTCAACGGCTCGAGTCAGGATCCAAGAGTCCTCTCTACACCCTCTTCTCCACGACGGTCGGAGGTCTGACTTCGATTCGAGCGTTCCGAGCCAACGACTTCTTCGAGTCAAAGAACAACGACTTCCTCGACGAATCCCAGGGGCCTTTCTTCTTCCGGTTCTCTGGGATGCTCTTCCTTCGAGTGACCCTCACTTGGATGACGGTGAGCGAAGAAACCCTTGCGTCGAACTCACGGCGAACTCAAAAAGTCTCGCACTGACGCGTCTTCATCTTCTCCAGGCTCTGCTCGCCATCGGCCTGTCCATTTTAGCAGTCGCTCTCAGATCTTCAACCTCTTCGGCTCTTCTTGGTGTCGCCCTCTCTCAACTCACGAGTCTTGGCCAGACCCTTATGGCTGTGAGTACGCTGCTTCGTCGTCTTTGCTTCGAATCCCGTACTGACCTTCCTTTGTTTTCGCAGACCCTGATGAACTACGCTTCGGTTGAGAACTCGGTGGTTGTGCGTATCTTCGTGTGGTCGCGTTGTGGGAACCTTCAGCAGCTGAAGCACTCTTCTCTTCCTCCCAGGCTCTCGAACGAATCCAAGAGTTCGTGCTGTTGGCTCCCGAGGACCCGGACCCTCTTCCGTACGATCGTTCAGAGAAGGCAGGAGCTCTTTGGCCTTCATCTGGGAAGCTGGAGTTCGTCGACTACTCGATGCGATACAAGTCAGGCCTTTCCCTCCGCTCTCTTTCTTCCTTGAACGTCGAGCCTGACCATCTCCCTTTTTTTATCCTTCTTAGAGAGGATCTCCCACCTGCTCTAAACAATGTTTCTTTCTCTCTTCCAGGAGGGATGAAGATCGGGATCTGTGGAAGGTTTGTCGCGTCCCCTTCGTCGCCTTCCTGCACGACGCGTCCTGACCTCGTCCTCCCGCCCGATCAAAACAGGACTGGATCAGGGAAATCGACTACTCTCCTCGCTCTCTTCAGAGCGATAGACAGCCATCTCGTCACCGGGAAGATTTTGATTGATGGAGTCGAAACGTCCTCGATTTCTCTCGAGCAACTTCGAGACTCAATGAGGTTCGTCGCGTGCCTTTCTCCCTCCTCACTCCTCCCTCTTCATATCTCAAACTGACATCCTGCCTTCTTTGTCCTTTCTCAGCATTGTCACTCAAGACCCTTTCCTCTGGCATGGTTCCGTTCGAGAGAACCTCGACATCGAAGGACACTGCTCGGACGAGTTGATCTGGAAAGCTCTTCGAAGCGTCGGAATGGATGAGGTCGTGACTCTTCTTGTGAGTTTCATGGCGTCGCTGGACCCATAGTTGACTCTCTGTGAAGTAACTTCCCGTTGACTCGACTTCTTTCATCTTTTCTTCCTCTTACAGCCCGAGAAGCTCGAGTCGTTAGTCGTCGACGAGGAGTCTTTCTCCAAAGGCCAACGTCAACTTCTCTGCCTCGCCCGTGCACTGCTTAGGAAGAAGAAGATTGTGGTACTCGACGAGTCGACTTCGAGGTCAGCCCGAGCTCGCTTTCGCGCTCTCTTCTGCGTCGTCGTCGAATCGATCTGACTCTCCTCTCCCCTCGTCTCTTTTTGCAGCATGGACCATCTGACCGACGAGAAAATCCGTGAAGTCGTAGACTCGGAGCTTGTTGGATCCACTGTGCTTGCAATCGCTCATAGAATCTGTAAGTCCCTTGCGAGGTTTGTGTCGCTCGTTCTTCGATTTCTGACGCGTCGCTCTGCCCTCCTCCCTCCCTCCTTTGCAGCGAGCATCATCAACTTCGACCGGGTGAGCAAGTTCTCCTTTTTTTTTCTCCGCGATGATGCTGATTGTTCTCTCGTCTTCTCAGATTCTCCTGCTCGAGAACGGCTCGGTCCTGGAATTCGACACTCCTCAAAACCTCCTGAACAACCCTTCCTCTCGATTCGCTCGACTCGCCGCCACCCAGGGGATCTTTCCCGATGGACACCAAGCTGTCATTCCCACCTCAACGTCTTCTCGTGCGGAGCTGGAGATCAAACGGATCAAGTAGGTGAGTAGAGAGATGCGACCGAGTTCACGCGCTGAGGACCACCGATACTGATCTCTCTGATCCGTGTCATCGTCCTCTCAGATGATTCACCGGCCACGAGTACTGCTCACACAGAAGAGAACGGCCATTGCATCGTCGTGAGTTCGCTCGCTGATCCGATTCAGAAGTTGAAACGGGAGGCTGACTCGGATTTCTTCGATCCCTTTCCTCAGGCTTATGAACCTCAACAACACGTGTTTAGATACAAGGCCATAGCTTTCTGATTTAGCAGTAGTTTGGAATTGGAAGGGAAGGGGAGACAGATCTAGATTCCAGTTTCAAAACGACCCGTAGAAAGACTCGGTCCAAGATGAGTGATCCATAATCACTGAATCCCAACGTATCGGAGGTCACCTGCTAACAACCCGAACCCCAGAACTCAGAAGGGGAAGAATCAGATCGACAGCTTCACCTTTTCTCGAGCTCGACAGGTCCAGCGCGTCTCAGCGGCGGTCCTCGAGATTGAATGCACAGTATCTGTCTGCTTGATTGGCACGCTTGTCATTGACATAGCTATGGTGAAGTGGCTATCATTCGCGCTTGCCATGCGTGAGGCGAGGGTTCAATTCCCTCTAGCTATACGTTTTGTTCGGGGTTGTAATTTTGTGGTTGCTTTGGTTTCTGCTACCCCTTCCAAGTCAGAGGAAGTTCTGAGAGAGACCCACAGCTCCTCTGCGAGGCCGATCCTCTGTAGCATTCACAGGGCCCGCAGGGTCTCGCCAAGCTCGCCTCCCTCTCCTCCCCTCCCTCCTTCCATTTCGCTCCTTCCCTCTCACCCACCACCCCCTTCTCCACACTCAGGATGCGCTTCCCCGATATCTTCAAAGACCTCCGGGGCTCTCCAAAGAAGATGACTCGTCGACGACGCTGGCTTCTCGTTAGAACCTGTGAGTCCAAATGAAGACGAAACTCGTTTGGTTGAGCTCGAGTCTTTCGAGCTCTCCCTTCCCTTCCCTGCTCCATCAGCGGCCCTACGAGACTCCCCTTTCAAGTATACCTGATGCAGATACGAACTATCTTTTATCCTAACAGATGTACCCGACTGGATCCTCACCGTGAGTGGGCCTAGGTTGAATAAACGAGAAGAAGAGTTCGAGGTCAAGCTCACCGTCGAGCTCCTCCTTCCTTTCTTTCCCCCCTCTCTCTCTCTCTCTTCATTGCTGCCCTTTCAACCTCAACTCTCACCCCTTCGAAACGTGTCTACTCACCACCAGCTCGTTCTCTGGGGACTCTTCTACCTTCTAGACAAGGTCAGTTTCGGGAGAAGCGAAGGCGAAGGCGACGGAGAGCAGACGTCGTTCCCAACACCCCCTACCCTCTTCTTGCTGTCGACCTCAGGCTTCGTCGCCATGAGCTTGATTGACACGAGGAGTATAGACTGAGACCAATGCTGCCCTCTCTAACTCCTTTTCCCCTTTCAGGTCGAAGGCTTTCGTCGGACGTTCTCGATTTCCGACACTTCGCTTCACCATCAGTATGCGGTTCGTTCCCTCTCCCCTCTCTCAGCTGCGACCTTCCTCTACTTTGCACCTTTGCAAATTGCCTGACTTGACTGTACTGACCTTCGGTCTCCCTCTTTGATCTCCAAACAGACCAATTCTCGCGTCTCCTCAGCAAATCTCTACGTTATCGCTCTCGTCGCCCCTGCGGCTATTATCCTGCTTATCTCCCTCATCGTCACTCGAAGCTTCTGGGATCTGCACTCGGGATGGCTCGGACTGTGAGTAGCTGATCTTGAGGCCATCGAGGGGAACAGAACTGACGCTGCCGTTTCCCTTTCTCCTCTCACCGACGCGTCTTTCGCACAGAGCTCTGAGTCTTTCCGTGACGAGCACTGTCACAAACATCATCAAAATTACAGTCGGAAGACCGAGACCCGATATACTGGTACGTCGGATCGTTCCGCTTAGCCTCTCGCTGCGAGTTTCTCAACCTTTTCTCTTCGACGAGCGTGGCTGAACCTTTGTCTCTTCCAGGATCGATGCCAACCGGCTCCTGGGCTCACCAACCCCACTCCTTACACCTTATCGGACTCGAGAGTCATCTGTACTCGACTAGACCTCCTCAACGTTCGTCGAATTTCGCTGTTGACTCGTCGCTTTTCGACGCCGACTAATCTTCGTTCTTCTCGTCTTCCTCGCTTCTAGGACGGATTCCGGTCCTTTCCCTCCGGTCACGCCTCCCTTTCTTTTTGCGGGATGATCTATCTCACCTTTTACCTCGCAGCTAAGGTTCATATCTCGAATCAAAGAGGATTCAGCTGGAAAACCTGGCTTCTTCTCGCTCCGATCTCTGGAGCTACGTTGGTCGCTATTAGTCGAAGTATGGATTACAGGTCAGTCTCAAGCACCATCGGGACTTTTTCAAGGACTGGAGGGTTTGAAGAAGCGGCCAGGAGAGAGAGAGGAGGTGCAGAAATAGCGAACGGAACTGACGCGTCGTTCTTTTCTTTCCCTCCCCAATCGCTTAGACACCACGCCACCGACCTCATCGCTGGATCTCTTCTCGGTACAGCCATTGGATGGTACTGCTATCGACAATGTGGGTTCATCCCTCTGCTTCCTTCCTTCCTCGAACTCCCTCTGACCCTCTGACTCCTCGTCGTATCGACGCATTCCTCCAACAGACTACCCACCTCTCTCCCATCCCCTCTGCCACCGACCTTACTCCCCTCGCATCCCTCGAGACGAAGAAGATCTCGATCCCGAAGAAGCTCACGCGGACGAGCTAGAAACCCTCGGGGGAGCGAGAGCTTCGAACTCAACGTCGTCCAGCTCTCACTCCGAGAACGGGATCACGTCGAGCGATCTGGAGCGAGGGACTCTGGTCGGAGGTGCGAACGTAGCGGGGAAGAAGAACATGGGCGAGGAGAGGAGGGAGGGGGAAGAAGGAGTGCCGCTCGAAGGAGGAAGACCAGTCTTTTAGCATAGGGACCGATGTCGTTTTTCCTCTCTTCCGTTCTCGCTTTCGAAAGCTCTCACAGACCGACAAAGCAAGAAAGGTATTCATGATCCAAAACGCACAACCAAACAACTAAAGAAACGGGAAAAAAATGAAAGATGATGATGCTCAAAAGCCCTCGTCTCGTCTCGTACACTCGACTCCTCCCTCTCCTCGTCAAAACTAGTACCCTCCTCCCGGAGCTCCTCCTCCTCGTCCCATCATCGCTGCTCTCGCCGGGTTGATCGAAGGTCCTGCTGGTCCGTTCGGATCCGAAGGAAGTCCAGCTCCAGGGAAAGGCTGCTGCTGCTGCTGAGGCGGGAAACCTCCTTGAGGTTGTTGCTGCTGCTGAGGGAATCCTCCTCCGAAGGCGGGTTGACCGTAAGGCTGTCCGTAGGGTTGCTGCTGCTGCTGACCGACGGGGTAACCCATCGGAGGCTGACCGTAGGGAGTTCGTCCTCCTCCTCCTCCAGCGCCGTAGGGAGTGTTTCCGGTTTGGGCGACGGGAGCGTCTGCGTTTCGAGCGAACCAGGCGAGGTCAGTTTCTTGAAGATTCGAAGGAGAAGAGAAGCGAGGAGAGTACTCACAAGGATTGGGAGTCTGACCAGTAGGAACATACTGCATCGGAGCTCGTTCTCCGTTGGGCATGTAGACCGATCCGTTGGGCATTCGTCCGACGATCATTCCTCCTCCAGGAGTTCGACCTCCAGCGGGCGTCCTTCCTCCATAGGCGGGAGTAGCTCCTCCTCGATAAGGGGTCTTTCCACCTGCGATGCGAGAAGGAGAAGAAGAAAGAGGAAGGGGAAGGAAGTCAGCTTCGACGCGTCGAGGGACGAAACGAGAGCGCGGCAGCGACGAAGGAAAAACTCACCTTGAGGCATGGCAGCCGTTCGAGCCGAGTACTGAACCTTGAAAGCGTTGCAGAGCTCGAGGACTCCTGGAAGCTCAGCATCGGCGAGCTGGTACGATCCGGGGTTGACTTTGACGGGCTGAGGGAGTCGAGGAAGGAACAGGACGAAGGCGTCAGAAACGGCTCAGATCTTCGACGGGAGAAAAAAAAAACGAAGAAGCACTCACCCATCTCTGAATCACTCCTCCTTCAGTCGTCGACTTGTTGAGGAAGGCGAGAACGAAGTATCCAGGTCGTTTTCGATCGAGTCCGAACGCGTAGATCGACTTTCCGGGATGAGCGAGAACGAACGTCTTCAAGAACGAGTCTGGTGAAAGGAGCAACAGAGAGTCAGAACGATACTCGTGAGAGAGATGTCAAAAATAACGAAAGCGAAACTCACCAAGCTCCTCGGTGGTCTTCCCCTTGAACTTGTCCGACTTCATCAACTCCTCAAGCGAGTGGACCGTCGCCTTGACGTGGTTGACGATGAGCTCGTCGAGATCGTGGTAGGTGTACTTCCCACTGACTCGAAGGACCTGTCCGAGAGAGGCCGAGTTGGCTTTCTCTCCGAGCTCTTCGACGTCTGAAGGAAAGAAAGAAGGAAACGCGTCGAAACGAGAGTCAGCTCTCTCTCCTCGAACGAAAGAACCAAAAGAGACAGGACTCACCGAGATGTTGGTAGATCCCCTCGTCGACCTTCCAGGTAACAGCGAGATGGTTGGGACCCTTCGACGACGGTCGAATCACGACGTCTCCCCTCTGCTGACTGGCGAGATGCTGCTCGGCCTGTCCTCCGTTCATGTTGAAGAAGTTGGGATGATCGATCTGCCTCTTGATGGCTCCTCCCTCCTTCCTCTTCTTCGTCAACGCCGCCTCTCGGTGCTTCTCGACGAGCTCGTGGTCGTAGGGTTCCTCGAGCCTGGGTTTCCCGGCGGTGAGAGCGTGGTCGATCTCCGAGCGACGAAGGGAGAGTTGGACCTTGAGATCCTCGGGGTTGACTCGGATGATGGTGGCCTGGATGGTTTCTCCCTTCCTGACGACTTCTCCACATCGTTGGATGCCCATCCCGTCCTCCGAGATGTACCCGAGCTCGATGATTCCTTCGATTCCTGAGGCGAGTTGAACGACGGTTTCGGTGTCTCGAACGAGGTAGACCCGACCAGCGACGAGGAGCCCTTGCTTGAGAGTCTGCTGAGTCTCTCCGGAGAGCATGGTGAGGATCTCCCAAGGCGTAGGGAGGTGGAAGTCCTGTCGACGATCCTTTCCGGGAGCGAGGATCTCGTCCTTGATGACCTCCAGGGCATATCGCTTCTCGACGTTCCTGATCTCTCGAAGGTTCTCGGCGAAGTCGTCCAGGTTGAGCTCGCTGAGCTTCTCGGCGTTGGACTCGTCGTTCATGAGTCGAACGACGGATTTCGAAGGGTGGTCGTCCGTCACGTCCTCCTCGTCGAGTTCGAGAGCGTTCTCGGCCATCTTTCGAGCGAACTCGTAATCGGCTGGGTGGATCCGAGTGTTGTCGAGAGGATCGAGTTGGCCAGCGATGTCTTCTCCAGAGAGTTCGAGGTCCTCGGGGTCGGACTTGATCTCGAGGAAGGCGCCGGCGTTGTCGAACATGACGGGGTCGAGGAGGTTGAGATGCAAAATCTCGAGACGATTGGTGAGGGCTCCTCCCTAAGAAGACGAGAACGAAACGAAGACGAAGGTGAGTCAGAGAAACGTGCTGTGAAGAAAAGAGGAAGGAAGAACGAACACTCTTGACGATATCCCTGATGAGCTGAGCGGCTTTTCGAGGTCCGAATCCAGAGATGAAGGGGAGGACGGTCTGCATGTAGGGGTCGCTGACGGCGTCGTTGATGAGGACTCCGACGTCGTTGACGACGTTGACGAGAGATCGCTCGAGAGCGATGAGGAGCTTCTCCCTCGGAACCTGCGAAAGAAAGGAAGAAGAAGAAGGGAAAGAACGAGTCAGAAAGAGACGCGTCGAACGACCTCGACCGAACCAGGTGGCGAACGACTCACCAGCTTCTGAGCCTCGGGTTCGAAGGTGATGGCAGTGATATCCGTTCCGAGAGCACAGAACTCGTGAATCGGCGACTGAGCATATCGTCCGAGACCAACGCAGTATCGTCCGGTGGGAGGGAGAGTGGCGAATTCCTTCTGAGCTCGAACCGAGTGCATGTAGATCCTAGCGACGTTGTCCGGAACGTAGATCACTGGCGTCTTGGCTTCCTCGATCTCCCGGATCCTGTCCTCCTCGGGAGCGTTGTGCTTGAGGTTCTCCTGAGCGATCGACTCGGCCATCTGGTCAACGATGGATCGAACCCTCGACGTGAGGTGACTCGTTGCGACCGAGAATCCACCCATGACGATGAGACTTGGTTTTCGACGACTGAGGAGAGCTTTGAACTCGTCGATGGGAGTAGTCTTGCGGTCGGCGTCCTCCTCGGTTTTGAAGGCGGCGTCGCGATCCTCGAAGAGCGTGTCGACCTTGATCGTTTCTCGAACTCGTCCTTCCTCGTCGAGGTAGACGCACATGACGGCATCCTTCGCTCGATCTCCCATTCCGTGCGAGATGGCGAGAACGGAAGGAGAGTCTCCCTTGTCGTGGGAGCGAGGTTGGAAGGGAGATTGGTTGGCGGCCTGAGAAGGAAGGGAAGAGAAAGGAAGAGTCAGCTTCGAGCTTGACGCGTTGATGGAGGCCAAAACTCGACTCACAACCTCGAGAGCAGAACCACACGTCCTAGCAACGAGATCCTCCACCTCAGCTCTCAGCCACTCCTTTACCCAAGCAGCTCCGACGGGTAGCAGTCCATGCTTGACGGCGGAGGTGACGACCGACTTCCTGAACGCGTTCCAGGCCTCAGCCTTCGCTGAGAACGAATCCGACTTGTAGGCCGAGTAGATCTGTTCCTCGAGTTGGGAGATGGCGGCGGCGGGGAGGGAGAACTTGAGAGTGACGAGGGTCTCCTTCTCGGCTTCGAGCATGAGGAGGAACCGAGGAGAGTTGATGAGGCCGGCGATGGGCTTCTCCTTGGTGTATTTGAAGGGCTGGAAACGCGAAGGAAAGAAAGTCAGGACCCAGAGAGAGGTTCGAAGAAGATAAAAACATAGAAACGCACGAAGAAGGGGTGGTAGTCGTCGATTTGAGTGATTCCTCGTTCGGTGGGGATGACGGTGACTAGACCTCGATCTCGGAAGAGAGCTCGGATGAGTTTTCGAAGAGTTGGGTTCTTGTACATATCCTGACTCAGAATCGAACGAGCAGCTGCAGAGAGGAGAGGCAAAGGGAAGCTCGATCAGTTCAGAAAGAAGAAGAAAAAGACGCGTCGGAAAAGACTCACCTCCAATGACCTTCTCGACCGTCGGCAGGGCACCGTCGATGGTGATAAACTTCTCCGACGAGTTGTCGTAGATCTCCTTGGGAGCGATGGTGAACTGTTCGGCGTAGACCTCGGGAAGGAACTCGGGATCCTCTTGGAAGGCGATGTTGTTGCCCGAGAAGTTGACGGAGACGACCTCCTCGACCGAGATACCAGCGTCCTGTAGGATCGAAGCAACAAAGGAAACCGAGATAAGCATCTCTGTTCTCGCAAAGATGCGAAAAAATAGAGGAAAAGTGGAGAGGACGAACCTTGACGAAACGACTCAACCGACTCTGCCTCAACACGTCCAACCCACTCTCCGACGAATGCTTCTTGTAGACCCTCTCCCTCCCTTCCACCTGCATCTCCGCCTCCTCCTCCCTCATCTCCTTCACCTCCCTCGCATACCTCGAAGCCAACCAGTCCATCCCATCCACCACTCCTTCCACACTCTCCTCCGCCGTCCCTCCCGTCGAGATGACCTGACTCTCAAAGTACACCCTCCTAGGATCCCTCTTCTTCTCCTTCCTCCCGTCCCCTCCTTCCTCATCCTCAATATCCATCCCGTCCGAATCCTCCGCCTCCTCCTCCTCCTCCTGACTAGCCAACCTCGGCGCCAGCCTCCTCCAAACGTCGAGAAGACCAGCCTTCCTCTCCATCAACGTCCTGTACCTCACTCCCAACTCGTACACCCTCCAGAGCTCGTCTCGCTCGAGCAAGTCGATCTTCTCTCCCTCGGGAGCGTCCTTGTTCTCCTCGGAGATCCAGTAAACGAGGTAGTCTCGACGGTGCTCCCAGACGAAGGGCACCTCCATCTGCTCGGCGAACATGAACTCGAGCGACTTCTCGATGGATCGGAGGAAGCGAGGGAGGAGGTCCTGTCGAGGACGGATGTTGTAGTCCGGGTAGGAGGAAGGGTAGAAGGTGGATTTGGTTCGAGGGGAGATGCGAGAGGAGATCCAGAGGGCTGCTGGTCCTGTGGGAGGGAAGGCAGGGAAAGGGTCGGGAACGTAGGAAGGATGGGAGGAGAGGGTGGAGTTGAGGAGTTGATGTCGTTCGGGGATGTCTCGAACTCGGATGAGCGTGTCGGATTCGGTGAGGTGACGAGCTTGGATTTCGGAGGGTTCGAAGACCTAGAAGGAAGAGGAGGAAGGTGTGTGAGCTCGAGAGGAAGGGAAGGAGGGAGAGAGGAAGGGACGAACGTCTTCCATCTTGATATCTTCTCCGTCGACAGCCCCACCCATCATCTCCTCCTCTCCCTCGAGAGCCCAATCGTAGTCGTCTCCGTTTCCGAACACGTCGTAGATGTCGTCCCAAGCACTGAATTCCAAGTCGAGGTCGAAAGAACACGTCGAAAGGGTCAGCTTCACGTCCTCCCTTCCCCTTCCTTCCTCCGTCCTCCCTCATTGTACTCACGCCTTATCAATCCCACCTTCTCCACCTCGCTTCACACCACCCAACCCAGCAGCCTTCTCCTTCCTCCTCCTCTTTCTCTCCTTCTCCCTCTTCTTCCTCTCCTTGTCCCCACCCTCTCTGTCCGCGTTCGGGTCCTCGTCCTCCTCGATGAAATCGCCCATATCGTCCTCGTTGTCGTCGTCGTCCATCATGGCAGCCTCCCTCCTCTTCCTGGGGAGGTCCTCGAAGATCCGAGCGAGGTCGTTGACGTTGGGGAGCGCTGCTTCGTCTGAGCCATCCGAGTCGAGGGAGGAAGGGATCGAGTTTGAACGTCGTCGACGGAGGAGCTTCTTGGGTTTGGTAGACGTAGAGGGTTTGGAGGTCGAAGGACGGGAGGCACCGGTGTTTTCGGCGAGAAGGTCGAGGTCGTCTTCGGAGAGAGCGTCGGGGGAGGCATCTCGAGAGTGTTCTGGAGGGATGAAGGGAGGGAGAGAGGGAGGAAGGGAAGGGAGATGGGAGGTCAGCTTGGGTTCAAGAAGAGAGAACAGCTTCCATCCTAGTTCCTTGAAGCTCCTTTCTCGTAGGATACAGCATCCGAGAGCAAGCTCGATACGAGCTAGCTCTGTATCCTGAGATGTATAGCTCGGAGGATAGGAAGGAAGACGCTCGAGCTCGACCTCGAGAAGTGGGAAGGAAGGGAGGAAGGTGAAGTTGAAACTGACCTCTTCTTCTCTTCTTCTTCTTCTTCCCCTTCCTCCTCTTCCTATCCTCGTCATCATCCTCGTCGACAATGAATCCTTCAGCAATCCTACGAGCCTAGATAGTAGCGAAACGAAAGGATGTTCGTTCAAAGGTCAGCTCTCCGCTCTCTCTCTCCGACCTCCTTCCTCTCGCTCTCTCGTTCTCGTCGACTCACCTCCTCAGGATCATCCTCCTCCTCTTCACTCGAATCGTCGTCGTCGTTCCCACCCTTCTTGCCTCTCCTCCTCTCTGCTGATATATCTTCTCCTTCGTCGTCGTCGGAAGGTTGACGTCCGTTGGATTGATCGTCTTCCTCCTCCTGGTTCGATCGATCGTCGTCCTCTTCTTCGCGGTCCGACATGTCCTAGAGCGTAGAGTTTGCGCGAGATTTGACTCTCCAAGCCCGGTAGATAGAGAAGAGAGGGGCGAGTAGGGAAAGAGAAGGGTGAAGAAGGGAGAGGGAGGAGCGTGGTGGTGGGTTGAAGTCAGGACGAGTCTCGACGAGCTGAAGCCCAAAGTCGTTTTGAAAACGCCCTGTCCCTTTCTCCTCCCATCCACAACAACCGCCTTTCAAAAGCCTTTAAAAACTTCTTCCCTTTTCACCCACCCTCAACCACCACTCTAGATCACTCAGCAAAAATGGGAGGAGGAAACGTGAGTCTTCAGCCGAGGCGACGGAGAAGAGCAGGAGGCAGAGGCAGAGCTGACTTTTGAACGTTCCTTCCCTTCTCTCTTCGCCTCTTGTAGGGAATGAAATCTGCCATGTCGCGAGAGAAGAACGCTAAGAAGAACGCTGCTGGAGCGGGATCCCAACTCAAGGTGAGCTCGCTTGCTTCTCTTTCCTACTGCTGCTTCTCTCGTCGTCTCGAGTTCTCCACTCAGAAACCGAAAGCTCATTCCTTCCCTTCTTCCCTCCCTCCTCCCCTCGACCCTGCTTCCCTTGTCGTGCTAAGGTCAACGCCGCCGCCCAGACGTTCAAGTGCGTCGTCTGCATGACTACTTTCCAATCCGTAAGTCTCCAGTTTTCTGCCTTCAAAACTCCCATAACCATCGCCTTCTTCGAAGAACTCAGAAGGAGGCGAAGCTCAAAAACTCGTTGAGCTCACCTCTTTCTCTCTCTCCCTCATACTGACTCCCCCTCGCCTCTGATCTCGCACAGACCACCAAGCCTCCTCAACTCCTCATCCACGCCGAGAACAAGCACAAGAAGACTTTGGCGGATTGTTTCCCTGGAGTGACCGCCTAAAACTCGCTTCGTGTTTTGGGTTCTTCTTCTTTTTTTCTTCGGGACTCGGGTGGGTTGAGGTGGGAGGGAGATTGGACTGGGCGACCTTTCTTAGAGTGTGTGTGTTTTGACGAGGACGACGATGATGATACGTTTTTTAAACAGCTTGCCAACTATTAGAGGGGAGGAAGAGGAGGAGAGGAGGAGGAGGAGTGAGGAATGCCGCCTCGCCCTGCTGATGGTCGACTTCGAGCATCTCTGTTGTTTCTTCTTCATGGAGTGACGCTTCCTGCTACAGTCCTCGTGTGCCATCCTTCGTCGCTGCCAGGTTCCAGACTGGACGTTGAGGGGGAGGAGATGGAGACCTAGACGACGCCCTTGTCGCCCACGTTCTCTTCGTTCCCCAGTCGTGTTCGCCTCTTTCTCCAGATATCTTCATTCAGCTTGCATGTGGCCTTTCTCTATCCTCCAGTTCCATCTGTCTCTCTCACTGTTTCACTTCAAGAGGACCTCACGAGAAACAAAGCTCGTCGACGCGTCCGATTCCTTCTCCCTCCTCCGTCGCCTGTCTCACTCCGCTCACCGCTGTAGAATAGTCCCTGCTCCCAGAGCTGTGATATGACATGCTTTTGTTCCTTCCGATCTAGTTGCTGCTCACGGTGCGAATCCACGAGCCTTGCCGAAGGAAGAAGAACGAGCGGGCGCGTCGCGTCTCGCTTCTCCTCCGTTCTTCTTTCGCCCTTCTCTCACTCTCTCTCACTTCAACCCGCTCTCTCAAAACCCCTTTCTCTTCCACTCTCCTCCTTCTCATTTCCTCTCCTTAAATCCTTGAACTCTTGCCTCAAGCCAACCGTTCTACCAGAAGTCAGAACCTCATCCATCAAGCCCTCCAAACTCGCTCCCCGCTCTTCTCTACCTAATCCTTCTCCCCAACCTTAACCAACCACTCGTTCTTCTCCTCCTCGTCCATCTGTCTCCACAGCCCTTTGCCCGTCGCCGTTCCTTTGGGCATAGGCTCGTCCTCCGCCGTTGAGGAGATCCCAATCTCGATCTCGCCCGACTTGAAGTCGGTCGCGAGGACGGTGGAGAGGGCTTCGACTGCGAGCTGCGAAGGTGGGTGAACAAAGAAGAGAGGGAAAAGGAGGTAGGAGAGAGGGAACAAGAGGGAGAAGGAGGGTTAGTGTGCGTTGGTCGAGGAGAGAGGAGAAGAGAGGAAAGGGAGACGAACCTCAATCGCCTCCGACCTCGTCAACCCCTTCACCGCATCCGCCGTCGACTCAGGCGCGTCAGGATCCTCGACCTTCTTCCACTTCTTCTCCAACTGCACAACAGCACCGACACAAACCAAGGTCAGCTTCAGCGTCAACTCTCTCTTTCCGCTTCCTTCGTCGCCTCGACTCACAAAGTTCATCGCCTCCGTCTGTTTCTGACCCGAAGCAGTCGCCTTGAATCCAACATAGTAGCCGGCAGGATCGACCTTGTAGACCTGAGGTCCGAGTTCCGAGTCGTGTCCGACGAGAGTCATGGCTGGTTGTGAACGAAGACGAAGAAGAGGAGGAGGCGAGGGAGTGAGTTTCGGGTTGTTTATCGGGGTAGGAGAGAGATGTAGGAAGATGGATCGAAAACTCACCGACTCCCAAAGGCCTCATTCCAGCTCGTTGAGTGTAAACCTGGTTGATGTTTGCCAGACGACGGGCGACTGATTTGAGCAAGGAAGAGAAAGAGAAGGAAGGAAGAAGCGAGTCAGTATCTCGCTTCGTCGCTGAGACACTCCGAACTGGGTAAGGCTCGAAAGGTGAGGAGGTGGGAAGTGTGACGGAGAAGAAGGCGAAGTGAAGCGAGGGAGGAAGAGGAGGTCGATAGGCGAAGGGAAGGGAAGCTGGTTGAGCTCGACGAAAGAGAGGAAAAGCGAAGACTCACGATCCACAACCTCAATCTCGTACCCGTACTTGTATCGCCACTCAGCAGCCTCCGACTGAGCTCGCTGGACCTGGGATCGGGCATCGGCTGTTGGTTGAAGAAAGGAGAGAAGGTCAGCTCAGCCCATCTCTCTCGTTCGTTCTCGAGCTCGTGGAAGAGAAGTGAGATTCGTGGGGAGACGAAGGTGACCACTAGATGAAGTCGAGAGGTAGCTGAGGATGGTGCAACTCACGAAGCAAACCGGTCATGACGCATCCGATGGTAGGTGTGAGTTGGAAGAGACGAGTGACGGTGTCAGGGTCGACGAGCTTGTCCTGGGGAGCGAAGGAGGAAGCAGAGAAGACGAGGTTAGTTCGAGGGTTCAAAAGAAGTCGATGGCATGCAAGAGACTGCTGGGAGGTCGAGAGAGAGAGTTGGAAGAGGACCTGAGGACGAGGAGAAGGAGGGGAAGTGTGGAAGGAGAGAAGGTGACCTTGATCCATCTTGACCTCTCCTTCCTTCCCTTCCTCCCTACAAGCTCAGACTAGGCTCCAGTCGTCGGTAGGGAGCTCGTAGACAACTACGGAAGACCCTAGTAGACCCTGGATCCATATGGCCTGCTCCAAAGTGCGTCTTCGAGCTCGAATCCCTGCCTTCTTCGAGCTCGACTCTTTGAGACGTGGAGGAGCTGACACTTCGTCCCCTTCCTCCCTTCCTTCGAGATCTAGAGAACGACACTCACTGGGACCTTCTTCTGCACGACCACGACAGCTGTATCCTTTCCTCTAATAGCGACGGCGGTGATTCCAGATCCAGTGATGGCCTTGAAAGCGTACTCTGCGAGAGAAAGAAGAAGGGAGAGATGGTCAGCTTGGAGAGGAGCGAAGGAGGAAGGAGGAGCTCGTCCAACTCTCTGTACTCACCGACTTGATACAGACGACCTAGAGAAGACAAGACAAAAGTGGTCAGCGATACGAAGAGATTAAGATGAGAAAGAAGGAGAGGGAAAAGCTCACCCTCTGGAGAGAAGACGGTCAGATATCTGAGGGCAGAGGGAACCAAACGAGGGCGGTCAGCTGGAGCTTCAATGAGGAACGAGCTGCGAGTTCTACCCACCTATCGTAGGATCCTCGAGACATGTTTAAGAGATGGGAGAGAAGAAGGAAAAGTTGGGAAGAAGGGGGTGATGGGTGTTGCGAGTTCGGGAGGAGATCAGCTCGTCGATTTCGACTCTCAGGCGAAGCTTCCTTCCTCTCATTCCCCTCAAACCGTCAGCTTCTTCGACTTCACTTTCTCTCTTTCGTGAGTTCGTCGACCTTTCTTGTACACGTTGGACTCTATTCTGACTCCCTGGCCGATTTTTATCCTCCTTCCTGCTCTACAGAAGTCGTACTCGCGCCCTTTGAATCGAGTCAGAACAAAGGAGCTCGACCTCAACTTTCCCTTCTCCTTCTCAAGTCCCTCTTCAACGTTCGTTCCTCCTCCTCGTCGGGTGCTAAACACACTAGCTCGTTGCTCTACGTAGCTTGCCTTATCTCCGTCAAAACTTCCCTTGCTAACTTCCCAATTCCCTCTTCCTTCTTTCAGCCCTCGACCGACCTCTCCCTCCTCCCCCTTCCTTCACCTTCGCTCAACCAACCATGCCCTCCTCCGACGCTCCTCCCGCTCCCGCTCCTCCTTCCACCACGACTGCTACTCCCAAACCTCCTAAAGCGCCGAAAGGAGCTCCCAAGCCACCCAAGGAGAAGCCCACCGGTCCCGTCGTTGACAAGAAGGCCGAAAAGGCAGCTCGTCGAGCTCAAAAGATCTCCTCCAGACCTCAAGGCCCCGACGACGCTGCTCCAGGAGGACCTCCTTCTGGACCAGGAACCACCGAGCACCGAGGAGCCCCTCGAGGAGGTCCTCCAGGAGGAGTAGGACCTTCCGGTTCAGCCAACAGTCTCCTCTCCAACAACTCCAACTCAAACCCTTCCTCCCTCGGAATGACCACCAACAACGCCGTCTCCAACCCGAATCGAGCCTCTGCAGCTCCCAACACAAGCAACGGTCGACCTCTCCTCCCTTCAGCAGCTTCGACAGCAGCTCTTCACCAACAACCGGTCCTGCCTCCAGCGGGACCTACACCTCATCTGATCGTGTCCCATCTCCCTGGACCGAAACCGAGCTCGAGCGTGGCAGCGACGGTGAAAGGGGATGTGCACCCGGCGATTATCAAGCTGGGTTTGCAGTTGAGGGAAGGGAAGATTAGAGGAGCGAACGCGAGGTTGATTGCTGGGTTGATGGGGTTGAAACAGGTGAGTCTTTTGACGTTCGAGGGAGGGAGGGAGGCCAGAGGTTTCGAACTCTCCCTTCTCGTTTTGCCTTTCCTTTGTTTCGAGCTGCTCTTTCAGCTCGAGCAGTCAGAGCACTGATCTTGTATTCCACTCCTCTCTGCTTCGTTAATATCAAGGTCATCACCTCCTACACCACCCCACCTTCGACCACCCTCCCTCGAGATCTCACCACCCACCTCTCCCCTCAGATCGCTCATCTCACTCAAGCTCGAGCCATGCCTGTCGGTTTGGGAAATGCGATTCGATGGTTGAAGTACGAGATTTCCATCATTGCCATTGATGAGGCTGAGGCGGATGTGAGTTTCTCTCTTCCCTCGTCGTTTCGTTACGCGTCTCTCCTTTCACCTTCCTCTTCTCGTTCTTCTCGCCTCGAGTGCGACGAGATCTCAAATCGCCGGGGTACTGACGCAGGTTCGGGCTTATTCATTTGAATGAACAACAGTCCAAAGAGCTCCTCGCAGCCAAGATCGACGAGTACATCCGAGAGAGGGTGACGCTGGCGGACGAGGTGATTGTCGAGTTTGCGAAGCAGAAGATCAAGGATGGGGATGTGGTTTTGACGTATGCTAGGTGAGTCTTCCCTTCTCATTCCCAACTCTCCAAACCGACCTTCACTGCGTTACAGTGATCTTTCGGTCTCGTTCGGTCGAGAGTCGAGACGCGTCGAGGAACGAGAGCTGACTTTGCTCTTCGTACTTTTGTTTCGTTGTTGACATCCATAGGAGTTCCGTCGTCGAGAAGGTCCTCGTTCAAGCTCACCGAGAGATGCAGTCTCGAGGAGAATCCTTCTCCGTCATCGTCGTTGATTCGAGACCTTTGTTGGAGGGTTCGTCGTCTTCTCTCTTCCGGTTCCGTCCATGCCTTGCGCTTCCTTCCATCTCTCAACTAACGCCTCTTCACCCTCTTTCATATTTGCCTTTTCCCCTCAACTTACAGGAAAATCTCTCCTTCTCTCCCTCTGCTCCCACTCCATCCCTTGCACCTACGCTCTCCTCCCCTCCCTCCCCTCCGTCCTCCCAGGAGCCAACCTCGTCCTCATCGGAACCAACGCCCTCCTCTCCAACGGAGCCCTCTACTCCAGAGCGGGAACAGCCAGTGTAGCCATGCTGGCGACGAGCTATGCTGTGCCGGTGGTGGTGTGCTGCGAGACGTACAAGTTTGGAGAGAGAATTCAGTTGGATGCGGTGGTGGCTAATGAGATGGGTGAGTCGTCCTCTTTGCTTTCGAGGGTAGCTTGGTTGAACTGGGGACGCGTTCGTCGCTTCGACACGATCCAACTGACTAGATTTCACTCGTACGTTCCTCTCAGGCAACCCCGAAGCTCTCCTCGACATCCCCTCCTCCCACCCTCTCGCCGCCTCAACCAAAGCGGATCCTCTCCCTCCCTCCCTCCAACTCATCAACCTCCTCTACGATCTTACTCCTCCCAACTACGTCACGGCTGTTTGCACGGAGGTTCGTCTTTCCTTCCCTCCCTCCCTTCCGTTCTCGCTCTCGACTGACCTCTTCGCTTTTTCGTTCCACAGTACGGACTCATCCCACCAAGCTCGGTACCCAGTGTGCTCTCGCGGAACGGTCAGGCTGGGAACAACTAGAGTCTTCTATGGAGCTTTCTTCTGAAGTCACGTCGCGTCTGAGAGAAGAGAGAGACCTGTTCGCATCCGAGACTCGAGAGGGAGGGAGAGGGCCGAGCGTTGAAACTTGAGAAACCTTCTGGAGTCCACGAGCTTGTTCTTGCCTTTTCCTGTACACGAGGAAAGTTCTTGCGAGTTGGGAAGCAGGGATGTGGGAGCGAGAAACGAAAATGGTATCGAAAGCAGAACGAGGGGGATCAGAGGGAGAGAAACGAAAGCGAAGCGAAAGCAGAGGGTACGGAACGAAGGAGATGCAAAGCAAAGTAAGCGTAGAGAGGAGAAGCCCGAGAATGAAGCCCGAAGAAACGAAAAGAGAGAAGAGAAGAGAAGGAAAGAGAAGTCGTGAAAGAAAGGTCGTTCGGTTCGTGTTTGGTTGCAGGTGCGCGTCGCGGTCCCGTCCTCGAGTACACTGACTTGTCCATCTAAGCAGCTCGCTCCAATCTGAGAGGCACAGAGAAAGAGAAGAAGTCAGCTCCAGTTCTATTCGCAAATCCAAAAAAGAGAAAGAAGGAAGAGCTCGACTCACCCAGCAAAGTACTCGTCGATCATCTTCTTCCCAACCTCAACCTCCTCCCCCGTCAACTTGGCCCCCTCAGCCTCGCACCTCTTCCTCTCCGTAACCTTCTCCCTCTTCCCAGCTCCAAACAAGCCCTTCACAACCTTCCCGAAAGGTTTAGGCGCAGGGAAGAGCAAGGGCTCAAGCTTAGCTCGAATCTGAACCTCCCTTCGTCGCTGTTCCCTGGCGGCGATTTCCTCTTCGACTTGGGCGGTGAGAGCGAGGGAGATGGATCGCTGCTGAGGGTGCTTCTCGGAGGTTGACGAGCGAAGGGAGATGAAGGCGGCTCGTTCGGAGTAGGACGGGAGGGAGTGCTGGTACTGGGAGGCGGGAAAAGCGTACGTAGGAGGAGGCGTGGTCGGTCCGTTGGTTGAAAAAGTAGACGAGGAGGTGGTCGAGTCGTGGGATTCGTTTCGGTAGAGGGAGATGGAGACGGAGGAGGAGGACGGAGAGACCGAGGCGGAGGAAGCGTCGAAGGAGAGGTCGTAGGATCGAGGGGAGCGAGGAAGGTGGTAGGAAGGGGAAGAGCTCATGATGCTGATTTTGTGGGGTAGAGGGAGGGAGAGGAAAGGTGAGGGTGAGGGAGGAAAGGTTGGGAGGTTCAAAGGTGAAAGGGAGGTGAGGGTGTGGTTGGTGGTGAGGAGAGAGAAGGAAGGTCGAAATTCATCTTGATATCCTGTCTTCTGAGACTTCGTTTCGCTCTCAGGTTCCACCAGAGAAGAGGAGGGAGGGAAGGGAGGGTGGAGAGCAAGGGGAGGGTTAAACAGAGAGGTCGTCGAAGGGAAAGCGCAGTTCGAGCAGGGGTCGAAGCAGTCGTGTTTCAGCTGCTCGTTTCAGGAAATTTGCGCGTTTCAAGACCCTAGTACGTCTAGGCAAAGGCTTCAAATCTTGGGTACGCAAAACAACGGAAGAAAACGAACAAGAATGGAAGAAACGAGAGGAGGACCCGCGCTTGCTTTCTGCGAGGACTCTCTGCGATCAGCCCAAAATCAGCCCGCTCCTAAAGAGAGTTTCGTCAACAACGTCCATGCCCTATGAAGAATGGAACCGAGAGCTAGTGCGAACGGAAGTAGAGATCAAGAGGTCGTGCAGGGATACAATCTAGAGGAAGAAAGAGAGGACAAAGGGAAGAGAGAAAGGAAAAGGAGTGGAGGAGACGTCGAGCTGATCGCTTCTTTCGAAGATAATCAAGCTGAGACGACGTGGCTGACTTCTTTAGACTGGTTAGAGTCCTTGATGCGTTCCCCTGTTGGCTCCTCCCTGTTTGAAACGAGCGAGGGAGTGCGGAAAGCAGAGAAAAAGTCAGACACGGCCAAACGTCTCACCTCGCTTTTTCCTACGACGCGACTGCTCGAGAGGAGAAGTGAGTTCGATCGAAGGTCAGACTGCAGAACTGACCTGAGAAGGAACATAGGATGAAGGACGTTGAGGAGGAGACTTGAAAGTGCGATCCTAGGTAGGAAGCAGAGCAAAGACGAAGGGAAGTCAGCTCGAGGCGTTGGTCTCGTTTGAAGAATCAAAGTGCTCACATCGCTCCATCGAGGACGCAGAAGAGAACCTCGTCCGTTGCGAGCCTTCCATCCCATCCGTCAAGAAGCTCGACCGTTCGGAAGATGGATCTGATGAATAAAAAGGGAACATCAGCGATCGTGCGCCTTTGCACGTTTCCTCAAGAAAGTCGAGAAGACTCACCGAATAAAGATGAGGATGGTCGAACCGGCAAGTCCAGCAAGCATGATCCTAGCTCTCTTCTCGGCTCGAGGAGAGAGAACAGGCTTCTCGTTCGGTTCGACTTGAGTGGACGCAGAAGAGGGAGAGACGGATCGTCGTCGTCGAAGTTTCCTGGTGATGCTTTGAGCCCAGCCGAAAGGGTACCATCGAGTCACGGGCTTGTCGTAGAGGTAGTGGATGCAGAAGTCGGTGAAAAGAATCGTATAGGCGACCATGACGACCATCTGCGACAAGAAGAAGAAAAGTCAGCGATCTCGACGCGTCGGAAAAGAGGGAAGGCGAGAGAACGCTTGCTGACCTGGACGATGACTCCTCCGACCATGATGTTGGCTGAAAAATGAAAAGCTCAAGGAAGGGTCAGTATCTCGTTCGATGGAGAAAGAAAGAGAGGACGCTGACCTCCAGTGTCCGCGTCCGCTGCTGTTTCCGACGACGCCGCCAATCCTCCTCCTGCAGCCTGAATGACAAGCGAGAGGACGTCTCCAGTGACAAAGATCCAGGTGTAGGCTTTTGAGATCAAAAAGAGGAGGACAAAAGGTCAGCTCTGAGCCCGAGTCTCGAAAGAAAAGCGAAAGAGAAAGGGGACAAACTTTTCGGAGCCAATCGACAGTATTGAGGTCCGAGACGAGAGACGAGAACTCCCTGGAGAATGAAGAGCGAGGAGTTCCGATGGTCAGCTTGCAGAAGGTAGAGATAAGACGATAGAGGACGGACGAGGATGACATCTGGGTCGAGAGGAAGAAAACGAGGTCGCGTCAGTTAAGCTCGAACGAGGCATCGTCTCGTAGAGAGGGCCTTCTCACAGTTGGCAGCAGTACTGAAGGCGGGAGAGATGATGAGAGATGCGATCTGACCCATGAAAGCTGAAGGAGAGGAAGAGAGACAAGAAGTCAGCTCTCGCTTCGAGCGCGTCGAAGAGATCAGAACCGTCTCGGAACTCACCAGTATCATCATACAGCCACTGTCCTCCGAACAAAGGACTCCACTCCAATCCAACAGCAGCTGAGAGTCTGAAGCTCCATCCGATGAGCTCGCCTGAAGTTTGAGGATCGAAAGGTCAGCTCGGCTGCGAGACCAGACGCTCCTTCCGTCGAGAGGATCGAGATTGAGAAAAGAAAAACTAACCCAGAGCAGCAGCACCGAGAGTGTAGAGCAAGAACCAGAACCTTGAGATGATAGCTTGACCGATGTGAAGAACTGCGAAGTGAGAAGAAGAGAGTGAGCGGAGGGAAGCAAGAGAGAACGGGAGATCGACAGCACGTCGTCCAGCCTCGCCTCCTCCCTCGCCACCTACACCTCTCCTCCCTTCTCCGGCTCCCTACACCCCTCCCTTTCGATCTACGAAGGAATTGTTCTGCCACTCACCGAGAGAGATAGAGAAGATGGCAACAAATACGGCGCAGGCTGCGATCGAGAGCTTGTAGTCGAAGGCAGACCACTCGACTTCCCCAGTGTAGAGATTGGGAGAGCCTGGGACGTAGTTGGTGAGGTTTCCGACTGGATGAAGAGGAAGTCAGAACAAAGGTGAGTTCGAGGAACGAGAAGAAAAGGAAAGAAGAGAGAAAGTCAGGCTGAGGATCGAAAAGCGTGAGCTCGAGCTCGCCTCCGAGGAGGAACTCACTGTCTGGCACTTGAAGATCAGCCATGTTTTCGAGGGAAGAAAGAAGAGTGGTAGGTAGAAGAGATGGTGGGGGTTTGAAGGGAAAGATGGAACGTTCAGACCACAACGGTTTTTGAGGAGGGCGGAAGGGCAGTGTTCGTGGGGGAAGCGAGCTGGACGGGCGACTAACCTTCAAGGGCATCTCTCGCCGTTGCCCGTCGTCGCTTGATAAACCGCAATCAATCGCTGCCTGAATGACAAATCCAAGTTCTTGGAGATCTGAGCCGTTCTCGATGAAGCGAGAGAAGGAGAGCGGGCTCGACGGAGCGGTAGTTTTAGAGGTCGGAGGGTCTCCTGTCCCAGAGCGACGCGTCGAGCGGTTCTTGACGAGACGAAGATTCATCGGCGCCGGAACTCGACAACAGAAATGCTTCGTATATAAACAACTAAAAAGAATCCGTGACGTACTATACAAGACGAAGGAAAATAAACAGAGGCTCAAAACGCAACACCTCGCACAACCTTCGCTCGCCCGTCCTCCTCCTTCTCATCCCCGATCATCTGCTTGTGTTCCCCACCAGAAGTCAACCCTTTCCCACCTGCCACCTCCCCAATCCTCCCAGCTCGGTTCTTCCTCTCCGTCCCAGCGACCAAATCCACCAACTCCTTCCTCTCCGCTTGAACGGCTCGGTCGTCGATCCACGAAACCGTCTCGTCCGATTGCTGAGCTCCACTGGCTCGAAGGATCTCCTCGGCAGCTTCTCGACCGACGACTTCTCTCCACTGGTTGGAAGAGTCTCTGAAGTAGTGTAGTTCCTGGGAGGGGGAGGGAGGTCGGTCGTCGACGATGGGTTGGATGATTGGGCTGGCGAGGAGAGAGGGAGGGACGAGAGGTGATCGAGAAGAGAGTAGGCGAGGAAAAGAAGGCAAAAAGAGAGGGAAGGAGTAGGCGTTAGCGAAAGAAAGAGAAAAAAGGAAGCAGAGAGGAGGAAGAGAGAAAGGAAACGCGACGCGTCGTCGATTTCGAAACTCACAAAACGTGATACCGATGAACCTCCCTCTCCACCACCGTCTGATAGATCCTATGCTCCCTCACGATCACATGCTCATGAACCACTGGTTCTCCGTACGTAACCGTCCAATCGATCGTTCCCTTTCCCTCCCTGTCCTTCACCTCCAATCCCGCCGTTTTGAACAACTCCTCTCCCTTTTCATTCAACCCGACCTTCTTGGGATGATGATCCCTCTTGATCTTCTCGACCAGATCCAACCTCTGCTGCTCGTGAGGGATCGTGGAAGGCGTGATGAGAGCCGTGGAGGGAGAGATGGGAGGGAAGAGGGAGGTGTGGTAGGCGAGGTGGGAAGTGGGAGAGTATGGGACGGAGGAAAAGACGGATTCGGTGTGGGAGAGGTAAGCGGGGCTGATGGGTCCTCGAGAGACGGTGAGAGGATCTGATACGAGGAAGGAAGTCGGTGGGGCTGGGATGGTTTTGGGAGGGTGGGAGATGGTGAGAGGGAAAGGTTGCGTTGAAGATGATGGCGCGACGGACGACGACGCTCCTCTAGCTTTTGACGCGACCGGATGAGCTGGTTGGGAAGATCCGTGAGGGCTCGGAGAAGGAGAGGAGATGCTGAAGGCTTTGAACTCTGGGATGGGGAGGGTTGGAGCTGCTGAGGAGGAGGGGGTCGTATCCTTGGGAGGAGGGAGGGGAGGGGAGTGCTGAGGAGGGTCAAACTCGATCGAGTGACGAGTTCCCTTTTGAGCTGAAGTTGAAGAAGTTCCAGGGGAGGTCGAGGAAGCGATTGGGTTGAAGTTGTGGTCGACCTCGACGGCCTCTCCATGGTAGTTGGTGCTGTGAGAAGGGTCCGACGACGAGTGTCCTCCCGCCGAATCGAGACCTGAGCCGTCGTTCGACGAGGACTGCGAAGCTGACTTCGAGTGTTTCTTTTTGAAGATGGAAGAGATGCCCATGTCGAGGGATGCTCGGGATTGATGAGAGAAAGTCAAGTAGAGGAAGGAGAGAAGGAGGAAGATGCAGTTGGAGGAGGGAAGATGGACCCTTGACCCTTTTCGTTCGAGCTCGTCCTTCCGGGGGCTTGAAGCGTCATTCGGGTTTCAGGCTTGTTTTGAAGAGCAGATTTTCCTTAGAGCCAGCGGTTGGGCGAGTCTAGTGACTAAGTGAAGAGGCAAAGTCTATCTGCCGAGTTCACTTGAAGGTCTGGGTACAAGGAGGAAGGAGGGAAAGAGAAGATCAGCAGCGAGCTCTTTCCCTCGACACGCGAGGTCGAATGATCGCCGCGTCTCTTCATCGTCGCTCCGTCTACTCCAAGATGAATCTGGAACGACGAGGAGAAGGCGCAAAAATGTATTTCGGATCTGCCTCTCATCGGAACTCGCTTCCTGGAACGAAAACGAGCGTCGAGAAACGAAGTTCAGGACTCACGATGTGTCTCACCTCCTCTCCCTTTTCCAGCTCTCTTCTTCTTCTTTCCTTTAAACCCCGAATCCAAAAGCTCCGCTAAGGGTCTCATCAACTCGTACTACTGATCTCCCACCCAACCAACGGTCCTCCCACGAACAGATGCTGGACCACGACGCGTTTCCCCAACACCTCCCCTTCGTACATCTTCAGCAAACCCGAGTGGATCTTGGCCCAAGATTTTCCTGAAGTAGCGAGGTTGTAGAGGAGGGGCTACGAGCAAGAACGGAGGAGGTGGGTGGAGAGAGAAAGGGAGGGATGGAGAGGGGAAAAGAAGAACGACGCGCGTCTGGATGTCAGCGAAGAAACCGACGACGAGAGACGATTCGAACGGAATCGAACAGGTGAAAACACGAAAACGGACTCACCGAATGCTCATACCAATTCCCACTCTTGATCCTCCCTATCCGCCTGATCGCCATCGAGTAGAAATCATCCGCCTGCCCTCCCGTCGTCCCTGCTCCTGGCGCTTGTGCTCTCCGAGTAGGCGGCGATTCCGGTGCGTCGAGGTCGATTTTCCTCAGCGGAGGAACGTAGGTAGATGTAGCTTCGATGGTAGCTGCTGAGGAACCTGGGAGAGCGTGCCGAGGAGAGGGAGGAGGGAGGATGGATTCGGGGGTGATGGTTGTTGAGGGGAGGAGTTGAGAGGAGCCGAAGACGTAGCTGCGAGAGGGCGAAGAGGAAAAAAAACAGAGGATAGGTGAGTTAGGGGTGTGGGAGTACAGAGAGTGGGAAAGGCGAAGAAAGGGGAAGAGGACGAGAAGACGACGACGTACGGAAGGAAACAGTAATCGTCCAACCCCCAAACTCCATGACTCCCTGCCGGCTCGAGCTTGTACAGATCCTGTAACGTCCAGACGAGCTCAAGGTATCTACGAAGCCAAGACAATCAAAGATCAGGGTCGAACAAACGGAAAGAACGCGACGGTCGAAACTCACGATCTAAACACCCTCAGCGCAACCCACTCGTCGTCCTCCTCCTTCAGCACCCCTCCCACCCTCAAAGCATAAAGAAACAAGAAGAAAGCAGCTTCGTGACCTGTTCCGTAATCGAGTCGAGTGCTTGATCCGAAGGCTGAGGTGTTTTGGAGGAGGGGGAGGAGCTGAGGGAGGAGGGGGAGATGGGAGGTTGGTTCGAGGAGGGTGGTGATGAGGGACGGGAGGTCCTGGAGGGTCGAGATGGAGGTGTGATGGATTAGGTTCGAGTAGAAGGTGAAGGGGTGGTGAGACGAACCTCTGTAGTCTGAGCGAAGTAGGTCCTGAAAGCGAGGTTGCCGTACCTCTGAGCGGAGTGAAGCGGAGGATGCTGAGATGTCAGGCTCTTGAGATGGGAGAGCAGCTTTTCGAGGTCGAGGATCGTCTACATACAGGTGCAGCTGCGTCAGTACACGACTCACTAAACTAGAGCAACCTCGAGGAGGGAGGCAGAGAGAAGAGAGAGCAGCGAGACTCACCTGGGAAGGAGGAGGAAGGTGAGCTTGAGCTGACGAGAACGAGACTCCCTCGATCTTCTTGCTCAACGTCTTGATCCAAGCTTGATATCCTCGACATCCATCGCTCTTGAGCCAGTGAACAAGATCCTGATCCGTTTGGATAAGCTGAGAAGGGAGAGTGGCATCCATGGTGGGGGTTTGGCGGAAGGAAGGCAGGGAGGGAAGTCGAAAGTTGAGCTCTTGGTCGTCAGGGCAGCTTCCCACGGAGCCTGAAGAATACGAGAATGTCATAAGATCGTAGATGGGTATATAGTCGAGTTCGAGAAGGTACTTAGAGGCTTCAGTTGGTATTCAGAAGTCTCGTCCTACGCTTCTGGAGAGGAGGATCCAACACGGCCTCGCACTCCTCCCTGATCTCCCTCGTCCCCTTGATCCCTCCTTCAACCCAAGCGTCCAATAGTGGCTTCGCCCGCGAGAAGATGGTCCGAGCTTCATCTCTCCGACCTGAGAAGAGAAAGAGAAGACGAGGTCAGCGCGATGAGCTCGACGAAACGACGCGAGAGACAGAGAAGAAGTAGACTCACCCAGAGCGACCAGATCCGATAATCGTTCCGGTAGATCTGCCACCTCTCTCACCACCCTACTAGTAGCCGCTGATGGAGGTGCTGGAGGGAGAGAGACGGATGCGGTGAGCTGGGAGATGGTCGAGAAGGAGGAGCGGATGAGGTCGAGAGAGTCGGCGAGAGGCGAGGTGTGGGCGTTCATCTGTCGAAGAGCGTAAGTTTAGAGAGAATCAGCTGAACGCTCTGACAAAGAGAGAGAGCGAGAAGACGAGAAACTGACCTTCTGGATGGTATCCGAAGCGGCGACGAGATCCTGGTGGTTGTTGTAGATCAGGGCATGGCGTTCGCTGTCGAGAAGTCGGATCTGAGAGTCGAGATCGTTCTCTGTTTTGATGAGTCGGGAGAGGGAGGAGGACTTGATGAGGGAGGTGTAGTAGATGTGAGGATCGAAGGAGGTTGAGTCTGTAGAACGAAGGGAGGAAGAGGTCAGCTCGAGCTTGTTTCTTCTTCCCTCCCTGTTCCTCGCTCTGCTCACCTAGATCCATAGGATCCTTCCTATCCTCTCCTGCTGATGGTGCAGACTGCCTCGGACTCGAAGGTCCATCCAAACCGTAATGAGCTCGAAGGAGATCTCTCGCACGTTGACGAGGGACGGGAGAGGCTCCAGCGGCTCCTGCTCCTCCTCCTCCTTGTTGACCTGTACGAGGCGTCGTTGGAGGGGTAGAGTAGGACGTGCGAGTTCGACCAGCTGGAGGTGGTGTTGGTGGTGGGAGCGACATGGAAAGTAGAGATGAAAGATTTTCGCTCGAGTGAAGGTTGAAGGCAAAAAGATCGACTCTCTCTCGCTGTCACCCTTTCTCGTTCTTTTGAAAGCTCGCTTCCTTCCCTTCTAACGTCCAGCATCCCTCTTCTAGACACTCTATAACCCAAGCTCTTCTCCCTTCGCTCCTCCTCCCCTTCTCCTTCGCCTCCTCCTCGGGTCGATGTCTACTCCTCAAACGTCGAGTCATGCTCCTCTCGCTCCTCACCAAACGACGCTGGTCCCTCTCACCTCTCGAACTCCGTTTGGCTTCCTTCGCTGGTTGCTTCTCAACATCCTCGCCGCTCTTCAACGCCTGGATCTGTCCCTCAACCCTTCGCACACCTTCGTCAAACTCCGTCGTCATCGATGGTCGTTCAAGAACGACTATCCTTACCTGATCATGGCCTTCTTCGCTTCAATCTCGCTCTTCGTGATGGACGCTTCCCCTCTCTTCAAACTCCTCATCCCTCTCGGCTACCTCATCATCACCACCGTTCCCTTCCTCGGTCAATTCTTCTTCCCTGGAACACCCGTCCTCGCCTGGGTCATCACCTTCTTCTGCGCAAGATACGTCCCAACCGAATGGAGACCGGACGTTCACGTCGCCCTCCTCCCAACGCTCGAATCAGTCCTCTACGGAGCAAACATCTCGGACATCCTCACTCGATTCACCCACCCCGTCCTCGACGTCATCGCCTGGTTACCCTACGGAATCATTCACTTTGTCATCCCTTTCGTCGTAGCAGCCGTCGCGTTCGTTTTCGGTCCAAGAGGATCCATCAACTACTGGGGGAAGGTGTTTGGGTACATGAACTTGACCGGAGTGGTAGTTCAGATCGTATTCCCTTGTTCAGCACCTTGTCAGTACCTTCGTCTCTTCTTGAGGTCTAGGAGGGGTGAGAAATGAAGGGGAAACCGCGAAGGAAGGAAGGGAAGGGAGCATCGAAGCGAGCTCGAAAGCTGACGGCCGTCTCCTCCCTCCCTCCTTCCCTCCAACCAAACAGGGTACGAACTCATCCACGGACTCAGCCCAGCCAACTACTCGATGGCAGGATCAGCAGGAGGCCTCTCTCGAATCGACGCCATCTTCCACTCGCACGGCTACACCGAGACCTTCTCGACAGCTCCCCTCGTCTTCGGAGCCTTCCCAAGTCTTCACTCGGGTTGCGCGACCTTGGAAGCGTTGTTCTTGAGCCATTTCTTCCCTAGGTTCAGGTGAGCTTCATTCCTTTTCGTCTTCTCTATCGTTCGGTGGTCTTTGGAAGGGAGGAGGGAAGTTGTTAAGCTCGAGACAAGAGGAAGGGATCGTCTCGTTTTTTCTTTGGAACTCTCGAGCTCACCCACCCTTGTTTCTCTTCCCTCTTTCAAACTCGACTTGATGCGAAATCGTAGGATCGCCTACTGGATGTACTGCTGCGTCCTCTACTGGGCCACGATGTACCTCACCCATCACTATCTCATCGACGTCGTCGGAGGAGGATGCCTCGCCACCTTCTTCTTCTACTACCTCATGCCAGCCGAGCTCAGGGAGTGGGAGACCGGAGGAGTTGGGAGGTTCGAGGAGTATGATTTGTTGGATCGTGAGTCTACCTCTTTCTGTTTTCATCTTCACCCACCGTCGCTCGTCGCTCGTGGATCTTTCCTTCACGTTCGCCTCGCGTCGGACCCCTAGTTCCTTCCCTCGTCTTTTCTTCCCACTGACCTCTCTCTCCCCCTTCTCTTTCTTTCATTCGAACCCGTCAGATCCTCGCACAGTCCCCACCAGCAACAACGACGAGCACGACGACCTCGACGACGAGATCCGGAAGCTCGAGGAGGGAGAAGCCGACGACGACCACCACGTCCATCAGCCTTCCTCCTCCGCTTCAGCAGCTACCCTCGGACTCCTCACTTCGCCGAAATCGAGACCTACCAGTCCTCCGGCCGTCTTGAGGGCGACGGGTGGGGATAACGAGGTGAAGGCTTAGAATCGTGTTTGGGTTGGGTTGAGACGGTTTTGCAGGAGAATGGGAGGATGGGCGGACGAGCTGGGCTGGAGCTCGATGGATCTGGGGAGGGGGGGACGGGGATACGGCTGGGCTGTGTTGGAGCTGGAGCTGGTTTCGTCGAGGGACCGTCGCTGGGGGTTGGGCAGGGAGGCGGAATCGGGGTCGCGTCGCTTTTTGTTTTTGCCTTCCTTTTCGTTCTTTCCTTAGTTCCTTAGCTCGACGGATCTGCTGGCTGGAAGGAGAAGGGAAGAGGGAATAGACGGACTCTAATCTACACTACTTACTTTATTAATCTACTCTCTCTCCCTTTCCTTGCTAGCCTCCCCTTGCTTTAGATCGTTTTTGCTTTGTTTTGAAGGAGCGTTTTGGCCTTGAGCCTTTTGGTTCAGACGCTTTGTTAGGGTGTGGGACAGACGGGAAGCAGTGGAGTGGATCGTGCCTGTACTGAGAGAGAAGGGAGGAAGAAAGACGAAACGAAAAAAAAGAAGACGCGTCGACGTGCGCTCGTGTTTTGAGAACGACGAGGAGAAAGAGAAAGGAAAGGAGAGTGAAGAGGGAAGAAAACTCGGAGCCAGTATCGAACGTAATGACGAATGTAGTCCTATGAGTGTGATGTAGAGTTCTGAAGTCGCACGAAGCGTTCGAGGGAGCGACGCGTCGAGGTTGGGAGATTGAGGAGAGGGTTTGGCTGAAATACGAGAGGCAAAGAGAGGAGGTCAGCAAGAAGTTACGGTTAGAGAAGGTAATATGAGTTCTTGACACTCACGGTAGCTGGGTCTCGTCAGAGGATACTGACAGAACGAAAGAGGAGCAGGACGAGGACCGTCGAGGAGAAGAGGTTCGGAACGTGGGATATCGTTGGGAGGAGGCAGGAGAAGAGGATGAAGTCAGTGGTACGAGATAGCAAATCGCTGGTGGAAGCGTGATGGTGGTGGATGTAGAGGAATCGATAGGAGCTGGTGGCTGCGAGGAAGGAGGAAGCGACGCGTCTCGAGATCTGAAGAACGAAGCGCAACAAAAGAGTCAGCAAAGAACGGCGAGATTTCTGCGACAGCAAGAAGCGAATAAAGATGAAGCGAAGCTCAAACTCACCTACTACTCCATCTCTATGGCAAACAGCGATCTTGAAGTCTCCCGCAACTTCTGGATGGCTGTTTTGGCTTCCTCTTCTTCCTCCTTCAATTGACCGACGACACGACCAAAGCGAACTGCACTCAGCGTAAAAACGCTCTCCTATGAGTGCCAAATAAACTCCCAGAGAGAGCCAAAGTAGAGTATTGGAAGCGAAGGACGCGAGGGCGAGAGGTGGGATCCCGCCAGTCCTGCCTCCGAAGACTACAAGGCATCCGTTGAGGATGAGGGAACCACGCGAACCCACTCTCTCACACCCTGCAGGTGCGTCATCTTGACCCAAGCCCATTCAGATTCTTGCTGGACGAGGGGAGAAGGCGAGAACCGAGAGAAGGGGTCGGAGCGAGACGAAGGACGCACTCGGAGTCAGCTCGGCTTTTCCTTCCTTCCTGATCTTTTTAGGAGAGAAAATGAGCTTACCAACAACTCTGATGGATCCAAGAGATCATAATCGACTAGAAGAGTCCAGGGGAAGAGAAGCGGAAGGAGAGGCGATGATGGAAGTTGGGAGAGAAGGAGGAGAGGAGTTGAGCTCGACTCCTTCTTCGTCCTCCGTTGTTTTGCCTCCGCTCTAGATAAAACAACAAACAGGAGTTGAGCTCTCTGATCTTTCTCATCCATACCAAGTGGCTGTTGATGCTAACGATATTCGAAAATGGCTGAAAAGAAGATATTCACGAGCAAGAAAGAGAGGCACGCTCGTTCCCCTTCCGTCGACTCCCTCCCAACTTCCACCCTCCTCCCAACCCGCTTCAAACTCGTTCTTTCTCCCTCCCTCTCTCGCCCTTCTCCTTCGTCCCTCAGAGGCCCTCGTCCTTCCTTTGGACTCTACTGGACTCGACTCCCTCCCCTTTCTCTCGACTCTAGAGCTCGTTCCATTCCCGTCCCTTCTCCCATCCGAGCTCACTCCTCCTCCTCCTCTCCGCCCCCTCTTTCGACTCTTCGACCGACTTTCTCTCCCTCTGAGATCGCTACAAGATGGCTGATAGAAACAACATCAAGGTCGTATGTCGGTGAGTTAGTTTCCCTTTGATGCGTCGTTCCTTCTCTGCGCCGGGCGAGCGAGGGCAGAAGGGAGGGAGAGATGTTCGACGGAACGAGCGAGCTCACCGCCGTCCTTCCTCTCTCCTCCCCTTTGCGTACCCTTTCCCTCCTTCAGATTCCGACCTCTCAACTCTATAGAAACTAGAGAAGGCTCCAAGATCATAGTAGCCTTCGACGACAACAAGAAGACTCTCAACCTCACCGGAGAGGCCGTCGCACTCGCTGGATCAGAGAAGGTCAGTTCAGCTCGAGACAAGAGAGGATCGTTTAGAGTTGGGGGCCGCATGAGAAGGACAAGTTGAGCTGGAAGGAGCAGGTTCTGTAGGAGAGAGATAGGCGTGGTACGGATCTCGAGCGGTAGAGCTTGAACTTGTGAGAGGAAGCTGGTAGAGCGACGGGAAGGAAGGAAGGCGAGGGAGCCAACGAGCGAAACGGGTCGGACGATCTCAACTGATTCCCTTTTCTCACGGTTCTACAGGATGGATTCACTTTCGATAGAGTATTCGGGATGAGGACTCTCCAAAGCGAGATCTACGAGTATGGAATTCAAGAGACGGTTCAAGGTCGGTCCAGGCGCTCTTCGTCTCGCTCGAGCTCACCCTGTTTCCCCTCCTTCCCCTGTCCACCCTCTCCCTCGCTGACCTGACTTCTTCCCGCTTTCCTCTACCCATCTCCAAGATGTCATGAAGGGATACAACGGTACCGTCTTCTCGTATGGACAGACTGGATCAGGTGCGTCTCTCGTTTCCAATCTATCCATCGAGGGAAAGCAGAAAGGGAGTTTGGGCTGACACGAGCTCGTCTTCGATCCTTTCCCTCCTTCCAGGAAAGACGTACACGATGATGTGAGTCTAACACCTTCTCGTCTGACTAATCTTCCAAGCACCTCACTGACTTGAGTCTCCCTTGTCTCGATCAACAGGGTACGAGAGATCTTTCGTCGTCTCGACCTCTTTCCCTCAGCTCAACGTACGAGCTCACCTCCCTTCCTTCTTCGTGTCTCAGGGTTCCGATATCGATGACAAGGAGATGAAGGGCATAACGCCTAGAATTACGGAGCAGATCTTCGAAGAGATCATTCACTCGTCCTCCAACGTCGAGTACATGGTCAAGTGCTCGTTCATGGAGATCTACCAGGAGAGGATTCGAGATCTGCTGGCTCGTGAGTAGATCCGTTGCTCTGACTCCTTCGAGACTCGCAGCTCATCTTTCTTCTATCTTCACCAGCCCACAACGACAACCTTCAAGTTCACGAGGAGAAGAACCGAGGAGTCTACGTCAAGGGTCTCACTCAGTACAACGTGTCGGACGCGTCGGAGGTCTTTGAGATCATGAAGCAGGGTCAGAGTGCGAGAGTGACGAGTGCGACGAGTGAGTATACATTTCAAGGCAGGGCTATCGAGCAAGATGCTGGAGTTCCGAGTCGAACAGAGCTCATCGTTTCTTTCTTCCTCCCCGGCTTGACCAGACATGAACGCCGAATCCTCACGTTCCCACTCCATCTTCGTTATCACCATCGCTCAGAAGAATCTCGACTCGGGAGAAGCCAAGAATGGATACCTCTACCTCGTCGACTTGGCTGGTTCGGAGAAGGTTCGTGCCATTCGTCTTCGACGCGTCTTTTCCGCCGCTGATCTTGACCTCCCCTCGCTTCGATAGATCGGAAAGACTGGAGCGACAGGTCAGACTCTCGAGGAAGCCAAGAAGATCAACAAATCTCTCTCGGCACTCGGAATCGTTATCAACGCTTTGACCGACGGAAAGGTGAGCTCGTCGTCGCTTTGCTCTCCTCGTCCCTTCCCGCCCTGACGCGTCTTCTTTCGATGTCCCTTCCCAGTCCCAACACGTCCCCTACCGAGACTCGAAACTCACCCGTATCCTCCAAGAGTCCCTCGGAGGAAACTCGCGGACCACCCTCATCATCAACTGCTCCCCAGCGTCCTACAACGAGTCGGAAACTCTATCGACCCTTCGATTCGGAATGCGAGCGAAGAGCATCAAGAATCAGGCTCGAGTCAACAAGGAGCTTTCGATCGGAGAGCTCAAGATCGAGCTGAAGAGGGCGAAGGATTACATCTCGAGGCTGGAGCAGGAGGCGAGCAAGTGGAGGGTTGGAGAGACGGTCGAGAAGGAGCACTGGGCGAGCGCGTCTGGATCTGGAGCCGCTCCTCGTACGACTCCGAGCACACCGAGCATGGGTCCTCCACCGACGCCGACGAGGAGTGGAACTCCCAGCAATCCTACGCTCGACGGACTCAGGGATATGCCAAGTCGACCGATTACGCCTGGAGGAGCTGGGTTGGAGAAGGACGAGAGAGACGATTTCTTGAGGAGGGAGAACGAGTTGAACGATCAGTTGGCCGAGAAGGTTCGTTTCATCGCATCTTTTATCTCTCTGGGGAGTAAGTGCTGATTTCTTTCTTTCGGATCACACAGGAATCAGCTCTGCTGCTCCAGGAGAAGTCGCTTCGAGATCTTCGAGAGGAGCTCACGTCGTACCGAGAACAGGTTGGAACCCTCTCCACCGTTCGTTCCTCTCTCTCCCGTCAAACTCTCTTCATACTCTCTTCATTATCCTCCAGCTAATTCTTCCGTCATCTGATGCGTCCTTCTCCTTCACAGGACCTCAAAGTCAACTCCTCCGACCTCAACGACCTCCGTCTGGCGAAGGAACGTCTCGAATACGACAACAAGGAGTCCGCCATCCAGATCGATACCCTCAAGGAGTCCATCGTCGAATCGGAACGAGACGTCGAGGAACTTAGGAAGCAGCTGGAGACTCTCAAGGCGAGCGCTAAGGACGCTGCTGCCGAGGAGAAGGAGAGGAAGAAGGCCGAGAAGATGGCTGCTATGATGGCCAAGTTCGATGCTGTAAGTACGATCTCTCTTATACTTCACTACTCCCTTTTCGAAAGAACTGACTCAGATCTGGCTCTTGATTTGCAGGAGGGAACTCTCTCCGAGAAGGAGGACGCCATCCGAATCACTCTCGCCAAACTCAACGCCGTCGACCCAGACGACCCTACAACTTCTCTCAGCAACGAGGACGTCACTCTCCTTCATCGACAGCTTTCTGAGGGACAGGCTCTTCTTCGAGACTCGCACGATCGACTTCGTCTGGCGCAGGAGGACGCCGAGATGGTCAACAGGAGGAGGGAGGAGGTCGAGCAGCGGTTGGGAACTTTGGAGGCTGAGTACGAGGAACTGCTGGGTGAGTGCTTCTGCCTCGGTCTTTCCGAGCTATGAGTCTGCGGCCGACGACTGACTCCGCGTGTTATTTTTTGGTGAACAGAACGGACGATTCGAGAGGAGGAGGCGAGCAACGTCGATATCGCTGAGACGATGGCTGATCTCAAGGTTCCTTCCTCTTGACGAGTCTCTTCTGCTCTTCCGCCGCTTACTGACGATTCCCTTCTTCTTGGTTTCTCGCAGAGCAAACTCGAAGCTCAGTACGCCGCCAAGAGGGACGTCCAACTCAGCGAGATCTCGGACCTTCGTCAACAACTCGAACATCGTTCTCAGGAGGCCAAGAACCAGACGATGACCATCGAGTCCCTGAAGGGAGTAAACGAGGAGCTCAAGGTCAGTTCAAGCCTGTCGCCTTGTCTCTCTCGAGCCTTCGATGGCCTCCTGAAAGACGTCAAACTGACGCGTCGTTTTCCCGTTTCGCTCGAATCACCACAGCGAGCCTTCGCCGTCTCTTCCGCTGGAATCGAAGGAAGCAAGAACCTCCAGGAGAGTGCGAAGGATCTCGAGAGGACGAGGAAAGCCATCGCCGTTCAACTCGCCGACTTCGAGGGATCCAAGAGGAACTTGATGAGGGATCTTCAGAACCGATGCGAGAAGGTGCGTTCTTTCTTTCCCTCCTTCCGACGAGCTCGAGTGCGACGAAACTGATCCAACCCGCTTTCGTTACTAGGTCGTCGAACTCGAGATCCAACTGGACGATCTGAGAGAGCACTACAACACCGTCATCAAAGCCGCCAACTCGAAGAACCAGCAGAAGAAGATGGCTTTCTTGGAGAGGAACTTGGACCAGTTGGGCCTTGTTCAGAAGCAGGTAAGTTTACTACCTCTTTATCCTCGACTCTCCTCTGAAATTGCTGTGAGAAGATCGACCCTGATCCCTTTCCCATTTCGTCGTCGCAGCTCGTTGACCAGAACACTGCGATGAAGAAGGAGGCTGGAATCGCCGAGAGGAAGCTTCTCGCCCGAAACGAGCGTATCCTCAACCTGGAACAGCTCCTCCAGGATGCCGATCGTCGACTTGTTCAGCAGAACGTCAAGTTCGAGGGTCAACTCGTTGCGATGAAGGAGAGGATCGAGGCTGCGAAGTGTGAGTCTCTCTCTCTCGTCCCTGCTTCTCTTTTTTGACTCGTTCTGACTCTCGCTTTGTGATTTTCGCTTTCTTTCCCTTCAGCTCAACGAGAAGCCGCTCCTTCCTTCAACAACGGACGAATAGCGAAGCCAATTCGAGGAGGAGGAGGAGGAGGAGCGCCCATCCAACGATCTGGATCTTCCGGTACTTCTGCGACGCCTTTGATCCCTGGATCGCCCCTCTCTCGAGTCCAAGGAGAAGACGGAGCTACCAGTAGTGCTTCAGCGAAGAGGGCTTCCTGGTTCTTCAGTGCGTCTCGGAACTGAGGAGGTCGAGCGCGTCCGTTTCGCTCGTCGTTTTCGGTTCGAACTCGTCCAAGCACCGTCCTCTCTTAGCATAATCTAGCATCTCTGTCTCCTCCTTTCATTTTTCTGGGACTGCATCTGTCTCCGCACTTCTTAGACTAGATCAGTTTTCTCTCCCTTTCCTGTTCGCCTTCATTCGATTCACGACCAATCGCGTCCCCGTTCCTTGACGACCTCCCTCTCCCTTCTTCCCTTTTCCACCCTCCTTTGCTTTTTACCTGGGCCTCTTGATTTCTGGCTCGCTCCTCTCTTTACGTACGTACCTACTTGTTTCGATCTGATACCCATGCTTTCGCTGCTTTGGACTCGAGTCGGTTGCCAACTGGAGCGGTCGGGGAGAGCTGGGGAATTTGGAAGTGAGCGAGTCGCTGGACGAAAAAGAGTCTTTTGGCCGCAGACCAACACCTTCCCTTAGAACAGTCTCCAAAAAAAAAAGCAGAGCACCCGTCTTAGCTACAGCATCGCATCACTGGTAAGTCGACGATTCAGGAGAGGGAGGGAGCAGTCTAGAGAAGCGAGCACAGAGAGAAGCAACCCGAGCTGACCTTGCCATCTCCTTCCCCTTCCTTTCGTTCGCCCTCCTACCCAGTCCCTTCACGTTCTTCTCGGTTCTTCAGCTGTCAAATAGTTCCCTCTTCGTGAGTACACTCCCTCGTCTATATTCCGAGCTCTCGGAGTGGTCCCACAAGGTCCCAAAAGGAAGGGAAAGCACGAACGAGGACAGGTCGAGAGACGGAGAGCGGAGAGGCGAAGGCGAAATCGATCTGTCCTCTCTTCGTCGATGGAAACATCTCGAATCGAACTTTTTTTCGAGCGCCGGACCCTTCTTCAGACTCCGCTCTAGAGGATCATCAAGTTTGGAGATCTCGGAGGAGGTGGTGGCAGCGTCTGGAGGCTGGACGGAAGCGTCAGGAAGGGAGCGAGCTCACCTCGCTGCTTCTTTTTGGGGAGTCTGAACATCATCTCACTTCCTTCCCCTTCCCTTTCTTTTTTCGCCGAATAATTCCTCCCAGATCCTTCAGCTCAATCTACAACCCTCTCTTCAACCAAAAAGACCACCATGTCAGCCGTTCCAGCTCCTTCTTCTCCCGAACTCTCTCAACAAAACAACGGACCTTCGAGCGACGAGCTCCCTTCCAAGGGCGTCGTCGGCAGAGCAGCGGAATGGTCGGTCAGTTCTGGCTCTCGCTGTTTTTTTTCGTCTTGGTTCTTGAAAGCTTCGAGAGAGCGCAAGCTGATTTTGTCTACCTCTATTCGCTTTGAACTTTCTCTGTTGGTGTTGAACTCGAAACAAGGATCACTCCCCAACCAACTCCTTGTCGATCTCGTCTCGTCAACGACAGGCTGAAGCAGCTCAGGCAGCGGCTTTCAAACCCTCCCAGCAGCAACAGGTTCAGAACCAGATCAACGACGCTCAGGAGCACATCAACGCCGTTCTTCAGTCCGCTCTCCTAGACGAAGCTCTCAAGACCTCCAACGGAGGAGGAACGACGACGTCCGAGCAGCAACAGCAACAGCAACCCTCTTCCCAGCAACCTCCTCGATCCCAGCACAACCTCAACCCCAACTCCGCTCCCTACTCCTCTCCAAACCTCCATCTCTACCGACCCTACCAGCCCAACGGATCCAGCAACGGCGTCAACTCCTACCAACCCTACTCCCCTCAGATGCGATCCGCCGTTCCCTCAGGCTCGTCGAACCAGAACGGAGCTACCTACTCGGCCGGAGGATACGAGTACTACTATCCTACCTCGCCAGACCAGTCTCAGTCCTACTCATCGGTCGACTCTCCTCGAATGGGAGCCGCTTCGTTCAACCCGTACGCGTCCGTCCCCGCCGAAGGATTCGAACACTTCCAGAACGGAGGTGGAGTCTACGGATCTCCGGTTTCGACGAGTCGAGGATCGATTGGAGGATCGAATGGGTTGGGAGTGGGAGCTATGCCGTTCAATCCTTACGAGCAGCAGCAGCAGGGAGGAGGGAGGCCGTACTGGATGATGGGAGTTCCTGGATCCCCTGCGGGTGGCTTCAGTCCTCAGATGGGGTCGAACGGAGAGTTGAAGAACTCGCAGGTGAGTTAATTTCGTCTTGCTTGAGCTTGGGTCGAGAAAACGACCCGTCCTTTGCCAGTGTCTCGTCGTCGCTGACCCTTTCTCTCCCCTCCTCTCCCCTTTCCTCCTCTTCGCCGCCGTCTCTGCGTTTCCTCCCAGCCCGGAGCCTACCTTCCCTCTTCCATGTCCTCCTCAATCCCGCACTCCTCCTACCCTCAAAACAACGGAAACGGTCGATACCGCAACCAGTTCGGACAGAGCAACCAGTCCCAGATCCACTTCCAGCAGCAACAGGCCGGAGCCCGACTTCGAGGTGGAGGAGGAGCCGTCAGGTTCGGTGCGAACGGTGGAAGGGTTTTCGGGTTCGGAGCTGGAATGACGGGGAACGGAAACAGGACGGGAGATCAGCACCACGCGTCGTTCCATCAGCAGGTTCCTGCGGTTCCGAGGAGTCCTTTGCTCGAGGAGTTCAGGACGAACAAGGCGAAGAAGTGGGAGATCTCGGTGAGTATGAGGATTTATTTCTGCCCAGGGCTCGCTCGAAGGAGTTCGAGAGCTGATCGTTTTGCTTCGTTCGTCTCCTTGCGTTTCACAGGACATCGTCGACCACGTCGTCGAGTTCTCGAAGGATCAGCATGGTTCTCGATTCATTCAACAGAAGCTCGAGTCTGCTACCGACGAGGAGCGACAGCAGGTCTTCAGCGAGGTCGTTACCGACGCGTTCTCGATACAGACCGATGGCGAGCTCCTCTCCCTTTCCCTTCTTTGAGCTCGAAACTGCCTTTGCTGATCTCCGCTCCTTTTCTTTGCTGCAGTGTTCGGAAACTACGTCATCCAAAAGCTCTTCGAGTTCGGAGATCAGGAGCAGAAGACTGGGTTGGCCAAGACGATGGAGGGGAACGTCCTTCGTCTCTCGTTGCAGACTTACGGGTTCGTCGTTCTTTCTTGCTTACTCCTTCTCGCCTATGAATTCCGACCTCTCCCTTCCTCTGATCTTATTTCTGCAGATGCCGAGCGATTCAGAAGGCTCTCGAGCACGTCCTGGACGATCAAAGAGCGACTCTCGTCGGAGAGTTGAAGGGAAACATCCTCGAGTGCGTCAAGTCAAGCAACGCCAACCACGTCGTTCAGAGGATCGTCTCGCTTCCCTCGCCTGGACTGGACTTTGTCGAGGCTTTCAAGGGACAGGGTGAGTGTCTCGTCAGCGTCGTTTCGTAGGACTAGTTCGGAAATTGACGCGTCTTGCCTCCTCCCTTCATCGTTTTCAGTCTTCGAACTCAGCACTCACCCTTACGGATGGTGAGCTCGATCCTTTTCTTCGTCGTCCTCTTTCGCTACTGACTATCCTGATTATCTTTCTCTCGTCCTACAGCCGAGTCCTTCAACGCTGCTTCGAACACCTCCCTCAAGAGCAGACTCGGTCGCTCCTCGACGAGATGCACGAGTTCACTCAGAACCTCGTCTTGGATCAGTTCGGAAACTACGGTTCGTATTTCTTCCTTGATTTATTCTTCTCTCACGAGTCTGATCGTATTATTCCCTCCCTGATCTTGCAGTCGTCCAGTACGTCCTCGAGCACGGAACGGACGAGGACCGTCGACTCGTCATCTCGAAACTTCGAGGACAGATGCTTCATCGTTCGTCCCTTCCCTCCATCTCACGTTCGCTTTTTTTCAACTGACCTCGCATCTTCACCTTTGATCAGTCTCTCGTCACAAGTTCGCTTCCAACGTCTGCGAGAAGGCCATCATCACCGCCTCGCCTGAAGACCGACGCGCCCTCATCGCGGAGATTATGGTTCCTGCCTCCATCCTCACGCTCCTCAAGGACGCCTACGGAAACTACGTCCTCCAGCGAATCCTCAGGAGCGTCGAGCCGGACCAGAAGGCTGAACTCGTCGAAATGGTCAAGCCTCTGCTCGTTCAGATGAGGAAGGTCTCGTCGAGCTCGTACTCCAAACATCTCATCTCGGGTGAGTCCCTTCCTTTCCCCACTTATCCACACTGAGTTGACTGACTCTTATTTCCTCTCTCTTGGCTCCTGCTTCTCGAACTCAGTCGAACGCCTACTCGTCGAACGACCAGCTCCCTCCTCCGACCCTCTCCTCCCCGCCTCCCTCAACTCTTCCCACCCTCCCACCCCCACAAATGAGTCGGCAGGCACGCCCTCCATCGCTACACCAACATTCAAAGCGGAGGACGCGTTGATAGATGGGATGGGAGGATTGGCTTTGAACGGAAAAGAACCTAACGGGGTCTCTTTGGTTGGTGCTTGATTATTGAAACAATTTGCCCAACAACGATCTTGCTGCTCCTGATTTAGACTCTCGGGAAGCTTCTTTAGGTGACGAGCTGATTCCCGAAGGAGAATCCAACTCAATTGAGCAGACTCTCGACAGGAACCGAATGGACAGACGCGTCGAGCAAGTACATATCGTCTCGTCGTTTCCTAAATTTAGTTCGTCCCCACTTTCTTTCTTCTTCGCCTGAGCTTTGAAACCTTGCTGACCTCTGTTTTGATGTTTCTGGGTTTCGAAGATCTCTTTCTTCGCACTCACTCCCAGCCTCGCATTCTTTTCACTCTCCACACAACACCACGCTCGTTCCACCAACGGACGCAAATCGCTGAGCTTTCACTAACTCGACGCGTCGTTCCTCCCTTCAAAGCTCCTCTCCACCGCCACCTCACATCAAACTCTCGATCCACGAGCTCGTCCCGACTACCGAATTGACCCAACTCCGTCTCCGAGTCGATCTCAAAACGGCTCCTTCGGATCCTCGATCGGTGGTCTCGGAATCCCAACGTCGAGTCGAGCGAGACCCAATTCCGATGCGAGCACTTACTCGGGCGAGGCGGAAGGAGGGTACTTTGGAGATCATCACAGAGTCGATGGTCACGGCTACGTTGGGGTGGAGAAGGAGACGCTGTACGACGCGGAGGCGTGGAGGTGAAGCCTGAGGAAGCAAAGAGCGGAAGGTCGAGTCGTAGTTTTTGTGTTGGTAGCTTTTCCTCGCTCTGTCTCCATGTCACCTGTGTTTCGTATGTGCATTAGCTTCCACCTCGTACTTACATCCCTTCAATTTTGTCGTTCTAGACTTGTCTCAATCTCTACGGCTCTTTGACTAGCCCGTTTAGAAGGAGAGAGTGAGATCTCGTCGAAACCTGTCACCTCCTCCGGCTGCAGCCCACACCTCTCAATAGTGACAGGACCCAAGTTCTCTTCTCCTGGATGATGTCGATGTAATCTAGTTTCCGAGCACATCAAGATCATCTCCTGGCCTTCTTCGCAGCTCCTCCCTTCCCACCCTTCTTCTTCACAACAACGACCTTCTCCTCCTCTTCCTCCTCGCTATCCTCCTCCTCTTCGGCATCACTCCCATCCTCAGCGTCATCCTGTATGGTGACAATAACTCCCTCCTCCATCCCTTCAACGCCCTCTCCTTCACTCTCGCTCTCCTCCTCCTCTCCGTCCTCGCCAACGACCCTGCCCATTCCCTCCCAAACAGTCTCCTCCTCCTCTCCCTCCCTCTCCTTCCTAATCTCCCACTCCTTCCTCTTGATAGCCACATCTCCCTCCCACCCTCGAACGATCCCTCCCTCGCATCCTCCGACCCTAGCAGCCGTGATCCCTCGATGAGGAGTGTCCTTGACGTTCTCCGACATTCCCGTCGTTCGGTGAACCGAGAACGTCGAGTCCTTGGCCAGCGAGATCAACACCTTCTCCTCCAGCGAGAGAGGAAGCAAGAAACGTCCGGTCGACGTCGAGTCCGTAAGACTGTACAACACGCGTCCGGTTCGTCCATCGACGAGTCCGATCTTTCCTGAGTCGGCTTCGGCGAAGTAAATTTCGTTGGAGGTGAGGGAAGCTTGGATGGCTGAGATGGGTCCTCCACCTTTGGAGGAGATGAGGTGGTTGGAGGTAGGTTTCCGAGCTGAGGTTCGAGGGTCGTAGGTTCGGAGGTGACCTGAGGAGGTTCCGGTTGCAAGGAGGTGAGGGGAGACGGAGGGAAGGAAGGTGAGGCAGGTGTGGGAGATTGCTGGACGGAGGCAGAGATGGTCGTTGGGAATCTGGGAAGGTATAGAGCGAAGAGGAAGGTGAGACCTCGGTGATCAAGGAGAAAATGGAGAAGGAATAGAGAGAAACGACGTACGTTCTTCGCTCTCCAAATCTCACCCTCCATCAACGCGTCCTTTCCTCCCTTCTGGCCCAACTTCCTCTTCTTGTCCCCAGCTTCCGACTTCTCAGCCGACGACGAAGAAGCAGCGAATCCACGTTCGACGTCCCAGAGCGAAACGTCGACTTCCTTTCCAGCGTACGCGAAGGTCTTTCCGTCCGAGCTCGGTCGAACAGAGGTGATGTTTGCTGGGAGACGCAGCTTTTGGGGTAGCGGTAACGAAGAGGAAGAAGATGAAGGGATGGAGTGAAGGTTGGCGAATCCAGAAGCAGTGGTGTGGAAGAGGTGGTTTCTGTGGGAGGGAGGGGACGATGAGCTTCTGCAGCTCTCAACGAGCTCGAGAGGTCGGGAAACGAACGAACGAGGGCAGGAAGTCGAGCGAGATATGCGTGTTTCCGGCCTTGATGGTTGAGGTCTTGTAGGTGTGGACGATGGAGGCTGTAGGATCGGCTTCGACGGGAGGAGGCGACTCTCCCTCGACGGGCTCGTCGGTTGAAGGGATGGGAGGAGGTCCGGAGGGAAGGGAGATGAGGGAGAGGTGGGACGTCGAGTGGGCGAGGGCAATCTGAACATAGTCGAGGATTAGAAGTCAGCTTTGCAGTTCTGAAGCTCGAAAAATAGATGAAGGTGAAGCGAGGGAAGGCGACTGGGAGCTCGAGGAAGTTGAGCTCAACTCCTCATCCTCTTCTCAACCCCGCCTCCTAAAGTCAGTCCCGCAGGACCTCCTGACTGCACGAGATAGGCCTCAGTACTACAGCTCTCCTGTCGGGCTGCAAGAGCGAGGCTGAAGCTTGAAGTTGCTCGTGTAAGAAGTGGAGAAGCGAGAAGCTCATTTTCTCAAGCTCGAGGAGTTGAGCTTCTCGTCTACCTCCTGCCCTTCTCCCTGAGCTCCCCAAAGAGCTAGACGACCTTCCAAGAGCTACATGAGACCATTAGCCTCCCACCTACGAGCTTTAAGTTGGAGGTTTGAGCTCTTGAGGGAAGTTAGGAAGGCCTGCTTCGAGCTCAAGCTCTCCCTCATCCTTGTCCTCTTCTCCTCCCCGTCCCAGCTCTCTCTCTCCCTAGCCAGCAGTCCCACACCCCTCGAACAAGTCCCACAACAAGAAACATGCACTTACCAAGCTCGAATCAACTCCATCGACACCCAAACCACTCGCGAGCTTCTCTACCCGTCCCCACTTGGTCGCTCCTCCCTCTGCTCCGAGAACCTTGATCGGTCGAACGCTGGGCTCAAGAGCGATATCCGTAGACCGCGTAGAGAAAGTCGAGGGGAAGGAGATGGCCAGGAGAGTGGAGTGGTTGGCCGTGGAGGAGGTGAGAAGGTGAGGCATCTTTGGTAGAGGAGGAGGAAGCCGTTGGAGGGCAAAGGAAGGGAGGAGGGAGAGCTCAAAAGACTTCTCGAATTCTGAGACGCCTCCGTCGGAGAGGAAGAACGCGTCGCATTCTCTGTTCAGATTTGCTTCTCGCGGTACAGAAGAAGGGATAGCCAGTTTATGAATCTTCGTAGATGAGCTCCCATAAAAGTTTAAGCAAGCGATTCCGTTCCGCTTCGGCCTCTCTCCGTCTCCTCCTTCCCCCCGTCCCTTCACTCGTTTGCTCTTGATCTCTCCCACCGCTTCCAACCTACTGGACCTTCTTCTCCCCAACCGAAGTCCTGTAGCACGAATCGTCCACCTCGTCAAACCTCTCCTGTGCGTCCTCAATCGCCCTCCTCGCTTCGTTTGCGACCTGATCGTTCTGATCTCGTCGGAGGACGGTGGAGATTCGATCTCCGAGGTTGATGGTGATGAGCAGAGGGAAGAGAATCCAGAGACCTACGATAAACAAAAGAAGATCAGCATGGCGAGAGCAAGGAAAAAAGGAGGAAAGGAAAGATTGCGAACCATTAGGGATGATCCAAAGCCAGAGGAGACGAGAGGGCGTGTTTTGTCCGGTGTTGCAGTACCTGAGATGTCAAAAGGGAAGGGCTTTGTCAGATGGGGAGTTGAAAGAAGAGGGAACATGGCAAAAGACGCGACGAACGAGCAGTAGTACTCCTGGAACGATCAGACACGACGCGAGGTTAGTCGAGTCTTCGAACGAACGAACAGAAGATACAGAGAAAGACTTACCTGAAGCCAGTAAAGCATAGTCTTCGACAACGTCATCACAACAGCAGCGAAGCCAATAAGAGGGGCAGTGGCTAGAGAGGTCGAAGGTCAAAAGTCAACACGCGTTCTTCGAGCTCGAACGAGCCTATACAGCTCGACGGGACGCACCATGGACCTTCTTTCCAGGATGAGTAAGGTAAAGATATTCGACTGTGAAAGCGGAGGAGAGTTCAAAGATCAGCTCGAGCTTCTCGTGCGGAAGGAGTGGGAGAGGAAGTCGAACGAACGGTTGAGAATTGACTCAAGGATGTTCATCAACGCTACGAGGCCAAAACCGTAGATATATCAGCTTCGACTTCGGGTGTACGGTAACAGATGGATACAAGAGCTCACACTGAGCGTTGGTGAACCCATCTCCCCTGTTGAAACTTGGCAATCCGTAACTGGAAGAAGAGGGGAGAAGAGAGGAGAAGAGGTCAACACTTGAGTTTTTCGTTCTCGTTCTTCGGGTCGGCCCACTTTCGATTGAGCTGAAGCACAAGAGTCTACCCTCTCGTACGAGAGCTAGATCATGAGCTCGTCTATGGACCAACCATAGAGCTGAGCGAGCTCGACCAGCTCTCCCTTTCGAACCCTTTCGAACCGACGAGCTTCCTCCTCTCCTTCGACTCCCCCGCTTCCCTCGAGTTCTCGCAAGATCAGAACGAATGACAGAGCTCACATGTAGTCGACCTCAGCGTAAAGACTGTAAGGAGCCCAGATCCAGTGAAGGTCACCACCTGTAAGGCAAGAATCAGAGCGAGGATCAGCATCTTCATTGGAGGGAGGGAATCGAGGGAGGGACGAGTCGAGCTCACCAACCATCGACCTAGGCCTGAAGAGACGCAACAAGAGGCAGGAGTGAGCTTTCTTGCTGTTCAGCACCAAAGAGATATCCATATGGAGAGCCTACTCACCTGAGGAAACAGTATCCAGCATCCTTATATAACGAAGGGCAAAGCAAAGCGAAGTGAGCTTCGAGCTTCCCTCCTTAGCTCCTCTCTCTCTTCATCTCGTCGAGACTCACCCATAGAACGAGCACCGTTGAAGCTGCGAACCAGACGGAGATCCAGAAGGGAGGGCGGTAGGTTGAGAGGAGAGTTGACTTTGCCATTTTTGTTGCGAGCGAGGGTGATGGTTGGAGGATCAAGAAGGGGAGGGAAGCTCGAGAAGTCACGGGCCTGCGAGGAAGGACCGATCGAGGAGAGTTTAGATTGTCGGTTGAGAAGTGGTTCGAGAGCAAAGATACGAGAGGAAGGAGAAGAAAGAAAAGAAGGGGCAGGAACGTGATAGATAGGGAAGTTCAACGAGGGGCAAAGGAGGTTGAAGCACGAGCTAAAATAGGAGAGCAAAGCAAGGAAGAAGAGAGCATCGAGACGAAGCGAGAGAGGCAGCTAGAAGGTAGGTAGGAGAAGTGAAACTTCGACAAAGACGTATGACGAAAAGTGTCGGGGACGAGTGCGGACGAAAATGCGAAGTTACAACAAGAGACGGCGACGAAAGAAGCAAAAGAAACCAAGGACCAACGACGCGACGTCTTCTTTCCCCTCCCTGCCTCCCAACTTCCATCAAATACAGCTCTGCTGCGATCCAACTGAACTCCGCTCCGTCCCAACCTCATCCAGCTCTACCCGTCAAATCCCTTCTCGTCTCGGCTCTCCGCCGTCTGCCGCTGATCCAAGCTGACGCGAAGCGCCGACGCGTCCAACCTCTTCCTCCTCCGTCCTCGACCCAAGGAGTCCATTCGAAGGAGGAGGAGGCCGCTGGACGTTGAGATTAGATGACGGACGAGGGGAAGAGATGGTGGATAGTCTGAGTCGAAAGAGAAGGAAGGGGAAGAACAGGGGTAAGTTTCGAAGTCAGAGGGAGCGAAGACCTCAGTGCGATTGAAGAAGATAGGGATGTGACTGACAGAGTCAAGGAGAGCCATATTCAGTTGGATGGGGATCTTTTGAAGGGCGAGAAGTGGAGGATAGGCGGAGGAGGGTTGCGAACGGAGGCGAGGAGTTCGACGCGTCGAGCTGGAGGTTGGAGGGACGAAGTTCGGGGTTGAAGAATGAGATGACGAGGAAAAGAAGTGGTGGAGTGGGAGATGAAGTCGAAATCGGAGGATGGAGGTGTTGAGGGTGAGGATAAGATGACGGTCTGAGGTGAGAAGAAGGAGGGATGTCATTTTTTTTATTCGTACGGTACGAGGAACGGGAGGAGAAGGAGCTCACCAAAGCTTGAACTCGTCTGCAGCCTGCTCCCAGGTATACGATGTTCCTACTTTGGCGTGCACCTGGGAGAAGGAGATGATCGCAGAGAGGGGGAAGCGAGCGAGGAGAAGGGGATCGATGTCGGAGAGGCAGACGTCTCGTTGGTCGTGAAGAATCGTCTTCCTCTTCGAGCTCCACCTGATGCATCCCTTCTCTTCGGTATGATTTTGCGAGCAGGTGCGCATGCAGATTCTGGCCCAATCTAGCTCTCCGTGGACGACGGCGAGACCGAATGCGAAAGGAGGCAGCGTCTTCATCAACTTGGGAAGGTGAATTTGGATCACGACAGATCGAACCGAGGGAGTTTGGTACTTCTGGCACATGACGAGGACGGAATCGAGTAGGTAGCCGTGGACATATCCGTTTGGGAGGAGGAACGAGGGAGGTTTGGAGTCGACGAGGTACTTGGTGGAGACGAGGTGTCGCAGGAAGAGCGCTGTCTCCTGTCTCTTCTCTGTGATATCGACGACGGGGAGATGCTCGAGTCCTACTCCTCTGGGTGCCTCGTTTGCGACTTCCAGCATGTCGGCGAAGACTTCGGAGTTTGCTTGAAGATGGAGTCGTTTGAGGGCGAAGGAGGTTCCGCCGCTCGTCCTGACGATGATGTCCGAGTCCTCGTCTTGAAAGTCGACGTGGAAGAGATGTTGGCGAGGACGATTCGCTGGGGATTAATCGTCGTTGGGGAGAGAACGAGGGCGAGTTCGAGGAGGCATTGTAGAAGGAGGAAAATGAGTAGGGAGGAAGGACGGAAGGTCGTCGTTGTGAGCTCGAAAGGAAGGGAGGGATTTCAAGGATTCTCTTTTCACGACGAGCCGTGACGACCCCTTCTGAGGAAATTCTTCTCTTTGGCCACAAAAGTCTCCGAGCGATGCCTTCAGCCTATTCTCTACCAGTAGAATGCCTTCAGTTCGTTCAAGCTCCCATGGTTCGTCCTTTGTCCTCTTCCCTTCTTTCGAGCTCAACACCGTTTTCCTTCCTTCTCCTCGCTGACCTCTCGCTCGTTCCATCTTCTCTCGTCTTAGGTTGGGATCTCAGATCTTCCGTTTCGGTTGCTCACTTCTAGATGGGGAGCTACTCTCACTTGTCAGTGAAAGTCCGCTCTTGACTCCGTGTGTAAAACCTCAGTCGAGCTCACGCTCGCTTTCATCTTCGTTCCCTTCATGAGCAGACACTCAGATGCTGCACTCCTCGGCCCTCATCAACGACCGAGACTTCCTCGAGTCAACTCTTCTCGATCTGGAGCTCGGAAAGAAGCTTCGGGAGCAATCTGGTGGTCCTAGAGTCGTCGCTCAGCTCGCAGGAGATGATCCAGACAAGATGGGACGGGCGGGGAGGTTGTTGATCGGGTTGGTCGACGCGCTGGGTGAGTCCATCTGGGCTTCTCGATTAGATTTGAAGTAGAAGCTGAGCATCGCTCCCTCTGCGAATCGGACAGAAATCAATCTTGGTGAGCGAATCTTCTGTCTTCTCGACTCGCGACGAACGCGGCTCACCTCTCGATCCTTTCCTCCAGGCTGCCCTCAACGACGAGCCAAAGAAGGTCATTACGGAGGCTACCTCCTCAACATACCTGACCTCCCACTCATCACCTCGCTCAGTAAGTCTCTACCATTCTGCCTCTCAAACCCTCCTCGACTCACACCCTCTCCCTCATCCTCCCATCAGCCAACTCCCTACACCCTCTCCCTCTCCCTCTCCACCTCAAAATCCGTCTCCCCACTCTCCCACTCACCCTCCCAACCCTCCTCAAGCACCTAATCTCGACAACCCACGTCTCAGTCCTCACGCTGCACTGCCGTCCGATCGGAACGCCAACGCGTCGCAGAACGCTCAAAGGTCTTCGGACTGAGGCCGTCGGAGAGGCTCGAGAGCTCGTGGACGGTGTTCTGGAAGGATTGGGAAGGCGGAAAGAAGAAGTGAGCGTGGTGGGGAACGGTGGCGTGCAGACGTGGGAGGATCTAGAGAGGTTGACGAAGGGAGAGGGAGTCGAGGGGTGGATGGTTGGGGAGGAATTGGGTGGGAATCCGAGGTAAACATAGTCTTTCTCCGTTGCCCCTTCAGCTATTGGGGTCAACGTCAGAGTGTACGCTGACTTTTCGTTTCTTTCGTCCCTCGTTTCCACAGGTTCTTCACCTCTTCCTCCTCCTCCTCTTCTTCATCCCTCCCACTCAACCCCCTCTCCCTCGCGACCGAGTACCTCGACCTCGTCGACCTTTGCTCTCAAGCGTCTACGCCACTTTCGAACATCAAGAGGCATCTGAGGAATTTTGTAGAGGGGGATCTGGGTTGGTGAGTCGCTCGTTTCTGTGCAGACGCGTCGAACGAAACAAAGCGCTAACGACCTCGATTCGTTTCGCTGGGTTCGCAGCGCTCGAACGAAATGGTGCAAACCTTTCTTGAGTGACCTCGACGCGTGTGAAGGGCTTGAGGACGTGAGGAGGGTGGTTGAAGGGGAGGAGGTCGTCGAGGCTTGGGGATCGAGGGATAGAAACGTAGCTGCTTTGTTGGAATACACTTCGTAGACACGACAATTTCGATTTATACCTTTTCATCTATCAGTGTCGCGAATACGGCGGAGACGAGGATAAAACTGGAGCAGGCCGGCTCAAGTGAGCAAGCGACGCGAACCCTTTCCGATCAATTTTTTCGAAATGAGCCCAAAGCAATTAGACTAGAGCAAACGTCGTCAAAGATGCATATCTCCCAGCTAGTCAATAAAACGCAAGGCAACCCCAAAAAGAAAGCACAAACACAGAAGAATCAAACGACTCGACTCGAAAACCCCAAAAAATCACCTCCCGCCCTCCCTTCTCTTCTCCTCGCTCAAAAGATCAACCTCCCCTCCCACCTCTCCGTCCCCATCCCTGATCCGACCCTCTCCCTGCATCCCAGCTCGCTCCACCTCGACCTCCTCCTCCCCTTCCTCGACCACGTCCGTTCCCTCCGCCTCTCCCGCTCCCGCTCCCGTCCTCGAACTCCCCAGGTCGTCCGTACTGCTGCTGCTGCTGTTGAGGAGTGTAGCCTCCACCGTAGCCGTTCTGAGGTGGAGGTGCTGAGAGAGAGGGAGGAGTGTACCAATCTGGACCTGCTGGTGGAGGAGCTGGGTAGGAGTTCGACGCGTCGTAGTTGTACGAGCCTTGCTGCTGGTGCTGAGGAGCAGGAGGTCGGTACTGCTGCTGCTGATGTGGTTGAGGAGGGTGATAAGGAGAGTTGGAAGAGGGAGGTGCTGGTGGTGGTGGGTGTTGAAGATGAAGAGCTGAAGGAGGGAGAGGGTAGTTCGCCGCCGAAGGAGGAGGGTGGTACGTCGTCGCGGGTGGCGGTGGTTGTTGGTTGTGAGGAGGGGTGGCGATGGAAGGGATGACTCCCGTTAGACCTGCGAGGATGGAAGCGATTGAGGAAGGGTCGAAGAGAGGGAGTGGTGCCGAAAGAGGAGGAGGAGCAGCGGCCGGTGCGAGTGCGGGAGGAGGAGGTTTGGTCGGCGAGGTTTTCGTCGGGGGAGGAGCGTTTTTGGTTCGAGGATCTGAAGGGATCGGTAGCGAAGGAGGTGGAGTGGTAGATTTGGGTTGGGGTGGTTGGGGAGTTGGTGCTGATTTCGACTTCGACGAACGGGAAGCAGGGTAAGATCTTGCTCGAATGAAGACTCCCAGAAGGTAGTCCTTCGTTCGAATCGCAGGGAGTCGGTTCGAATCCATGATCTCCAAGAACTCAGGTAGAGGATCCGAAGTAGGTAGAACAACGATGTACATGTCTCGAGCTCCACCGACGGGAAGAGAAGCCTTGTTGTAGGGTTGAACGAGCGCGTCTCGACTGCATCAACGGGGACGAAAGAGGACGCGTTAAGGAGGACGAGGTCAGCTTTGCCTTTCCGTCCTGAAAGAAAGAGGGAAAATACCCGGAGAAAGGAAGCAGAAACTCACCCTCTCTTAACCAAAAACTCCCTCAACCCCTTCTCACTCTTCCCTCCCTCCTCTCCCTCCCCTTCCAACGAAACCACCACCAGCTCCTTCGTCGGCGTGAGATGCATCTGAAGCAAGAACTTCCTCGACGTCTCGATGGGGACTCGACCGATGATGGTGTAGGACGGTTTGGGGAAGAGCGTTGTCGACCAGGTTTCGAGAGGGACGACGGGACCTCCGATTTGACGAGCGTGGAGACGGCCTGGGAGAGGGATTTCGGGGTTGATGATCTGGAAGCGATTCGAAGTGAAGGGGAAGGACGTTAGTTAGAGCCCGAGAAGGGAAAAGAAGAAACAGAAAGACGCGAAACTCACCTCTCCCTTCCAAACCACCTCCCTCTTCGCCAACTCCTCCTCCACCTTCCTAGCCTTCTCCTCCTCCGAAACCACCACTGTCGAAATCACCTCCTTCCCCTTCCCCTTATCCACCTTCTCCGCCACTTCAACCTCCTCGACCTTCCCCTCCTCCTCCCTCGGCTCGTCCACAAAGAAATCAAACATCGCCTCGTCCACCTCCCCTTCCAGATCCTCCTCCCCCCTGAACGGACTCCCTCCTCCTGGTCCTCCTCCTAGCAGATCCATGTTGGCGTCGTCGTCGTCGTCGTCGTGGTTGAACTTGAGCGAGTTTGGGTTCGGATCGTCGTCGTCCTCGTCGGCTCCAAGCACGTCGTCCGTCAAGAACTCGTTGAACTCCATTGCGAAATCCGAGGAGGGATCGAGATGCTTCTCGTTCTCGTGAAGATGATTCGAGTTCGAGTTGGACGACGATAGAGTAGTATCAACGAACGGTAGAATCGACTCCCCGACTCCTCCCTTCCCGCTCCCTCCCTCTTCGTCACTCCCACCCTCATCGCTCCTCCTCCTCTTCCCCGCCCCAGCAGCAGCCTGTTCCAGCACCCCCTGCACACTTCCCTCGTACTCCCTCTCCCTCTTCCTCTTGATCCTCTCCACCTCCTCCTGCCTCCTCTGGTTCTCCTCCTCTCGTTCCATCTCCTCCCTCGAGTCCGAGACTTCGACGACTCCCTTGTGGTTGTGGAGGATGAGCGGCGTGGCTTTGGAGGAGGTGGGGATGGTTCGGAGACGGAGGGAGGCTTCGGTGGCGGCGGTGTAGGCGGCTTGGGAGGTTGGGTTGGCGCTGGGAGAGGAAGAAGAGGAGGGAGGTGAGCTGGGGATTCGACGCGACGAGAGGGAACGAGGCAAGAATGCTGAGAGAGTAGAAGAAAGAAGAAGGAGAGGTGGGACTCACAGGTCGTTACTATTCATCTTGCTGAGTCGTTCAGGCGAGATGGTACCAGAGGAGATCCCGCTCCTGAGTTCGGTTCGATCCGACTTGGAGACGTTGAAGCGAAGAGATCTCATTCTGTCTCTGTAGTACCGAAGGAACGACGCGACGAAGAAAGCACGAACAAAGTCAGACCTCGCTCCACTACAGTCTCTCCGGCAGCGTCAACCCTCGAGATCGACGACGTGAGAAGGGGAAGAGAACCGGCAACTCACTGATACTTCTTCCTCCCACTCGTCGACCCTCCCTCCTCAGCCGTCCAAACCAGCTCCTCGAGCTTCTGAGCGTACACCTTCCCCTTCCCCGCGTCCCCGAGGAGAGGGAGAAGGACTGAGAGAACACCTTCGAGGCAAGCTTTACGAGTTGGGTCGTCCTTGGGGTCGGAGGGGATGGGAACGAAAGGTTGGTGGTTCGACGTGGAGTGGGAGGAGGTTCGTCGAGCGTGAGGTTTAGAAGAGGAAGAGGAAGCAGAGGTTTTGGTAGGTTTGGTGGCGGTAGCGGTGGAGATGGATGAAGAACGACGTTTGTGAGGTGCTGTTGACGAGGAGGGTTTGGGCTGGAAAGTGAAAGACGAGGGAAGGAGAAGGGAGGTGAGCTCGAGCTCGAGAAGTCTCCCTTCCTCTTCCTTTTCCCCTTCGAACGCGGACTCACTTCTTCTTCTTCTTCCTCCACATGCTCCTGCTCATCCTTAGACTCAGCCTTCGCCTTCTTCTTGGGTGCTGCTCGCTTCTTCTTAGGCGAAGTCTTCGATTCTTTGGGGGAGGTGACCTCTTCATCGTCCGCGTCAGGAGAGTCGATGGGGAGCGGGGAGCCTGAGGAGGGATCCGGTGGAGATTGGAAGAGGTTTTGGCCTGTATCTAGAACGAAAAGGCGAGGGTCAGTTATCCGCTTGAAGGAATGAATGAATGTTGAGATGGATGGAGAGAGCGAGGTGATGAAGGAGGAGGAGGAGGAGCAGGTCGCGTGAGGTTGTCGAACGCGCTCTTCTGCTTATGAAAGATTATTTGTTCGAGCGAGCTCGTGCCAGGATACGATCCCTGTCGATTCATGTGTGGATGGATCCCAAACATCGAGCGAGGATGCAGCGGGCGACGGAAGGGAGGGGAGGGAGGAGCGAGTCGAGCTCAAAATCTCCGAGACGACGAACGGAGACCCTCCCACCCGATCCAACAAAACACGTAGAAAGCGGAGAGAGAGAGCATATACACTCACGAGTTGTCGACTTCCCTGTAGTGAGTTCACAATTCGGGCAGATGTATTCCACTGGAGCAAGCCGAACAAACGGAAGAACGGTCAGCTTCAGAGGGACCTCCTTCTGCTCCCTTCCTCCTCTTGACGCTCCAACAAACTCACAAATATCCTCGTAAGCCGTCTCGTCAAGATCTATACAATCCCAGTGAAACCTGCGTGTGAAAGAGAGACAAAAAGGTCAGGATCGCGGGTGGATGGAAGCGAGAGAAAGAGGAAGGAGAAGGAGGAGGTTGAGCTCGACTGACCACTCGTTGCAAGGTCCATCGCAAGCGATCATGCTTCGATTCGGTTCATCCGGTTGGCGACAGATGCAGTAGAGAGGGACGGGAAGAGGAGGAGCTTTGGGTGCTGAAGATCGACTAGATCGAGTAGACATGTTTGTCGTCGAGGGAGTTGGAGGAAGCTTGAACAGCTCAACGTTTGAAAGCTCTTGAATCGGAAGAGAGGTCGGCGTGCTCGCAACCTCCACCGACCCTTGTTCCCTCTTTTTCCTATCTAATCCTTATCTCTCGAGCCATGGCCGACTTCGACGAAGACGATTCTCCCGTTCTCGATATCGACAAGGAAGGAGGAGAAGGAGCGGGATCAGCAGCAGAGGTTGAGAAGAAGGTGGAGGAGCATCTCGCTCTTCAGCCTGGTTTCGATGGGAGGAAGGTCTGGTTGGTCAAGGTGGGTTCAGTAGAGTCTCGTTGATGTGTATACGAAGCTCGAGCTGATGCTGAGTTCTTTCTTCCAGGTTCCCAAGTTCCTCCAGGAGCGATGGAACGAGCAGAAGGAAGCTGGAGTTCACCTCGCCACCATGAGGGTTTACCATCCGTGAGCTTCCCTCCGCTCCTCTCTGGTGCCACTTTACGATACATGTAGAGAGAAGACTCATGCTTAACTCTTCTTCTTCTTCTTCGTCGCTTCTCTGTAGGGTTCCTGGAGCTTCAGCGAACAAGGTGTCCCTTCTCCTCCCTCCTCAACCTGCTTACAAGACGGACGACCTCCCTGCCGAGTTCGATCTCATCATGGCTCCAGAGAAGAACGAGGAAGGAGAGACTAAACGAGGAGGGTTCGTTCTCTCGGAAAGGAAGGTCGAAGGAGGAAGAGGTAAGTCTCGTTTGAAGCTCAACATCGAGCCTCGAGCTCACCCTCCTCCTTCCCTCCTTCCTCCGCACCTTCCCTTCACCCTCCTCCTCAACTCTCTCTTCGGATGATCGTCCCCTGCAGTCCACCCCACCCTCTTCGCTCGAGTCCACCACGAAGCCGCTCTCCAACCCGTCCACTCGCCTCAGTACCGAGCTCTCGTTCGAAAACGTCAAGCAGCGGCCGACAAGCCCAAACGAAGCCTGCAGCTCATCGACGAGAAGGGTTTGGGAGCGGGTCAGATGGCTCAGATGGCTTCGGGAGTAGCGATCTCAGCAGCGGAGAAGAGTAAAGGGAGGTTCCAGATCGTGAGTTTCAACGTTTTTTCCTTCGTTCTTCGAGGGACAGAATCGTCCCGCGTCGTCGCCCTCTCTCTCTTTCTCTCACTCTCACTCTCCTTCCCTCACTCTTACACTCAAACTCATCCTCAACCCCCTGTTTACCTCTTGTCCATCCTCTCCGCAGAAACAACCTCCCCAAAAATCCCTCGACAAAGCCACCCGTCTCCCTCGCAACGAACTCCTCGACCTCCTCTTCTCCCTCTTCGAAACCCATCAGTACTGGTCCCTTAAAGGTCTCAAAGAAAAGACCCGTCAACCGGAAACCTACCTGAAGGAGGTCCTCACCGACGTGGGCGTGATGATCAAGAGAGGGCCGTACACGGGGACGTGGGCGTTGATGGAGGTTTACAAGTCCAAGGCGAAGAACGAGAACAGCGAGAAGAAGGAGGAGGGTGGAGTGAAAGGGGAAGGAGGGAGTGGGGTTGCGAGTGGGAGTGGTGGTGGGGGTGGGATGGAGGAGGATGAGGAGGGAGACGAGGAGGAGGAGGACGATGAGGACGATGAGGACATGGAGGAGGTGTGAACGAACGAGGGAGAAGGAGGACGTTTAGCATTTATTCACGAAACCCAGAACAAGCAGAAGATATGCATCATGACACTGAACGAATCGACTCTTCTTTCTCTGGTTGTGGGGAAGGAGGAGAACAAAAGGAGGGTCTCGACAGAGACTCGACGCGTCGCACGAGGCGACTTTCTGAGCGGTGCTTGAAAGCGACGTGCTCTCGAGCTCAGATCGTAGCTAATGATGTATTTTCTTGAATCTCGCTGGCTCAGTGCCTCAGTGAACGAACTGACTGGTAACGAGCTGAAGGCGCGTTCGAAGAAGAAGAAGAAGAACGACGACGTCCACCTTCGTTCGCCCCACTTCTCCTCTCCGCAAGCAGCCGAGCAATGCTTGATACAAGAACGAACTCGCGCCATCTTACTTCCAGTCAGCGCAACGGTGCTCGTAAGAGGGCATCGTCGGACTCAACGCGAGGACGAGGAATCGACGAGTCTCCTTTCTTTTGCTCGTCTAGGAAATCAATGGCTGAAATTGCATGCATGGTCGTGAAGTCGTTAAAGTCGAAGGTATGCAGTTGCATTCCTGTCTAGTCCTGTCCACCCTTTGGGTCGTAATGGTTCTTCTCGAGCTGGAAGAAGCGAAAGAAGAGGTCAGCTCGACGAAGCTCACATCGAACTCCTTCCCTCCTCCCCCCCCCCTTCTCCTCCCGCCTCAAGCCCAGCAACGCCTCCCGTGACAGGCTAAAGATAGCGAAATTGATGTCGGAGAGAGGCTGCCTACTCACCTCCATGTTCAAAGCCGCCTCTATGGTCTCGACCTCGCTCGTTTTGACGAGGAGGTGGCGAGGATCGAGATCCATGATGATGAACTGATCCTGAGAGGAGAGCTGCTCGTTTTGCCAGATTAGGATCTGTTTGACGGCTTCGTCGCTGATAAGAGGCGAGATCCGAGACGAAGGAGTCAGGAAAGGGAAGCCGTGGAGGAGGAAAGGAGGGAGGGAGCCGAAGGAAGGAGAAGTGCGAGCTCACCAAGTTACAAGAGTTCCTGAAGGAGACGAAAGCGAGGTGGTTGATCAGCACGAGAGGTTGATAGGGATATTGGGAGACGAAGAGCTCACCTTTCGTAGCAACAGGCATGACCGAGAAGGAATTTTGGAGGGCGGGAGATGAAAGTGGTTGGGCAAGAAGGAGGAGGTTTTGACCTGAGCTCACTTCCCTTCCCTCCCTCCGCATCGCTCCGTCGCCAGGGAGCGTTTTTTCTTGCCTTAGGAGCGTGAGCTCAATATCTATGGCCTTGAGCAGATTTGGTCGATGTGAGCTTTTTCTGATCTTTTTCGCTCTCGAAGGAAAACCAACGAGCAGGCTGTTCCTCCGTCCTCAGCTCTTCTTTCCTTCTTCTCTCCTCCCACAAAAACCCGCACCTGTTCGGCTTTGATCCTCAAAGACCGTCCTCTCGAGGCGACTTTGAGAAGCGGGTTTGCCTTGCTCTTCCTGTCCTCGGTCGCCTGGTCTTCTTCACCTCTCTCCTCCCTCCCCCTCCTCCCTCAGCGATCTTCCCTTTTCGCTTCTGAACCTCCCTGCCAACTGAAACCCAAGCTCAGATCAATAATATCGATGTAACTATAAAGAAGAAGAGAGTCTAAGAGTGCTGAGAAGGAATACTCCTCGACCAGCGATTGCGTTCGCTTCCTGCTTCCCGACGCGTCCCCTCCTCTCCTCCCTCCCTCCGGTCTCAAGGAGATCCGAACCAGTTCTTCCCAGGGTGTATCTTCTTCCATTTGTTCGTGCAAGAAAACCAATGCTTTCAAACCAAATAGATCAAAGTCAGCCTCGAACTTTCAGGTGGGCGACTAAACGGAAAATGGAAAACAGAAGACTGACGGAGTCGAAGTTGTCTTCCTCCTTGCACGAGCACCGTCCGACTCGATGAGCGTCTCCAACTGGGCAGTGCGAGTAGGGTCTAGAGCGGAAAAAATAAAAGCAGGGGAAGCAAAGAGAAGGAGTCAGCCTGAAAGGGAGGAGGCGAAAAGAGAAGGAGGGAAGGACGAAGGAGCCGTACCCGTGGTAGTAGCCCTGAATCGATGAGGAAAGTAAGAAGAGTCAGCTCATAGTTTGATGAGATTTTAAACAGAACAGCAGAAGGCTCGGAGTCACAATGTCGCTCTGCGAGAAAGAATGAACCCAAACGAAGCGAGGTCAGCCCGCTGTTTCTCGAGCGAGTCGAAGGAAGAAAACGGCGAGAGGAACCCACGAAGAACTTGATGGAATCTTTAGGAGCAAATAGTCCGACTCCGAGAGAGTGAACAGGTGCGTCGCCCCATCGCTGAAAAGTTTCGAAAAAGTGAAGAGGAAGGACGATGTTGGTCAGCGGGAGCAAGAACGAGCTGCCATCTCTCAAGGCTGGAGGTAAACGAGACAAACCTCGTAGTAGAACCCTCCTTTGGACTCGAGGAAGTTGAAGAAGGCCACTGGGAGGGAAGAACGAGATCGATCAGTTCCGATGGCCGAGACGGATCAGAGTCGAGGGAAACAAGAACGAACTGTAAGCCTCTCCTCTCCAAAAGTCAAGGTCGCCTATCTCGAAGTTGGACCAGAAGTGGCAGTGGTCTGAAAAGGGACCAAGGGGGTCGGAGTCAGCGGAGAGAAATCCGACGCGTCGTTGAGCGAGGCGAGTAGGATGTGGAAACGAAGTTCACTACTCACTGTACTCGGCACCTCCGTCATCCGAGAGGAAGTCCATCGAGTTATCCTTAGCTACGTGCTCGGGGTGAAGAGTCATGAACTCCTTCACGCTGCAAGAATGGCGAAGGGAGGGAATGGGAGGAAAGGAGAAAGAAGATCGAGTCAGTGCGAGCTCGGCAGGTCTCTTCAAAAACTCTGCAGCAGTGCAATGATCGAAGATACAAGAGAGAATTAATTCAATAGTACTCACGTGTCCCAAAGCGTGACAATGGTCCTGCAAGCCGAGGAGGAGGGGGACGAAAAGTCAGCGACGTGAAGGAGACGCGGTCGATAAACCAGCGAAGTAACTCACTCGGTGTACTCGAACAACGAGAGTGTGAATCCATAAACCTTCTTCTCGTCCTCCATGACGAGGAAAGGGTCGTAGTCTGATGTGGGAAGGAGAATCGAAACAAAAGGTGAGCAGCGAAGCCTCTTAAAAGAAAGAAACGGAGAAGGGAGCACGAGGACGTACGTAGATCGCAGAAGAACTTGACGGACTGTTCCATGCGCCAGTAAAATCTCGTACGGCAGTTTGAGGCGGAGGAGGAGAAAGAGAAGAAAGGGAAAGGCGTGAGCTACTCTCCAGAACCCGGATCTTCGATCCCGCGAGGTTGTGACTCTCGTCCCACGACACCAAAGCGAAACAGCGAAACTGCCATGTACCTGTACTGCAAGAGTAAGGGATGTCTAAAGAAGAATCCAGAGTTGTAGCGACACACTTTGGAGGAAGGAGCGACGCGTCAGGGTTCGCTCGAATGAGAGACGAAAAGGACGAGAACTGATGACTGACTGTTCCTGTAGGGTACCGAACCTCCATAGATGACGTTCTAGCAGCAGAAGAAACAGGACTCGTCAGAACTATGTTTGCAGCAGCGAAGAAAGAGGTTGAGCGGGAAGCAGGGTCGACGCCTCCTCCCTCCTCCCTCTCAAGCTCCCAATCCATTTTTTTCGCACTCACCTCTTTGATCATCTGCTCCCTAGCCTTCGTAGCCTTGTCCTCGTCGATCCAATCAGGCTGGTTCCACTCGCTAGGGTCGATGAGTCCGAACTGAGTCTTCGTGCTGGCCTGATCCGATGTGAGGCGAATAAACTCCTCCGAGAAGGGTTGGTCGTTGAGGAACACCCAATCATATCCAGCCCACCAGTTGAAACGATCCTCCATGTTCTGCATTGCTGGCAAAATCTCCTGTGGAAGAGAAACGGAAGGAGGGAGGGTCAGCTCGACGTTCCTTTCCCCCTTCTTTCTTTCAAGCTCAACCATTTCACGGTTTGACCCCTCCATGATCTGAAAACTTGCAGACACGTACGTAGAGGTCCGAGTTCCTAGCGAGCATGACGAAGGTCTGTGCAAATTGAACGAGGCAGCACGAGAGTCAGCTTCGAGCTCGAAGCCTCCTTCCTCCCTTCTTTCCGAGCTCAACCTCTCTCCTCCGATTCAAACTCACAGCGTTCGCACGCCTTCTGTTCTCCCTCCCAATCCCAGTCCCATTCCATCCTGCAGCCTGACGTTCGGGGATGTTGGGTGGATAGCTCGAGTACGGCGAAACGTAAGGCTTTGAGGAGGAGAAGGAGGAAGCTGGGATGGAGATTGGGGACTGAGGATGAAGGAGGAGGACGAGGGAGAGGAGAGAGAGAACCAGAGCGATGGCCGTTCGAGGCCGAATTGATGGGATTTGGAAGGGCATTGGTTTCTAGGTCTCCGCTACTACGAGAGAGAGAGCTGGTAAAGGTGTTGGTCGTTGGAGGGAAGCCCAACAAAAGAGCGGCTGTCGAGCTTCGTCCAAAACCACGCAGCTTGAGGTCGATCGCAACAAGCTCGCTCTTCTCAAGCTTCCTCCTGCGAAAATTATCTCCAAAGCGTACGAACGATACAAGATCAAATCGCTCATTCATCCATTCAACCTCTCCTGCTCCTCCTCCTCCGTCTCCTCAGGCAAAGCAGAAACAAGAACCGTCGCGTTCTTCCCTCTCCTCTCCTCCTCCTCCTCTTCCCCAGAACGCATCTCCTCGTCCGACCCATCCATCGACTCCCCTCCCTCCACGAACCCTTCCTCCCCAGGTCGAACTCTCTTCCTTCGATCCGACTTGACCGTGAACTTTCGCTGAGGGATGACCTTCTGCAGGACGACCTCCCAGTCTCGAAATTCGACCCAGCCGGTGAGGATCTCGTAGACCTGGAGGGAAAAAGAGAAAAGGAGGTCAGCAAGCGAGATGAGTGGGACGAAGAGGAGTCGAGCTCACTTGGTTGACCGTGAGGACTTTTCGAGTAGGCATGGCGGAGAGGTAAGTTCCGATGGGGAGTCGGGCGGTTTTGATTCCCAGCTTCTCAGCTTTGTCGAGGCAAAGGTTCTGTTTCAACCGAGAAAGAAACGCGGTCAGCACGAGCTTCTTTCTTCGAGCGAAGTAGATAGACTGACCTTGTAGCGATTGTGATCAACGATTCCTCCTATCACGTAGGTCATCCCTTCCTCGAGCGCGTCGATTTCGTGAGGAGAGTCGGCGGTGAGGTAGACGACGTTCTCCTGAGCTGATCGAGATGGAATGGGTCCGACGAGGGTTCGGGGATGAGGAGCGTCGGGATCGGCAGAGAGGGCAGGAGAGAAGGAGACGTGGAGAGCGGGAGAGGCGACGGTGTTGGTGGGAGGAGGAGCTGGAGGAGGGAAACGAAGCAACGACGTAGAAGAAGAGCGTGAGCTTCTCCCTGAAGGACGAAAATAGCGGATCTCAGACCGAGACTCACCTGCAAGTCCATCGTTCAAAGCCTCCATCATCTCCTCCTCCGACAACTCGACAGGTTTCGACGACGACGACGTCTCTTCGCTCTCGCCTTCCCTCTTCCACAACCCATCAAGCTCCTTCCCGTCCCACCACTCGGTCCCAGCCCATCTCCTGCTACCCGCCTGCTCCCAGAAACCCTTCTCGAGTCGTTCAAGAAGGCGTTGATCGAGGTGGGTCATGAGGAGAGAACGGAAGGGGATGGCAGAGTGTCGATGAGCGTTGTAGACGTAGGCCATCTGGCCGCCCATGGATTTGATTTCCTGCAAGACGGAAGAGAAGGGAAGGCGGAAGGTCAGTTCTGGTTCGAAAGAGTAGAAGGAAAGGAAAGGAAAGGAAAGCAGCGAGCTCAACCCTTCCCTCCTTCCCTCGTCGAGCTCAACAACTCCTTCCTTCCCTTCCTCTCCCAAGAAAACTCACCTGAGCAGCCATGAGTTCATCGAAGCCCAGATCTATAACGATCCTAGCGTTGAAGAAGGTTCCCTCCTTGGCCTTATCCATGTTCTCGAACCTCTTCTCCTCCAACTTCTTCCTGATCCTCTCCTCCCTCTGAGCGTTGAACTCCTCGACGTTGATCCCAGCTTCCGCATCCGCCCTCTTCGCCTTCTTCTTTTCCTTGCGAGCGTCTCGTTCCTTCTGTCGTCGTTCAGCTTTACCAGCTTCGAAAGCGGCTTGCTTGGCTGCCTTTTTGATGGCGCTCTTGGAGAGCATCGGAGCTGCTGCAGCGGCAGAGGAGGAGCCGAGGAGGGAAGGGGAGAGGGAGGAGAGAAGAGCGGTAGGGAGAGGAGGGGGCATTGAGGGAGCGGAAGTGGAAGCTTCGGGTTGCTGAGAGTCGGTGAGAGGAGGAGGAGCCGAAGAGGAAGAGGAGGGATCCATGAGGATATCGACTTGAGGGTGAAAAGGTGAAGGACGGGAGCTCGTGGAGGGTTTATTGAGGTCAAAAGAGAGATCGGAATTTCAAGCAAGTTCGTTCTTTTTTTCTTCTTGTCGTTGAGGAGATCACTCTCTTTCAGCAAGACTCTGAGTGTGGACCCAAGATTCGATTATAGTGTGACCATTTTCTCAAGTCCAAACAGCAAGGCTATCTACTCCTCGAAGTCGCAGAACCCAGACCCAAATCGCGTCGCCTCCCAAACACCTGTCTCCCTCCACCTCAGCAGTTCAATTTTTGACGCGCTTCCTGAAGGACTGCCTCCATCATCAGTCTCGACTGCAGTCTTCTCGAAACTCGAACGTCGTTGCAAACGCCCTTCTTGCTGCAAAGGGGAGTGCTCGAGTCGTACAGGATCCGACTGGGTGCAAACACGACCAAGTCGCTGTTGATGGAGGTCGAGGGTCGCAAGGGGGAGGGAAAGGTGAGAGAGAAGGTAGAGAAGAAGAAGGTAAGAGAAAAAGGGGCATCAGACGGGTCAGAGAGACGATGAATGAGAGAAGGAGAGACGAGAGAGAGAGAGAGAGAGAGGAACGGAAACTCACGAAAGGACCGCCATGTATCCACACTCCTTCCCACAGTTGAAGCAAAGCCAATGCTTGTAGGTCCTCACGTCTTCGCTGAACCGCTTCTGGATCGAATCCGTGTAGGGTTTGATGCTGGTCCACGAAAGCTGCTCCTGTGTCGCGAGCAATCAAGAAGAGTGCCTTCCCATGCTCGGGGACATCAGGAACCAGAGCTTCGAAGACGACGGTTCCTCTGTTCGAAGTTGAGCTGAAGGTGACTTCGTTAACGTCTGCGGAAGAGAAGAGAGAAGAGGGAAGCGCGTCAGGCGTCGCGTCGTTTAGAAGGGAGGATCCATGAACAAAGGTCTGTCAAACTCACACAGAAGCTGATTCGCTGGTATCACTGGAGTCCTGTAGGGTTTTGGAGGGGTGCTAGGTGGTAGGTAGATGCTGGAGGTGATGGAAGCTTTGGGTCGTGTTGGTTTGGAAGAGGAAGAGGAGGAGGGAGGTGGAGTTGACGACGCGAACGTCGGAGATGGAGTTGGTTCTGATGGGGAGGAGGGAGGGTAGGTTCCAGGGGTGAGAGAAAGGTGGAAGATCGTTCCCTTGGCTATCCCCAGGTCCGATAGGGTGCTTTCGTTGTGAAGGGACTTCCCGTTGAGGAGGAGACGCATGTGCTGAGGATCAAGAAGACCGGAAGACGCGATTCGAGCCTCGGTTTTGAGTTGAAGAACGGTGCTGGAAGGAGCGATGGGAAAGGCGATGGTGAGGGGAGGTTTGAGGCATCGGACAGTAATGAAGATGGGAGCTGAGAAAAAGAAGAACAGAAGGAAGAGTCAGCGAGAGCAGACGTAGAAGCAGAGTCTAGGTCGACGAGACGAGACGAGACGAAGCTGAAGCTGAAGCTTACTAGCCTGGCTTCCTCCCTGCACAGATGAGCTTGTGTGTTGGCCAATCCTTCCGTTGGCAGTCTCTCGAGCAGAAGAGTCGATCTAAAGGTGCGGGTGGAGCGAAGAAGAACGACAGGCGAAGGAGAAAACGGTGAGCTTCGACTTTTTGTGCCTCGAGCTCTAGATGAGAGGGTTGATGAACGGACCTAGAGCTTGACATCCCGAACAAGCCTGAGTCGAAAATGGTTCACCGCATACGCAACATATCGAAGAGCTGGTCATACAGGTTCGTGCTGGAGGAAAAGGGAAAGATAAGAAGGAGGAAGGGAGGAGGAGGGTGAGCTCAAGTTGAGCTTCGTTCCAAAGGTTCGGTGCAACTCACTTCTGCTAGCAGAGTTGATGAGAGAGAACCTGGTGAGTACTCACGAAGCTTTGGGTTGCTGGTATAATATTTTCTTCCAGAAAGTCGAATGCTGTTGGAAGAAAAGGAGTATTCTGAATCTCAAACCCGTTTCGACCTCCAACTCCCTCCCTCCCTCGCTCCCTTCCCTTCTTCTTCTCCCCACAACGATGTCTGTTCACGCTCGTTCCTCCTCTCCTTCCAACGACGAACCTTCGGCCAACCGTGTTCGAGTCCACCTCTTCTCCCCCATCTTCAACGACCCAGAGGGAGACATCATCCTTCAGACCAGAGACGACGTCTCGTTCAAGGTCACCCGAGGTCCTCTTCAAGCAACGTCGAGCATCATGGCCGACATGTTCGCTCTCCCTAGACCCTCTATCGGCGTAGCGGGATCCCAACCAGAGGTCGTCAAACTCTCGGAGCACTCCATTCACCTCACGAGGTTCCTTCGGTTCGTCTATCCTGACCACTTCCTCGTCGACGGTCAACCTCCAAACTTCGACCTCAAGGAGGACAGGATGTCAGCCCACGTCGTCGAAGGTGTTCTCGAGATCGCTCACAAGTACAACGCACCCATCATCCTCTACACCATCGCTCGAATGGCTCTCCCCGAACTCCTCATACGGAGGAAGAACCCCGTCAAGTCTTGGTACCTCGCCGTCCGTTTCGGTCACCTAGATCTGGCAAGAACGGCTCTTCGTTCGATGCCCAAGGTTCTGGTGAGGGATCTGGAGGATTCAAAGCTCAGCCGGCGCTACACCATCGAGGAGTTTGATGAGATGAGGGCCTCGAGTCGGGCTGGGCTGAGGGAACTCTCGCTGGGAGATCTCTCCATCCTTCAACTGGACAGCTTGACGACGAAGGCGATTCGAGACTTTGCCCGTCTACAGGCGAAGGTGATGGCGAAAGGAGGAGCTTTCACTTGGGAGGACGCAGCTGAGGAGTTTACGTTATGACGGTTCGTTTCATATCTCTTCGGAATGTTCGCTCGAGGAGACGCGTCGAGTCGAGATCGGCTGGCTGACCTTCCTGATCGTTCTTTGCTTCGTCTCTCCCATAGATATCTATCCTCCTACCCCCGAGCCACAACCTATTTCATGCCGTTGCATCCTCCTCCCACTTCTCCGACTTCCAACCCTGCGACTTCCAAAGCCATCGCTCTCGACGTCGTCCCCTCCTCCTTCTTTCACACCTTTCCTCCCCCTGGCTCAAGACTCCCGTCATCACTCCGTCCCTCCCTACCATCTATCTCACGCCACTCCCGGATCCCTATCACTTCTCAATCATCAAACCGTCGCTCCCTCAGCACGAGTCTCATTCCGGGTTCGTCTCTTCCCTCCCTTTTCTTTCCGTCTCTCCCTTTCTTTAAGACGTCGGCTGAACCCTCTGCCTCTTTCTTCCACGATGTTCCTTCAATCGATCTCTGCTCAGGCTTACCTTACCGAGGGATCCATCAACCTCTTCGATGCAGTCCTCAGCTCTCGACGCGTCGCCCATCGAACTCGGAACGTCGTCCTCCAAGCCGAGGAGAACGATACGCGGACGGGCTCGATTGGGAGGAGGAAGCGGGTCTTTTGGTCAGTATCCATATTTTGTTCTTCTTCCATTGAAGGAAGGACAGGGAGGAAGGGAGACAAGGACGACGGAGCGACGCGAGAAAGCTGACTCTCTCTTTCGTTCGGGCTGGCGACAGCAGATCTCGCTTCGGCGATGATGGTGATGGATGGTATTGGAGACCATGGAACTGTAGAAGGAAGGAAGGAGGCGAAAGGGACGGGCGAGGAGCGAGAGCAAGGGAGGAAAGGGGGAGGAATCAAGAGACGAGCAGGGGTTTCATAGTACTACTCTGTTTGTTTCGTTTCATTTTTAATCAATCAGTTTCTTCATAATCGAGTATTCTATCATTCCCTATCGATTCAAGGGACAAGGGAACTCGAAAAGCTGCTCAGCCTGCATCGTGGAAGCAATCAAGGCTCGCAGTCTTTACGCGTCGAGCTCGTTCTCTTTTCGCACTGAACCCGAGCGTACGATAATCAAGAGAACACTTCCAGCTCTGTATCTGCTATTGAGGGAAGGGAACCTCCCCTGTGAGAGTCACTTTCACGAAAGTCTCGTCTCCTCGAACGGAATCAACGAAGGGAAAAGAAGTCGCGTCGAGCCGTCGCAGCATCTTCGACGGGGCCGAACAGATTCTCTGACGTCAGCTTCTCAACGGCGAGGTTCAGAATCAAAGGGATATCTTGCCTTTTCTTTGCTCAAACCCCCATCTTCTCAGAAACGATGACATCCACCATCTCGCTCCTCCTCGCGTTCCTCCTTCTCGCTCTCTCCCTCCCTACTGCCTACGGAGGGCCTATCTCCTGGGGCATCTGTCAGACTAGCTGCAACGGAGGCTACGTCTTGTGCTGTGCTTCTGCCGGTGCTGTCGCGGGTGAGTTGGCGGAGAGCTGGAGCGAAAGCAGCGAAATTCTACTGACTTTCTTCCCTCTCTTTCACTTTTCTATTTTCCCCATCCTTCACCTAATAGGAACCTTCTCATTGGGACTCGGAGTTCCCGCTGCTCTCGCCACTTGCAGTGCGATCCAAGGAACGTGCATGGCTCTCTGCACCCCCCTTCTCATCGCTCCCACTCCTTGAGGCCAGTTCCCCTTTCTCCTTTCCCCCCACCTTTCTCCTTCGCTTGTTTCAGTCTCACTGAGATCGTCTAGCTCCTCTCTCTCCTACTAGATTCCATCTTCTCCCCACAACCTTCCACTCCCTGCTCTTCCCTTCTTCTTTCGGTTCATACCATGCCTTTCTTCCGTTTCCCGTTGTTTTTTCTCCGTTAATCTCCTAGTACCCACCGATCTTCCTGTCGCCCGTCTTCTCCTCCCCCCCCTTCCCCTCCCCGTCTTCACTTCGCTCTCTCTTCCGCTCGATGGGTCCATTTCCGTCTTATATATGTTCACGAACAACCAAAACTCTCTCTACAGCACGTTTCGCGAAAAGGTCGATTCTAACGAGAACCCTGAACGCGACAACGCGACGAAGCAAAGAACGAAACTGGTCGGGAAGACTTCCCAGAGGAGTAAAAATCGATCCTGAAAGGACTCAAACTCCTTTGTATTTACAAGCTCTCATCTCCTCTCGGTTTGAGATGGACGAGGCGAGGACTCGAAAGGAGCCTTGGTTCGAAAGGACGCGTCGTGAGCTATCGGGCTATAATAGATCCGCTTGAGCTCACAATCCTTTACATGCTAGTAGAACAAAAAGTCTACAAGGATGCGGATATCAGGTATGCCCAGGGAGGTCAGTTCGACGATCAGAAAAGGTCGTCATGCGAGACGCGTTGACCGTTCAAAATCCACCCTCCTCCTCTCGTTTTCCCCCTATTTCACTACCTCCCATCGATCTTCGTAACCCGTCTCACCATCAGCACAGCTCCACACGGCCTCTCCATCCCCTCAACGTCACAAATGTCCTTCGTCCATCCCTGCTCCCCTCGCTTCGAGCCGGGTCGGTCGCGTCTCGTTCGTGCTTTCGCTTGTCCCTACCGCTCAGTATCTTGATGACCGTTACTCGTCGGCATCTCTTCTCTCTTGAAAGGCCGAAAGAATGGTCGCGATCTGCTTCTCGCGAGTCGCTCGACGGAAAAGCGAGAAAGCTCGACGCGTCGTGACCGGAAACGGTCAAGCTCACCTTCGCCTTCCGCTTTTCCCTTGCAAGTTTTTGTTCGCACCTCTTCAACCTCTGGTCCCTCTCCGACTTGACTGAAGTCGAGACAATTTCCTGAGCAAAACCAGACGCTTGAAGCCCCCGAATCGATTCCCATCTTTCGAAGAAGCTCGTCGAACCTCCTCCCTCGCTTCCCTCCCGTCTCTCACCATCTCTCACGGCTCTTGCCTCCTCCCCATCAGCTCTACTCCACCACTCATCTATATCAGCGTCTGTAGCCCCTCCAGGGAAACCCCAAGCCTCCTCCTCTCCCTCGATGAACACTCCTCCTCAACCTCTCGCCTCGCACCTCGCCATCCTCGCTCGGTTGGAACTCCTCCATCAATCAGGGATCCTCTCTTCTTCGTTCGAACCAGGAGGAGAACCTCCCGCGCTACTCATCGAGCACGACGCTGTTCCGTTGGAGTTTGATGAGCGAGTCAGCTTGGACGAGAAGGCAGAGGTACAGAGGGAGAAGAAGGAAGGAGGAGGAGGAGGGAACGAAGCTTGGAGGGAGGTCGGAGAGTTGTTGAGATTGTTGGGGGATGGATTGAGAGATGGTGAGTCACAGAGGTATTGCTCTCATTGCTGTGGTCTAGCTGGAGAGATGAGTGGAAGCAGAGGAGAGGGAACGGCGATGGAGGGAGGGAGGGAACTTGGAAGGAAGGAGAGGAGGAGCTCGTGATTTGGGAGAAGAGGTCGTTCGACCACAGAGATCTCTATGGCGAACCTCGCTCGAGTCTTCTGGACACATTGGGAGGCTCTAGCTGCGTCAACAGCTCAGTAATCTTGGAAACAGCGAGCGAGATACCGAAGGAGGGAGACGAGATGGTCGACGACCTTCGGGTGCGAGCTCCTCTTCCTCCTTCCCTCTCCCATCTCTTCCTCCGTCTCGCTCCCTCAGTTGCTCCTAGCACCTTTTTTCCCTCCTCTACACCCTCCCACTTCTCACCTACCCATAGTCCTCATCCATGCTTCAATCAAGCTCAGGAAACTGACCTTTCGCCCTCTTCCTCCTCCTCGCCTTCACAGAGTCACTCCGTCTTCCCCTAGGTCGAACCTCCCTCCCTCTTGCCCTCTCCGACATCCTTCGTCTCGCTCTCGAGAAACCTCCCTTCACCTCTTCCCTCTCTCCTTCATCGTCCATTTCGACTCCTACTCCAACCACCGAATCGCCTGGACTTCCCTCGAGATCCTCGACGCCTTGCCCTGAGGGAGATCAAGCCGACGCGATCGTCGAGATCTATCGGGTCGCTGGGAACATGTGCTTCGACTGTGGTAAGTCTACTAGATATCTGTCCTGCTGATATCTTCAATGAGGAGACGACGAGCTTATTCCCTCGTTCGGTTTTGACCCTTGCAGACGAGAACAGGACGTTGCTCCTCTCCCATCAACTCCCTCAATCGCTCCTCGGCCTCCTCTCGATGCTTGACTCGTCTCCCACACCGGTCAAGGATCACTACCCGCTCGTCAAGTCTTCTCTCGGAGCTCTCCTCAACATCTCACTCGAACATGGTTGGTCCTTCTTCTTCGACTCTCGAGATCTCGTCTCGAACTGACCTCTCTTTTGTTCAATTCGATTAGAGGGAGTTCAAACGCTCATCGCCGCGAGCGAGCACTCCATCGAGGCCATCCTCTCCCTTGCGAACCAGCTCTACCTCCCTCTCGAGTCGGCAGGAGGGGAATCATCGACGGGTCCGAGTCCCGAGGAGCGAGCGACGATTTGTCTGTGGGCTTGGAAGACGATTCACGAAGTGTCGTTGCTCGGTCAGTCTTGCTTCCTCTCCTTCTCTCCTTCGCTCTCTGCGTACTCACTACGTTTCTTTCAACACTTCAGACCCTCCACCAACCTTCGACCCAGCTTCCTTCCTTCCTCTCCTCCTCCCACCCATCAAAGCCTTCCTCCCCTCGACTTCGACTCCCTCCCAACAACCTCCCACCTCCTCCCTCCTCTCCCTTGACCTCCAGATCCTCTCCCTCTCCACCCAGATCCTCGGATCTCAAACCATCGCCTCAGAAACCTTCCAACTCGCTCTCTTCAACCACCCGTTCTTCCTCTCGTCCATCTTGCAATTCATCGAACGCGTCGACCTCCCTCCGACAGCTCCTGCTCCTTCGCCAGCAGCCGACGACGAGGACGAAGATGATGACGAGTCGGATGAGGAAGAGGAGGATGGTGGAAAGGCACTCAGCTTGGTCAAGGGAACACTGGTTTCGGTTGTGGTCGCTGTGATGGGAGAGGACGAGGTTGGGGAGTTGGTGCTCGGAGGTGAGAGCGAGGAAGAAGGGAAAGCATCGGAAGGGAAGGAGCTGAGGGAGGTCCTGGAACGTTGGGTTGGGTTAGCTCTTCCGAAAGAGGATGGAGGGGAGGAGAGGGAAGATCTGGGAATTTGTGCGGTGCTGAGTTTGGGGAATCTGGCGAGGAACGGTGAGTCGAGAAGCGTCTTCGAAGCTTCGGTTTCGCTCCTGAGCTGAACATTTGATGCCTCTCCTTTTTCTCAGAATCGAACTGCATCGCTCTCCTCGCTCCTCCATCCCCTCTTCTTTCTCGGATACTGCCACTCCTCTCTCCGAAGACGGATCTGAAACTTCAGCACGGTCTCGGTGAGTCGTCTCCCATTTCTTCTTTGCCCTTTATTTAGACTGACCGGATCCATCTCTCTCTCTCTCCACAGTTGGTCTACTCAAGAACCTTGCGATTCCAGACGCCAACAAGTCTATCCTCGGATCTGCTCGCGTCTCGGAACTCGTCGTCGAAATGGGTTGCCTCGACAAGGAGAGAGACAACGTCGGAAGCGTTCAAGGTGGCGCTGTTGGGATCCTCAAGTTCCTCGCTAAAGGATCAGGTACGCATCTCATCACCTCGTCCAGTACCGATTGTACCGAAGAGCTAACGAACCTTCCTTCTTTCCCTTTCGACAGTCGAAAACGCCCTTCGAATCGTCCTCCCTTCGTCTTCCTCCTCTTCGACCCCGGCCCTCCTCCACACCATCATCGCCTTCCAGATCCGTACAGCAGACCCAGCACTCAAGATGGAAGCAGCTCGAACGCTCGTCAACCTCGTTCGAACCCTCTTCTCGACTTCAGCAGCAGCCCACGTCGGATCAGGCTCGAGGTTGGAGGAAGCTCGAGCCGCTTTGAACTCGAGTCGACCCGTCGTCGATGGACTGGTTGCTCTCATTCGATCGGGAGCCGAAGGAGGATATCTTGGACTGGTGGGAGAAGGAGTGATGGGACTGGCGGTGCTTGCGAGCTCAGGAAAGGAAGCGGGTGAGTTTCGTTCCTGAATCGATGCGTTCGACCGCTCCTATCTCGACGCCCGCTGATCGATGTCGTCGGCGTTTTCTCCGGCCTCTTCCACAGCTTCGCTCGTCTCCGCGTCCCTCCTCCACCTCCTCCCAATTCAGCAACCTCAACCGGACTCCTCCGTCGTCGTCGATCCCTCCGCGTCTTCCTCGACTCCTCCTCCTCCACCTTCCCTTGCTACTCTCGCCACTCTCACCGCCCTCCTCAGCCTACCCACCACCCCTACAGCTCTGAAGGGAAACATCCTCTCCCTGCTAGGCGCCGCCGGTCGAGGTGGCGGGAAGGAAGCGTTCTCGAGAGCGTTGGACACCTCTGAGGCGGAGGACGATGGGAATCTGCGTGACGCCAGAGAGAAGGCCAGGAAGATCCTGTACGCGCCTGGAGGAGTCGAAGATCTAGTGTAGGAAGTTCTGCAGGTTTCCTCTACTAGCGACCGATAAGATCCTTCTCTCGCAGTCTCGAGAGCTGCAAATAGACGGGCCAACTTGGCGAGGCGAGAGCTCCTTCGAACAACCACGGCGACTCAGGAAGACCTGAACGACCCATGGGGGGTTTGTTCTTTTAAAGATACGACGGAGGAAGCCGTGTCTTTTCATTTGGATTTCCTGCTTCGGAACAAACCCTCCTTGCCTCCTTTTCGTTCTCGAGCTTCGACGAGTCTTCTCACGACCACCACCTCCGCTTTCTTTTTCCTCCCTCCCTTCTTTCCCCCTCCCCTCCCTCTTCCACTCATGTCGTCTCCCGTCGATCTAGAGAAGAAGAACCACAACGCGTCGGCATCGGACGAGGATCTCAAGGCGGATATTCTCGACCTCGCCCTCCCTGCTGAAAAGAGGGAGGGAGTCGAAGAGATCTTTCACGACGAGAAGGTCACTCCCGAGGAGGAGTTCACGAGGATCAGGAAGAAGGCGGATTGGATCTTGCTTCCTCTTCTCTGTTGCACTTACGGTGAGTTTTCCTACTTAGTTTTATCGAGACGGATGAGATAAGGAACGCGAGCGAAGGGACGAGAGGAAGGGATGAGCTCTAACCTTTTCTCCCTGCCCTTGGCCTTCGAATCTTCCTCGTGCTGACTTCTCCTTTTCGTTCTGTCTTCTGCAGGTCTTCAATTTGTCGACAAGAACGCTCTCTCCAGCGGTATCATCTTCGGGCTGAAGTAAGTGATCGTTTGACTCAACCCTCACCGTTGCGAGCGTTTCTGACCTTCGGCCTTTTCCCTCCTTTGTCTCTTTCGTCTCTCTTTTTCAGGACGGATACCCATTTGGTGGGACAGCAATGTGGGTGGATCATTCCGCCGAACAACGCGTTGTTTGTCTGTTGGACGCGTGCTGACCCTTGCCCCGGTGCTCTCTGATTCTTTTCTCAATCCTTCCTGCTTCTTCTACACTAGACGCTCTACTCACGACCATTTTTTACGTTTCTTACCTCGTTGCTGAGTTCCCCATGGCCTACATTATGCAGAGGATGCACTTGGGGAAGAGTGAGTTATGTGTTTCTTGCACTCTCGATCGTTTACTCACGCGCGTCTTTCGCCTACCTCCTCCCCCGACAGCTCTCTCGATCTGCGTCACTCTTTGGGGAATGATGGTGATGCTTCTCGCTGCCTGTAAAAACTGGGCTGGACTTGTGCGATTGATCTTTAAATGAAGGAAGGAGCGAGCTCGTTCCAAAACCGCTCGACTGATCCTCTTCCCTTGTTCACCAGATGGTTGTTCGAGCACTCCTCGGTGTTTTCGAGGCTACCGTGACTCCTGGATTCATCCTCATCGTCGTAAGTTCAAGTTTCTCACACTCCCGTCTTCGTCTCTTCCGTTCTGATTACAGTTCTGATCTTGTTTTTTCGTCGCCCAGGCCTCCTGGTACAAAACTGATGAGATGACCACTCGATCCCTCGGATACTATGCTATGAACACCACCTTTGCTGCTATCTTCGGACTCATCATCTACGGTCTAGCCGACTACACGCAAGATCACGGATCCATCGCGGGCTGGAAGGCGAGTTCGGCTCTTCCTCTCCTTACTTTCGCGAGATCCTCTATTTCGTGCTGATGATGGATCCCTGCTCATCAACAGGCTATCAACCTCTTCTTGGGAGCTTGCACTGTCACTCTCGGTATCGTCCTATGGTTTTTTCTAGGCACGCCGGAAGAGGGTACGTACGACGCGACTCGGACGCGTCGATTCTTTGCACAAGTAGCTGACTCGGTATCTACTCCCTGCCCTCAAAGTCACTTGGCTATCTCCCGAGGAGAAGAAGACCGCCAAGGCTCGAATCCTCTCCAACGCTTCTGGATCTGGAGACGGAGGAGGAGCGTCCGAATGGGACTGGCAGCAAGCTCGAGACACCTTCAAGGACCCTCAGCTCTACATCTTCATGCTCTTCAACATCGTCGCCACCATCCCTTCCGGAGCTCTCGGAACCTTTGGAACGTGAGTCATCGCGAAAACGACGTCCTCAGGAGTCAGAACGCGTCGAGTCAACGCGTCTTGAGTCAACTCTTCGATCTGACCTCTGTGAACACCTCTATACACCAAGGCTTGTATATTCTTCGTTTGGGTTCTCCAACCTCCAAAGCATCGTGAGTCTCAGCGGCTCTGGTAGCTTGCTGGCTCGAGATGGTCGAGCTCACGACAGGTCTCTCCGAACTGACGCTCGCTTCGTTTTTCCCGTCTCGCCAGCTTTACGGACTTCCCTCCTCCGCTCTTCAGCTCACCTGGATCATCATCTGCGCTGTTCTTATTCACTACTTCCCCAGGTTGAAGGTGAGCACCCTTCATCCTTTCCCTCTTTCTCGTCCCCGAGTCCTTTCTCACCCTTTCTCTTCTTCATCATCAGTTCCCGCTTTCGATGTTCTCTGTCTGCGTTCCTTTCTCTGGATTCCTCGCTATCGGACTGCTTCCCACTACTACTTGGAAGTGGACTTTGGTGAGCGATCGTTTCAGAGACCAAACGCGTCGGAGTTTTGACGGAGTCCCTGACCTCTCCTTCCCGCTCCTTCTACGATCATAATTTTCCAGTGGGCTCTCTACCAAATGCAGTTCACCTTCACCTTCGTTCGTTTTCTATTGCCTCGCCCTCCCGAACCGCAGCCAACACGAAACTGACCCGCGTCGTCCTCTTTGATCGCCTTTCCCCCTTCTTCAGCCTACGTTCCTCATGTGGATCATGATTCCCGCCAACGTTGCCGGAAGGACGAAGAAATCCGTGGTTTCTAGCTGTACTTTCGTCGCCTACTGCACCGGACAGATGATCGGATCGCAAACGTTCCGAGCAAGCGACGCGCCCAGGTGGGTTCAGTTCTGTACTACTCCCTCGGCCAAAAGCTGACTAGACTGCTGCCTCTCTCACTGCAACTTCCAGGTATCGGGTTGGATTGACGATCACCAGCGCCTTCTACGCAGTAGAATTCTTGGTCGTGAGTTCTTCTCCTTCGGATCTTTCTCTTTCTCGATGCGACGCTGACCGCTCTTCATCTACAACTCTTCAGCTCGGTGGTTGGTGGGCCTACTACGTCTACGAAAACAAGCGACGAGATCGAGCTGCTGCCGCCGCTGGAATCTCCGCAGAGGATCGACTCAGGCTGTCGAAGGTGAGTCTCCTCTTCTCCTCTCGTTCTCTTTCTTCCATACGTCGGAACTTGTCGATCCGGAGAACTGAGCTCTCCGTCTGCTTCGCTTCTTTTCTCTTTCTCTTCACAGATCGCTGGAGCTCTCGACCAGACCGACATCCGTGAGTTTCATGCCGTTTTCTCGACGCGTCGCCGTCTGATCCCCTGAACTCCTTCCCGTTTTTCGCTCATCTCAGAGAACCAACACTTCCGATACACTTGTTAGATGTGGTCGTGGGGTGGTCGCGAGTTGGAGACGGTCGAGAAAGGGGAGAGCAGCAGAGGAGGGCGGGGAGGTTCTGTTTTTATTTTTGGGTTCGAGCGTAACGGTTTCCTTTTTCGGTGGTGTGAAGTATAAATTCTGCAGACGCTTGATATCATTCTTATGGTCCGTTGGTCATCTCCGTACTAGATTCTACGAGCTCGCGGGGGAAGCAGTTTCGTCGAGTCGAAAAGACGGAGGGTTCGATCTCTCGTTTGAGGCTGAGCGTCGAGTTTCATTCTTTTCTGCTGGTTCTCGCCAAATAGTGTCGAGAAAGCTGCTGGGAATAAGGAGAAGGAAGTTTTTCTCAAAGGATGACGGCCCCAGCTTGAGGCGGGACCTCGACTCGACCCGACTCGATCAGTCTCCTCTCTCCCTCGCCCTCTTTCCCTTCTCGGGCGCACGACCTCTTTTTCTCCTTCCCACGTCCATCATGCGTCTCCCAAAGTTCTTCTCGGATCAAGGATCAGCCAAACCAATGACGAGGAAGAGGAAGTGGCTTCTCGTACGGACCTGTGAGTTCATAGTGGAGCTGTAGAAGGAAGAGAGGGAGGGAAAGAGGGAGCTCGCATCTCGGCGTGCTAGTGGGTCGAGGAGGGAAGGGGGAGGCTAGAGCTGACTTTTCGCCTCTTCTGCTTTGGATGTCACAGATTTGCCGGATTGGATCATCACTGTGAGCTTTCTCGAGTCTCTCGTTGAGTGGTGGAAGGCAGGGAGGGAGAGCCGAGGGAGGAGCTCAAGGGAAGGAGGAGGCGGGGCTGAAGCTGATCCTTTTTCCTTCCTTCCAACCCCTCGCTCTACCACCGATTCTAGATCGTCCTTTGGGGACTTTTCTATCTTCTAGATCGTGTGAGTGCACCGACTTCTATCCAAAGGCTGCAAAGGGGAGGAAGGGGGCGCGAGAGAAAGTTGGGCTCGAGCTCACTCCTCCTCCCTTCCCCCTCTCTCTCTCCTTCCCTTCTTTTAGATCAACGGCTTTCGACGAACCTTCGACATCAACGACACTTCGCTTCACCACACCTTCGCGGTTCGTATCCCGCTCTCTTCGACATGCCTCCTCATTCACTCACGCTAGCTCGGTTCTCCCCTCGCAGGTTCATGAGCGGGTTCCTCCCTACGCTCTCTTCCTCATCTGCCTCCTCTTCCCGGTGGTCGTGATTCTCATCGTCTCCCTTGGCGTGCTGAGAAGCGCCTGGGATCTTCATTCTGGGCTGCTCGGTCTGTGAGTTAGCTCTGTCTCCATCAGCAAAACAACGAGGAGGCTACTGCTCACGCGTCTCGCTCCGTTTCCTTTTCCCCTCCTCCAGCATTCTAAGCTTAGCCGTCACCTCGACAGCTACCAACATCATCAAGATCTGCGTAGGACGACCTCGGCCTGATCTGCTTGTACGTAGGGAGCTCTTGTCTTCCGCTCGTGTCGTCCTGACGCTCTCTCGTTCCCTCTTTCTCCCCAGGATCGATGCCAGCCTGCTGCTGGACTCAGCAACCCAACTCCGTACACACTCTCTTCTTCAAGCATCTGTACACGAACGGATCTTCTCAATGTTCGTCTCAGCCTTCGTTCTTTTTCGACGCGTCTCAAACCTCTCAACTCTTCGTCGTTCCTCGAGCTGACTTTGCTGTCTTCACCTTGCAGGACGGGTTCCGGTCTTTCCCCTCCGGTCACGCTTCCCTCTCCTTCTGCGGTCTCATCTACCTCACCTTCTACCTCGCAGCCAAGATGAAAATATCCAACAAGCGCGGGCTCTCCATCAAGACTTGGATCCTGCTCGCGCCCATTTCTGGAGCCGTTCTGGTTGCTGTCAGTCGGAGCATGGATTATAGGTCAGTTCTCTTCCCTTTGCCTCTTCCTTTTCATTACCTTGCGGAGCAACCTCGACGTTGTCGAGTCGAGACTGACGTTCGTTCTGTCTTGTTTTCGTCCTTTCCCTTTCCCTTTCCCTTTCTCAGACATCACGCCACCGATATCATCGCTGGATCTATTCTAGGTTTTTTTATCGGGTGGTATTGCTACAGGCAATGTTCGTGCTCATCATTTTCCTTCTTCCTTCTGCTCTTCGCCAAAAATCGAAACTAACAAATCGATCGACTCGTCTCCCTTTCCCTCGCCCTCCCTCCACAGACTACCCTCCCCTCTCCCACCCTCTCTGCCACCGCCCCTACTCCCCTCGAGTTCCCCGGGAGGACGAAGACGCCGACGCCGAAGGAGGGCGGGAGCTTGCTGGATTGGCGGCGAATGGGCAAAGGAACGGGAACGGAAATGGCATGTCGAAGGTCGTGACGGACGAGGAGAACGGAGTTGATGGAGGAGGGTTTGGAAGGTCGACAATAGCAGAGGATGGAAGGGGGGCAGATGGTGGGGTTGGGTTGGTAGATGGGGTGCCGGTTGCGGAGGGGAGGTGAGAGAGGGGGAGGGAGAGGAGCGTCGCGTGGAAGGAAGGAAGGTTTGCCGTTTATCGATTTGTGATGAGTAATTTGAATGTATGTCCGATGGTTTACGAGCTCGTTCAGAAGCTGGGGAGGAAAAAAAGGGAGAAAACGTCAGCCTTCGAGGTTGTTGACGGTTCCGTCGCGTCGAGAGGGAAGACGTACCTCGAGATCCATTCGTCGTACATCTCCTTCGCTACCTGGACCTCCTCGTCGGAGAGGGGTGGCGAGCTCTCCCTTCTAGCTGCAGCTCTCTTCCTTCCCTTGACCGACGACTTCCTGATGAAGAGATCCTTGGCGACGTTGAGGATGGATTTGGGAGGAGCAAAGAGGAGAGGCTCGAGTTTGGATCGGATTTCGTTTCGCTGAGCTGAGCTGAGGTCTTGGGACGGTCTTGGGGAGGAAGAGGGGGAAGATAGGAGGGGTCGTCGAATGGAGGAGTACGAGGGGGCGAAGAAGGAGGTCGAGGAGGAGGTCGAGCGCCGGTGTCGAAAGGAGGGAGATGGAGCCTCGAAAGAGTAGTAGGAAGGAGATGGCGAGGAAGACATGATGATGATTGACGGAGAAGTGTGTAGAAAGGATAGGATAGGAAACGAGTGTGGGAAGAGAAGGAAGAAAGGGGAGGAAGGAAGGGGAGGGGAGGGAAGTGACTGTTGATGGTTGAAAAGCATCCGTCGGAGCAAAAAAAACTTTTTTTGAACTCGCGTCAGAGTCAAAACAAATCGAAGACCGAGCCCCATAAACGCGTGAAAGGTCGACATCCAAAAAGCAACTGCGTCGGGCGACTGATGAGGGGAAGGAGGGGAGGAATGAAAGGGAACAGGGGACGACGTGACGTGCGTTTCAGATCCCTCGCCGCCTCCCCTTCATGAAGTCGGAACGCGTCGGAGTGGTTCGTCACAGAGTGCGATCATCGATGGGGAAGTGTCGGGTGTGAAGTTGAATCGAGGGTCAGTTACGTCGAGGGAAGAGATCGGGTCGGAAGCAGTTGCAAGCCAGACGCTCCTGCGCTCGCGAAACCTCTCTCACTCACTTTGATGGTCCCTTTCTCGTGCGAAGCGACAAAAGGGCCAACTATACATCCATCTGACTGCTAGAGAGCTTCCTCCTCATCCATACTCGTTCCACGTCTTTCACAGTCGTCGCGTCGCCGCGACGCGATCAGCCGACTCTGTCTATGACGAGAGAAACCAGACTGACCTCCCTGCTCTTTTAGGCAGGGGTCATGGGAAAACCACTCCTACTTTTCATCATCTCCATCTCCTATCACTAGCAAAAGTCGAGATCTGGACGGGGACGGACGAGTTGGACGCGTCGAGAGTCGAGCTGACTTCTCCGTTCTCTCTTTCCAGCCTAATTGGATCAGCGATTGCCTTCTGGTGAGCGGCTTGCATCTATTAAGAAGCTTGATCCCTGATCGCAAGCTAAGTCTGCTTGCTGAGCCCGAAGAAGAGAAAGAGGGACTCGAGGACGGCGGGTCGAGAAAGTCAGACCGTCGGCGCACTTTCGTTGCTCTTCCCGGCTCACGCCCACCTCGTCGCTTGCGGTCTTAGGCCCTGAGTGAAAAAAAAAAGACCTCAAGTCACCTGCTATGCTTCAAAGAAGATTTATGAAGCTCTATCAAAGGGCTAGAGAGCGTTTCGGGCACTCATGATGAAGCGTCGCGTCACTCACCTCTTCCATCTTTCGGTGGCCGACACAGTTTGGCTGAAAGATCTTGGACCTTCTCAAAGCTTTATCCAGATGATTTTCCTCCGAGGACTCCTCGATGCCGCTCTAAGTTCCTGCGATCAAATCGCCAAACAACAAAGGGAACAGAGACGAAACACGCGACCCCTGCTCGACTTTCCCCTTCATCGTTTCTGGAGCCTTCGACTTCCCCTCTGCCACTGTCTCATGGCCTAGACGGGGTAAATGGATCTAAACAGGTCAGGGCCAAGAGGGGTGAATCATAATCCTGGTTCTGAAGGTCTTTCGATTTAAAGGAGGTCGAGCCTCTTCTTTCAACCAACCACCATCAATCCAGCAACGGCTTTGCTACCCCTCCTCTTTGTTCACTCCTCTCACTCCACCTAATACCCCTACATCTTTCTCGCCATGTCGTACTACGAGTTCGATACTCCGTCCACTTCCACCTCCTCTAAACCAAGACCCAAACCTCAACCTCTCGATCTTTCGCCCCCATCCATCACCATCCTCTCGACCTCTCCTTCCTCATCTCTCATATCCACCGAGTCAGGTCGAGAAGAGGTGCGGAAGAAGATGGAACAGCGAGTGTTCGCCTCTACGAAGCCGTTCTGGGACGTTGCGAAGGAGATGTTTAAGAAGGAGAAGGTTCAAAAGCAAAAGTCTCCGAGTTTGACGAAGGAGGAGGTTGTGGTAGCAAGGCAGCTCTACGAAGAGTGGAATGCAAGGTGCGCCGATAGAAATCTTTGCCTTCGTCCAGAAGGAGAGAAAAGGAGAGCTCTAGCTGATCAACTTCCCCTTGTTCTGCAGGTTCTGAACAAGAGGTCGTCCGCTTTGGGGGGGAGGAGGCTGGAAGGTTTCGGTTCAAGGGGCGAGGCTTTGACGAGATGTACTTCTATAACGATGTTCTACGTGCTTGTTGATTTTAATGTAGCAAAAGGAAAGATTCCTTGACTGACAGCGAGTCGAGCTAAACGAGAAGACAGGGAAACAGGTTCTGGCATCCCGACGTGGCCATGGTTGATCAAGGAAGGATGAGCTACAACAGGGATGTCGATTTGAGAAGAGCCGTCGATTACGTGTGAGTGTTCTAGGTCTCTTTCTTCTTTCCTCGTTTCTCTCGCGTCGAGAACTCACGTCTCTCTTTTTTGGGGGGGTCTGGCTTCTTCAGCAAGAAGGGAGGCATGAGCAAGGGAGCTGGAGCGTACAACTGGCTGTTCTGGGCGAGAAGATATAGGAGGTGGAACGCAGTCAGCAGGCAGTTGGACTGGTGCTGAGCAGGAGGAGGAGGAGGAGGCGACGCGACGGGCGACGGGGTGGGTTGCTTTTTTTCTCGTTTTTTTTTTTCACGAGTTACGAACGATGAGGAATTCTCGCTTCTCCTCCTTTTCCCACGGTTTTGAGGCGAGACGGGTTTCAAACCTGGGCCGTTCTCGAGAAAGCGGATCTGTAGAGACGTATCATGACTCAGTGACTATAGGAGGACGAGAGAGACCAGCCGAAGGGAGTGTTCACTCGATCGATGTTGATGATGCTTGGGAAAAGAAGTTTCAGAAAGACGCGTTCAGGCTCTGTTTCGCGTTTGAAGACCTCTCCTTCTCGTTCGTTGAACCCTCCTGTTATCCGGTACGTTCTATAGATAAAGAACACACCCTCATGTGATCGCACAAGCTTCATTTCTAGCTTACTCCAACTTGGGCAAAGCTTTCTCAGCCGACTCAGTCAACAACCATCCCCCGTCCAACGTCATGTTGAGTCCGTTCGAGTACTCGCTAGCCTTTGATGCGAGAAAGAGGATAATCCCTCCCAAGTTCTCAGGAAAACTAGGTCGATCTGAGAGGAAGACAAAGAAGGGAGACGTCGTCGAGTCAGCTCGAGACGAGAGAGAGAGACGAGATCAAGCACTCACGAGCAGGGATATCTCGCAAGATTGCCTTGGAGGCGGGGTTGGCGGCGATGGCTTCGGGAGACCCAGTGATCTCGGAAGGGTGGAGGAAGGTAGAGATGGCGTTCACACGGATGTTGAGAGGGATCAATCGACCTAGGGAGGAGAGTGAGGGAGGAGAGACAGTCAGCTTTGGGACTCAAGAGGGCGAACGAGCGCGATAGAAGCTTACCTGCGAGAGTCTTAGTAAGGCTGAGTACTGAAAATGGGCGAAGGGAGGGGAAGAAAGGAGGTCAGTCGTGTGGGAAACGGAAGAGAAGGTCGACCCGACTCACCCGCCGCCTTCGAACTGTTGTAGCTGGGAGAAGTCGTACTAAGCATAGAAAAAAAGAGAGGTACTGTCAGTGAAGAACAGCTGACGAGAATGAGGATGAACGCACACTCCAGAACAAAGAGCAAGAGCAGACGCATTGTTGATGATCGCCGCCGACCTCGATTGTTGGAGGAGGGGAATGAACGTCGCACTCAGGAAGTAAGTAGGAGCGACGTTGATCTCGGTCTGAGCGGTAAAGTCCTCCCCTATAAGCAAAAAACTTCAGCTTCGGTTCTGACGAAAGAAAGGCGCGGGAAGGGCTCACACTTCGCAGAGAGAAGGGATTCGGCGACCTTTGTTGCGTCGGTCGGGTCGACGTTGGCGACGGGACGGTAGGTTCCAACGTTCTGAGGAGGGAGGTAGTGCAGAGTCAGTCGATGAGCGGGAGAACGTAGATGATAGAAGAGACGCACGTTGACCAGAACATCCAAAACAGTCTCGTGCTTCTTAAACTCCTCGAAAACCTTGTTGATTCCTTCGAGCGACGCGACGTCTCCTTGGATACTGCGAAACCCGAACAGCGATCAGCTTCTCCCTCCGATTACCTACCAGTAGAATAACTATACTCACGGAATGACAGACCCAGTTTGATCCTTGACAAGAGCAGCAACCTCCTCGAGCATCTCCTTCCTCCTCCCGACGCTTAAAAGGCAAAAGGAAAATGTCAGTTCGGTTCTCCCCTCCTTCGTTTCCACAGTGGAACTCACACGTAAACCTTCGCTCCATTGACAGCTAGAGCTAAAGCCATATCTTTGCCCATTCCAGAACCTCCGCCCGTGATCAAGACGATCCGTCCTTGAACCGAGAAGATGTTTGAGGAGAGGAGGGAGGGGAGGTTTCGAGGCATGATTGAGGTCGTTGTAGGAAAACTTGGGCGATTGTTGAAGAGATAGGGTAGGGGAGAGGATGATGGTGGTTCGGAGGGAAGAGAGATGGGATGTCTTTTGAACCCAAACGGGGAGAGAGATCGATTGTCAGCAAAGAAGCTCTGGATCGGGAGTTGAATCAGCAGGTGAGTCCCTCCGATTTCGGTGATTCACCTTCAGAGAGGGTGACTTCCCGTGCTAAGTAAGAGGGAGGAGGAGGCAAGGGAGTCAGCGGAAGGATTCCTTGTACTTCTCCAAGGGCCAAGATCCAGAACTCCAGTCGGCGACGAACTCACAAATCGATCCGAGTCCTCCTCCCTCCTTCCTCACGCCTCGACTGACTCCTTTTGGAGAGAGAACGAGACGCCAATCGTCTGCTGAATCGTACCTCAAGAGAGCTAAAAAGGGGTTGCATGAAAGAGGGAGAGAAAGCGAAACGAAGAAAGGGTAAGAGTTGCGAGCGATGACAGAGGATGCGAAAAGACGACGAGAGAACGAGAAGCAAAAGAGCAAGACCGAACAGCGAGGGGACGTAGAGCAAATGGATACAGACTGGGAGAGGGAGAGAGGCTACAAAAGAAGAGGAGACGTAAGGCTAGCTGAGAGAGAAACGAGAGAGCGAGAGGGAAGGGAAGGAGCGACGTCGTCGAAGCTTTAAGAGAAGAGAGTCTGTGACGAGAAGAACGAGGAGAGAAGGGAAAGGTCAGCGACGAGCTCTCGCATATACTAGAAAGGGTGTGAGAACGAACCTTTAGATCCTCCATCCTCTTCTCGTGGAGTTCCTTCTTGGACATGGTCTGCGAGAGCGACATGTTGGCGAGGTCTTCCTTCTTCTTCTGAATCGTGAGCATCCTCTCCTCCATCGAACCTTCGACTGCGAGAGCGAAAGATAAGGAACGGGATTCGAGGGTCAGCATGTCGAAGAAATGGAGGGTTGAAAGAGGAGAGAAAGGGGCAAGAGGAAGAGAGGGAAGGTCGAACGCACTGATGTACTTCGTCGAGATGACGGGTCTGATTTGACCGAGTCGGTGCTGTAGAGAACGAAAAAGGGAAAAGGAAGGGAATGTGGTCAGCTTCAACGTGAGAAGAAGCGACAGGAAGCCGAGAAGAGGTAGGACAGAATCGAAGAGGAAAGACTCGGTCAACTCACAATCCTATCCACCGCCTGATTCTCCACCGCCGGGTTCCAGAACGGATCGATCAAGTACACCCTGTTCGCCGTCGTCAAGTTCAAACCCACTCCTCCGGCCCTCAAACTAACCAACAGCACCTCGCAAGAAGGATCCAGCTTCAACCTCTCCATCGCCTTCGTTCGATCATCTCTCTTCATCGTCCCGTCCAACCGATCGTACTTGATCCCCGTCTCAACAAGAGCGTCTTCGATCCTGTCGAGCATGGACGTCCATTGGGAGAAGACGACGGTCTTGATCGGTTTCCCAGACTTGACGTCGGACGCGTAGGGTTCCTCGAGATCGGCGAAGATGTCGGCGGCGGGTTCGTCGTAGAGGTCGGGTTGATGGGATGGTTGGGAGAGTTCGTTGGCGAGGGTAAAGACGGGGTCGTTTTGATAGAAGGAAGAAGGAGCGGGTGGAGAAGGGAAGAGGTTGGAGGAGGAGGAAGAGGAGGTGGCGTTGAGATCGGGTTTCTGGTCGAGCACGGGGACGTCGCCGTTTCCGTTTCCGTTCGAGGGAAGGAGGAGGAGATCGTTAGGATGGGAAGGGTAAGGAGAGGAGTTCGACGAGTCGATTCCGAGGTCTTGAAGCGAAGGCTTGACGTCCTGATCCCCATTCAACGACGAAGTCGACGACGACGGCTGCTCGTTCTCTCCTCCTCCAAGCTCGACGATGGAAGCCTCCTCTCCAGCTCCCCCGGTGAAGATTTTCTCGTTCGAGTGAGGGTTCCCAGCGAAGTTGGCCGAGTGAGGGTTGAGAGCCGAGTACGCCTTGAGATCGTTGATGAGCATTCGAATCTTGGTCGAGTAGACGAGTTCGGTGTTGTCCTCCCTCCTCCGTTTCCTCGGTGCTGACTTCTTGGACGACTTGGCTCGAGCTGCGAATTCCGACGAGGACGCTGCTTCCGACGATCCTGGAGGGACGATCTCGACGCAGTCGGTGGCGAGACGAAGACCGCTGGCGCACTTCGAGCAGGAACGACCGACTCCTCCGATGGATTTGGGCCAGGCGGAGTAGATGGAGCTTTTGAAGCAGGCGAGACCTGGAGAAAGAAGGAACGGAAGATAAGAGGGTGAGGGAGGGTCAGTTCAAAGTCCAAGAACGAAGAAGAGAAGGAACGACGCGTCTCATAACTCACAGTAAAGGTGCTGACACTTCGTCAAGATCGCCTGAGGGACCTTCTTCTTCCCCTTCCTCTTCACCACCGGCTTCCCATTCGGCTCCTCGACCTCCAACGCCGGTCCAGCCGCCAGACAACTCAGATCCACATCGCACTCCGAACACACACACATCCCTTCATCCTTGAAGAACGCCATCACCGCTGCTGCTCTCCTCTGGTTGATCCCCAACCCGTTGATCGCTGCCACCGCATCCTCGTAGGCGAGCGGTTCTCCCGAATCGAGATCGTCCTCCGGAGCCGACTTGTCGTTGAGGAGGAGGTAGTGATCGCAGATTTGCCTGAGTCGAAGAATGGACTGAAGGATGTTGACGTAGTTCGAGTTCGAGATCTTGCCTCCTTCTCCTTGTTCGAGCATGTTGTTGAAGTCCTTCTTCGACTCGAAAAGATGCTTGTCGTAGATGGCCTGCTCCTTCTCGTCGAACTTGAGGTAGACGATCTTGTCCTTCCTCGGAGGCAGGTCGAGAAGCGTCTTCCCCGAGGCGAGTTTGGTTTCCTTGGTTCGTCGAAGGGTGATGTGACGCATGATGACTTGGAGACGAGCGACTCCGATGGAATCTCCGTACTTGGCTGGAGCGGAGACGTATTCGGACCAGACGGACTTGTCGTCGAAGGGTTCGAGACGGATGAACTTGATGAGAGCCCAGAGGTCGTCGAGCTTGTTTTGGATGGGAGTTCCGGTGAGGCAGATTCGACGTTGAGCTTCGAGGTAGCAGGCTGCTCGAGCGGCGACGGTGTTGGCGTCCTTGATAAAGCTGAGGGAGAGAGGGAGGGAAGGAAGAACGAGAGAAAGAGAGAGAGTCAGTCGACGCGTTCGAAACTCGTCCTCTTCTCGACGCGTCGAAACCATGACAAAGAAGATCCGAAAAACTCACTGAGCCTCGTCCAAAACGACCCTGAACCACTCAATCTGCTGCAACGGACTCGTCACCTCCTTCCCGTTCGCTAACCCCAGATTCGTGATCGCTCCCTTCCCTCTCTTCCTCTTCTTCGTCGTCGTCGACTTCTCCAACTCCTTCGCCTCCTGATCCACCACGTTCGGCACGGCCACTCCATCCGCATCCACCTCCATCACTCCATCGCTATCCTCCTCGTCGTCCTTCGACTTCCCTCTCACAGGCGTCGACGTCCCACTCGAGGAAACCTCTCCCTCCTCGGCCGTCCTCGTCTGCTTCGAGAACTCGGTAGCGAGCGTCGAGAAGGTGGTGATGACGACGTCGAAATCGCTGAGGTACTCTGGATCGGGGTTTCGAGCGTTCCCGTGGTAGACGTAGATCCTAAGGACGTGTTTGTCGTCGGAGGAGGAGGAGGAAGAGGAGGAGGACGCGTCCGAGTCGTCCGAATCCGACGAGTCTGGTTCGAGTTTCGGGATCGAGAGTTTCGTTCGACCGTTCTTCTTCATCTGGACCTGTTCCTTCCCGTTCCCACCAGAGTAGACCGTGACGGGGCCAGCCCAGTGCTCCATGAACTGATCCTCCCAGTTGCTGACGGTCGTGAGCGGGCAGACGATAAGGGTCGCTCTGGATCGTTCCTTGATCCTCGACTTCCTCGCGTGTCCTTCTCGAGCTCGTTCCTCCTTCTTCTTCGACTCCGACTGTTGCTGACGAGCGGTTTTGGCTGCTGAGGAGGAACCGGTGGAGGAGAGGACGCTGGGCATTCCGAAGACGGCTCCTGCGAAGTGTGACGGGTCGAGGGAGGAGGAGGAGAAGGAGGAAGGGTCGACGAAGTCGTCGGAGACGGAGGTGGAGGAAGCGGAGGGAGGTCGAAGGTCCTTGAGGGGTTTGACGTCGAACCTTCGAGCTGTTCCGATGGTTGAAGCGACGAGGGAGACGATGGAGAGAGATTTACCCAGACCCATCTAAGAAGGGAAAGAAGAGAACAGAAGAAGAACGCGGGAGTCAGTCGACGTGACGGACGCGAAGAAAAGACGAGAAACGAGCCAACTCACATCGTCTGCGAGGATGGCACCCCTACACTCTCTCGGCTTGATCCTCACAATCTCCTTCGTGACTCGATGCTCCCAGGACGAAGGCTTGGACGAGCTCTTGCCCTTCCTCGACGACGACGACGACGACTGGTCCATGATCGGAACCCAGAGACTTCCAGGCGTGGCAGGCTCGAAGTCCTTCTTCCTCACTCCCATCGGAGGCAGCTTCTCGTTCTCTCTCTCCCGAAGGAAAGTGAGAGCCTTCTTCTGATGAGGGTAGAGATCGGCTCCGATCATGGGTCCTGAAAGAAAGACGCGTCGAAAAGGGAAGAGTCGTCAGCCTCGTTCGACTTTCTCGTCTACCGGAACTCGAAACTCTGAAGACTCACCAGGATGCGTTTCGTTCAGATCATCCCCGCCCTTCAAACTCTTGAACACCTCGTCGACCTGACTCCTCTGCTGCTCTACGACCTTCGCTGCAGCCGAAGTCCCTCCTCCTCCTGATCCGACTCCTCCTGCTCCGACTCTCAGATTCGGATTCCTCCTGTTCGCGATGTTGGCAGCGTTGGAATCGAGGTGAGGGTTCGAGTAGATGCAGTTCTGGAACCACTCGGCTCTCCAAGGAAGTCGAGGATGTCCTAGGAACTGGTTCTTCTCGGCGAGGGTGTTGGAGACGTAGGCGATGTTGGGAGGGATCGTGAGGAGGAAGAGGTGAAGGATCTGGCAGAATTTCTAAAGCGAACAACGGAACGGAACGAAGGATAGTCAGCTTGAGCGTCTGAGTGATAGTAGAGAGATCGACTCACGTTCCTAGGCCCTCCTCTGAGGATCCAACCCTCGACTCGAATGAGACCCTTGACGAGGAAGACTCCCAGGATGTCTGCGACGTTGCTGCCTACGACTCCGAAAGGTTCGACCTGGTTGGAAGGGACTCCGAAGGGTAGGATGTTGATCGTTTCGCCTGTACCAGGTGTGACCCCAGGAGGAAGAGGTTTGTGCTAGAAAGAGAGAAAACGGAACGAACGAAAAGGTCAACTCGAGTTCGTTTGGTGTGAACAAAACGAGAAATAGAACCCACCTTCAACTTGACTCTCGCCCACTCCTGATCCCCAACGATGAGGGTCTCTCCTCTCGAGTAGTTTCTGGTGAGAGGTTGACCTGGTTCGACCGAGTTGTCGAGATAGGGGCTAGGGTAGAGGATCAAAGCGGTCGTTGCGAGGAAGCCGATGAGCGTCGGTTGAGGGTTGTTGGAAGCGGGAGGAGGTGGTGGTGGTGGAGGAGGAGGAGAAGGAAGTCGAGGTGGTGGAGAAGGATAGTCGTCTACGTCGATCGGAGAGGGTTGTCGTCTGTTGTTGTTGTTGAGAGCAAGTCGAGAGGAGGAGGAGGAGGACGAGCTCGGGTTGGGACGGTGCTGCTGATGAGGAGCTGGAGGAGGAGGGAAGGAGGAGGAAGTTGAAGATGTCCTTGAAGGATTGTAAGGAGGGAGAGGAAGACGTCCTGGTGATCCTGAAGAAGATCCTGGTTGAGAAGAGGGTTGAGTGATGAAGTTGGAGGGGAAGGAGGAGGAGGACGTTGAGGGAGGAGGTTGGAACGACGAAGGGATCCTGTTTTGCTGCTGAGGTTGATGCTGCTGATGAGGATGTTTTGGGACTGCGTCTTGAGACCATAGAGGAAGTGGTAGAGCTGGAGCCCATCCTGTAGGAGGTCCTCCTTGGGGATGTCGAGACGACGACGTCGAAGGTTGAAGGTGACCTTCACCTCCTCCTCCTCCCTGCCTCTGCCTCTTTCCCTCCCTCTGAACCATAGAACGATCGTCTTCTTCTTCGTCGTCGTCGTCTCCTTCTCCTGTAAGATCTATATCGACTTGTCTTTGTGGCTGCTGTTGATGCTGGATCGGGAGAGCTGCCAGACGAGGTCCGAGCGTGGGAGGAAGAGAAGGAGGAGGAAGGATGGGTCGAGCAGGCTGTCCGTTCGTGGTGGAAGAGGGATGAGCGAGGAGAGAGAAGAGTGAACTCTGCTGAGAGGGATGCGAAGAAGAAGAAGAAGGTCCTTCTCCAGAGAACATGGTTGGAGGGAGGGTGGTGGGTTGGGGAAAGAAGAAGAGATCGAGCTCAAGTTTCAAGGAAAGCGGCAACGATTTCTGCTGACTGATCCTTCTCATCACGAGACCGAGCTGGAGATAATTTTTCTCTGTTCCGATGCAACCCTTCTGCCTCTCTTTCCCGGTCCGCGGCTTATCTTCTTCTAGATCTTCGAAGAAAGCATCAGAAAATCGAGTCCTCACGGATCAGCCCACCTCTGAATCTTCAGCCCACCTCTTTCTCTTTCTCCTTCGACTCTCCAACTACAACCAGCACATCCTCTCCCCTTCTTTCTACTCTTTCTATCTCAAGCCGATGTCCACCTCCTCTCGATTGCCTTTCAAGCAGCAGGAAGCTCTGAGGCCCGACTTCCCTTCGCCGTCCTCCTCGACTCCGCCTCCGTTCGAGCTCACCAAAGCAGCAGACCCAGACTGGACGCCCGGTCAAGGTGAGAATCTGCTCTCTTCTTCAACTTTGAAGCAGCATGTTCAGGGTCGGGTCTGTTTCTACAGTGGGGAGACTAGCCGTTTGGGAGCACACGAAGAAGTCGACAAGGAGGGAGCGAGCTCGTCGAGTCTTGTCTCGTTCGCAGCTCTCTCTCGAGCTCCTCCTCTCGACTTTCGGGACCCGATCTCACAGGCAAACTCTCTCTTCAGACTTAGAGATCACATTTAGCTCATCGACCAGCTTCAGGAAGCTTCAGGGAAGGGGGAGGAGCACAAAGCGAAGAGCGCGCTCTCCTCGTCGTCGTCTTCTTCCTCCTCCTTCGCAGCCTATGCTTCTCTACCACAGCTCAGGTCGTGTTCCTCTATACTCGGCGGCTCGCTGACTCGGAGTTCCTTCTTTTCCTCCCTCTGCTCCTCAGGACTCAACTCCCTTCCCCTCGCCTCAGCCCATCACTCCTCCCAACCTCGGAAAGAGCTCGATCCCGGTACGATGCCCAAGCTCTACGCTGCTTTGATATCAGGAGTGGTCAGTTTGTTCTCTTTACTTGTACCAGCTTGCTTTTCTCACAGAATTTCCACCTTCATCCCTTCAGACTCCTCGTCCCATCGCCTTCCTCTCGACCGTCTCCCTCGACGGCACTCTCAACCTCGCTCCCTACTCGTTCGTTCTCTCCCGATCCGCCTCTTCTATATTTGGCCTACTAAAACTGACCCTAAATGCCTTCCTCGTCTTCTCAGATTCTTCAACCTCGTCTCTGGCTCCCCTCCCATCCTCATGATCTCCATCTCTCCCTTCTACCCAAACGGCAAGGACTCCTACGCCAACATCTCCTCCACCAAGGAATTCGTCGTCTCCATGATCTCGGAAACGTTCCTCGAAGCAGCGAACTTCACCTCCATCGACGCTCCCCCGTCCGTGAGCGAGTGGGCTCTTTCTGGGCTGACTCCCGTCAAGAGCACGACGGTGGGCCCACCGAGAGTGGGCGAGAGCGTGTTCAGTTTGGAGTGCACGTTGCATCATGAGTGGGCTGTCACGGATGATGAGGGAAAGGAGACGGGAGGGCATGTGGTGGTGAGTGAACGGTTTGTTTACGAGCGAAGTGAAGGGAGGAGGAGGGAAAGAGAGGGTGAAGCTGACTTTCGTGAGTTCGGTTTGCAGTTCGGGAGGGTCCGAAAGATCCATGTTCTAGAGAGTGCTTGGGACGAAGAGAAGGGAGTGCTGAAGCAGGAAGAAGCGGCGATGGTTTCGAGGTTGGGAGGGATCAGGTTCGTTTTCGACGCGTCTCCTCTTCCTTTCCTTCGTCGTCTTTCGCTGAACCTTTTCCCCTTTCTCTTCTCGCCTTCACAGCTATGGTCGGACTACCCAGTGGGCTTCATGTGTTTCCACTCTTCGTCTCTATGTCTCGAGATTGCTGACTCTTACTCTCCTCTCGCAGAGGCTACGAGCTCCCTCGCCCGTTTTGGGAACAGGAAAAGGATCGTCCAGAGGTTCATAAGGCTCTCGCTTGAGCCTGCCTTCCCCCTTTTACGTCCTATAGACTTTTCATGGACGACATAGATGGTACGCAAACGAGGATCCTCGTGCGAAGGAAGGGATGGAAGACGGGTGAGGAGGGGAGGAGTTTGAGGTTGAGCTCGCCCGTCCTCAGCGTCCCGTCTTCGCTGCTTAGGGAGCTGGAGCGATGGAGGAGGAGGAATCTATAGATTTCTGGATTAGGGCCTTCACCTAGAGCGTCGTTAACTTGTCCGAGTCGTACGTTCTCCCTGACGTTGAGCTGCACGATCTTCAAGCTACGATTTTAGCAGAAAATGGGCGTCATGAATCGTAAACATACGGGCGAGAACGGCTAAGCGGTCTTGTCGGGGAGGAATCGAGCAGCAGACTCGGTCTGCAAAACAAAAGAAACGACACGTCGTGAATCAGCGTCTTCGTCGTTCTCTCCGCTCGGTACTTGAAACGACACAAGTTTCGACTCACAAGAAGCCATCCTCCATCCAAGTGGATGTTGAGTCCGTTCGAGTACTCGCTAGCCGGAAGAGGATGGAACCTGCGAGGTTCTCGATTTGACCGAATCGATCTTGGTCGAGGACAAAAAGTGCTCGTCAGCGCATCGAAGGTCAAAACAGCCAGAACGTACGAGCAGGGATCATTCGAAGAGTCTCGACCGTCCAGGGATCAGTTCGCTGCCGAGTCGATGGTGCTGTGACGAACGAAAGAAGCGTCAGAGCAGAATCAGCAAGCTAGGGATAAAAAGGAGCTCGAACCAGTCTCACCTCATTCCTGATGGGTAAAGGTAGACGAGGATGGAGTTGACTCGGATTCCGAGAGGCATGAGTCGTCCTGAGAGGGAAGGATCTCGACGAGAAAAGGGAGATGGGCTGAGATAAGCTGACGGGACCTGAATCGAATCGAAGGAGGCGGGAGCTCGAGACGACGCGTCGGAGAAGTCGTTTCCCTCCGCTGCACCTCTACGGGCGAGCGGATCTGCTGGCCGCTCTCCGAAAGAAAGGCAACTGTCGCAAAATTCTTCGATCGGTCGGTTCGAGGGAAAGACCTGGCCAAGCAAGGATGCCTCGACTCAACGCGTCGCTCTTTCCCTCCCGCCGCTCTCTCTGTCCTCAAACTCGACACTGGGAAGCGGAACAGGGGAGTGTTGTGTTTATAGTAATTTCTAGTCCCATTTTTGGATACAGTAACTGATGACGCTACGAAACTTGTCGTCCAAGTGTTGAAACGAACGAAGCAAGCGAAATTTTAGAGTCTTTTTCGTCGCTTAGATTCCTCGAGCGGCGTAAGATCCCCCTCGGGTGTTCGCGTCGCTGAGAATGGGAAGGAAGATGCAAGAAAGATCAGTCAGTTTGGGGATCGAGACGGAAGGAGGAAGAGGTGAGGGGATGCGAGGCGGGAAAGGGAGGGAGGGAGAGATAGAGATGAAACGAACATGGTGAGTCCGACCATGGCCTCTCCGATGTCCTCCGAGATCTCGGCGAGCTAGGGAGGTGAAAAGGAAGGAGAAAAGAGGTCAGCGAGTCGATTGGAAAGATCGGCGAGAGAAGAAGGACGTACGATGGCGGGGTTCTGAGAGCGAGTGAAGAAGAGAGAAGGCAGAAAGTCAGCAACTGAACGAAGCTGATCAATTTCGAGAGAGAGATGCGCTCACGTTGTGGTGGGTAACGGCCTGAACGATGGCTCGCGCTCGCTTGACGGGGTCACCAGACTAAAGGAACAGAAGGAGGAGGGGAGATCGAGTTAGCTTCGGGTCTCGTGGAATGGCGAAGAGCTCAAACGAAAGAACGGGGACGAACGTGGAAGATACCGGATCCGACGAAGACTGAAGGTGAGAAACAGGAGAGTGGAAAGTCAGCTCAAACACGGGAAGGGAGGGGTTCCAAGGACGCGTCGAGACGAACCTCCATCACATCCGAGTTGCATCATCTGGGAGAACGAGGAGAGGTCAGCTTCGGATCTGAGCGAATGAATGAAGTAGGAGATCAAAAAGACTCACCAAAGCAGCATCGGCGGGGGTGGCGATTCCTCCAGCAGCGAAGTTCACCTGCAAGGACGACGACGGAACGGGATCAGCGCTCTCTCCTCCTTCCTCTTCCTCTTCTCTTCGGAGCAATGTGTACTCACAACTGGGAGCCTCTTCAGCCTAGCGGTCTCCTTCAACAGGTGGTAAGGAGCTCCGAGCTCCTTAGCGAAAGCGTAAAGCTCCTCGTCGGTCATGGCGGACGCTCGTCGAATCTCTCCCATCACTCGTCGCTCGTGTCGAACGGCCTCGACGATGTTTCCGGTTCCGGCCTCTCCCTTGGTTCGGATCATGGCAGCTCCCTCCGAGATTCGTCGAAGAGCCTCTCCGAGGTCTCGGCATCCACAGACGAAGGGGATCTTGAAGGTGTGCTTGTTGATGTGGTGCTGGAGGAGAGAATCGAGGGAAAGAGATCAGCTCAGCTCAGAAGGGAAGCGAAGGGAATGAACGTACCTGCTCGTCGGCGGGGGTAAGGACCTCGGACTCGTCGATGTAGTCGACTGGAAAGAAAGAAGAACAAGGGAGGCGGAAGTCAGCGAGGAGGCGAGGAGGGAAGGGAGGAGATCGAAGACGAACCTCCGACGTGCTGGATGATCCTGGAAAACACGAGGAGCGAGATAGGTCAGCTACGAAAGATAGACATGAGAAGTCGATGGCGGAGCAGCTCGATTTGCGGATCGAGAAAAGAGAGTCGACTCACTGGGCCTCGACGAAATGTCCGATCCTGACCTTAGCCATGACGGGAATGCTGTAGGAAGGATGTTGTTAGCTTCAAGGTCACATTCTACGAGCTATAGAAGGGTGTGAGACTCACGTAACAGCGCTGGAAGAGAGTCAAAACGAAAAGTAAAGCGACGAGGTCAGCTTCGATCTCCCCTCCCTTCCTCCTCTCTGATAGATGACTCACGCCATGATCTCCTTGATCATCTTGGGGTCGGACATCCTAGCGACACCTCCCTCCTTCCTGATGTCAGCTGAGAGGACCAAGAGAGACTGAAATCAGCTCAACGAAGGAGGACCAACGGAGGAACGGAAAGCAGATCGAAATCGACGAACCTGGCACACGCTCGAGAGCCATAACGGCACAAGCTCCAGCCTCCTCAGCAATTCGAGCCTGCTCGACGTTGACGACGTCGATGATAACACCTCCTTTGAGCTGAGGGAAGAGCAGAGAGAAAAGAGAAGGTCAGCATGTGGGCTCAGAAAAAGTCGAAGGGAGAGAGAGCCCGAGATCATCGACGACCTCGTCGATTTTTCTGCTTCGAGAATCGTCGAGGGTGAGAGAGAGGAAAGGGAAGCTTACCATCTAGTAGATCATTGAGAACCCGTCACACAAGGAGAGTAAGATCGGGTCGTAGGGAGGGAGGGGAGGGAAGGGAAGAGGAAGGAAGGGAGAGGCGGAGTCAGCTTCGTGCTCGTTCTCCTCCTTCTGCATCTCATCGAAAACAAGGAGGGACTCACCTAGTAGACGAGAGCGGGGAGAACATCGATGGAAGAAGAAAAAAGAAAGAAAAGAAAGAGGTCAGCTTCGATCTTCCCTTCTCAAAAAGTCAACCCGTCTCTCATCGATCCCAATCCATCTTGCCCTCCCCGCATCTCTGTCCCTCTGTCCTCTCCCGTCTCCCATGTCTCCTTCCACCCCAAAGCACCGTTCGAAGAAAAGGAGAGCCTGCTCACCTGAGCGAGTCCAGTCTTGACACCGAAGGTTCCCATAGATCCTCCTCCTGCAGGAAGACCCGAGGAAGGAGCAGCGCTCGACGCGGGTGCTCGACTCATCGCGGCGGGAGTAGAAGACCCAGACGAGGCAGGGACGATGGTAGGGAATTCAGAGGACATTTGGGGTTGAGGTTGAGGTGGAGGGGTGGTAGAGAAGAGTTTAGTAAGGAGTTTGAAGGGTTGGAGGTTGTGGTTAGGAGGGAGGAAGGGATGGAATCGAAAAAAAAAAACGTGAGCTTGCTTTTCAGCTCTTGGTTTCTTGGAAGGGAGGGGAAGGAAGCAGCCGAGTCAGAGGAAGAGGAACGCCTCCGGTCGACACGGGGTTCTTGAAAAAAAGGTAAAACTCGCCCTCTCTCCTGGAAGGGCGAACCCTCTCTCCTCGCTGAGGAGAGCAGATCGAGGTCCTCTAGAGCAGTATTTCTGATTCCCGAGCATGAATATTTTCACCCGCTACGACCTGAGCGGGTTGAGAAACGAGGGCGAGGGCTGAACGCGTCCCGATATCGCGTTTCTCCTTCGTCTTTGTTGATCTGAGCTTGACTTCGCCCTGTTCATGCAGCGGATCGAGAAAGCTTTGACTTCTGAAAAGGCGGGCGAGTCAGATTATTGCTACCACCATCTCTCCGCACAAAGGGTAAAGGGCAGAAGCCGAAATCCTATCGGAATCGAAGTAACATAGAGTGGAGGTCTGTCCTCTTCCCCGTCCCGACAAGCTCAAAGCCATCTTCAAGGGGACGATATCGAGGAACAGTTGAGGTGAGATCGTCGCAGAGAGAGGAACGAGAGGTATAGGAATTGGGCGACGCGGGGTTGAGCGAAGGAGCGACGAACTGCCTTTGGAAGAGACGACGGCTAGGAAAGAAGGTCAACGACGCGTCGAGGTTGAGGAGAACGCCTAGAGACGCTGCATTTGATCGCTGAGGAAATCGTACGACCCGAGCACGACAGAGGAAGGGGACTGTCACATCTGGATCAAAGAGTGAAAGACTCGAGGTTCGATCATCGAAGAGCGAGCAAAGCTGCGACGCTCGATTCGATGCCACGAGATCCGAAGGCTCGCCTCTTCCAGTGAATCTTCCCTGAGTATCTCGTAGTCACGAAGAAAAAAACTGATGTATGCGTGAGGGAAGGAGAGGATCGAGAGGTTGCTGTCAAGAGGACTCGAGGAACAAAGGCGAAAGAGAGCCGGCCTCCGCGACGCGTCCAGGCCATTTTCATCAGAAGAGCTGGGCTGTGGTCTAAGGTAATCTCTTTGGGAACATGGCGGTGCTAGTATAAACGGTATCAAGGAGTTAAACGGGATGGGCTTTAACCTTCAGCTTGAGGGAAGGGAGGGCGGACAGTTTGGACGAGCGATTCCACGCGAGAGCGAGAGCCGTAGATGCAAATGTCCCTGGAGCATCAGCTGCTGAAGGATGTAGACGGTAGACGACTGGATGGGATGGGAGGTACGAGATAGGATTCTGGCGATAACGAGTCTAGATGAGGCGTCGAGGTAGACATCGGGTCGTTTCCCCCAGTTCACGACTCGGAGACAGTGAGGCTCTAGATGATGAGCTCTGGAGCTCCTCGTTGTTTTGAGCAATTGTAGACTCAAGGGTTAGGGAGTCAAGTTGACGCTGCAACCTAAAGCAGAGACGAGGGAGAAGATTCCGTTCCCGAACAAAAGAAGAGGTCTGCAGCCCCTCCGCGAACCTGAGAACGAAGGATCCGATCTCGGAAGTGTGGTTCATCGTCCGAAGAAGAAGGTAAAATGTATCTGGTCCGAAGTAACAAAACGGTAAAGGGAGGGAGTAAACGTCAAGAGGAAGGAAGTGAAAGCTCGAAACGACTTGAAGTTGAGCTTCGCTGTCCTCCCCTCCTCCTTGCCCTCACCTCTCACCATCCATACGAGCACCTCTCTCCTTTCCGTCGCCAACGAGAGCTTCTTCTGTCCTGCCTTCCATCCCCCTCCTCCACGTATGGCCGCCCAAGCGTCCGGTGCTTCCATTCAGCAGGAGATCATCGCCTCGCTCTTCTCGAAGCGATCTCTCGAAGACGGAGCTCTCGAGGAATCCTACATCTCGCATCTCAAGATATGGGAGGAAGATGAGCAGGGAAGGAAGCCGAGGTTTTTGATGCTAGCTTGTGAGTCCTAGAACTGTGTATCTTGCTTGGGGTTGGGGAAGGAAGGGAAGGACGTGTCCGAAGGAGGGAAGGAGCAACGAGGTCAGAGCGACCTCGAGCTTCAGCTTCCCAACGATGAGCTTTTTGAGCTCAGAAAAACTGGAAGCGATCGCTTCTTGTTCCACTAGCATATCATGGAGTCAGGGGATAGGGTGTTTACAGTCTTCTACGGGCAGCAGGAACATCTCTTTCTCGAGCAACAACGCGATTGATGACGCCCGAGCTCAACCTGACCCTTCCTTCCTCTCTTCCAATCCTACAGCCTCTCGGACTGGTCGCTGCTTCATCCACAAGGCCAAGAGGAACTCGAATATGACCTTCTCCAAAGGAAAGACCTGGAACCTCGAGGATCTGAGGCTCGTCGAGGTTACGGACGTGAGCTTGCCCTCTCCTTCCCTCCCTTCCCCTTCTTCCGACCTTCGTTCCTCGGGGATGCTTTCTTCGATTCGCTCTGCTTTTGGTTATAACTCGTCACTCACGCATTTGTGTTATCTTCTTCTTCAGCCTCTTCACTTCTCTCTCACCATGAGCAAGACCTACCGATGGGAAACGGAACGTGAACGAGAGCAGGCCGTCTTCCTCGAAGCCGTCGTCAAGACCTACAAGGGTTGGGTTGGCAAGCTTCCCAGAATGAACGGCTTCGCTGTAAGACCCGAGGTAGATTCTCGAGCTGGCGGTGAGTCTCGTTCGCGGCGTAGGAGAGTCCCTTAGCCGATTTCGAGTCGACGATCAAGCTCACCTGCTCTTCTCCTTCTCTCCTTCTGCAGACTCACTTCCAGCACCTTCCTACCCTCTTCGACGACCTTCTCACGACTCAACGGCCTCCTCTGGTGGCTACGGAGGTGGTTCCGACGCAGGAGGATCTCAGTACAGCGGCTCGCAATACAGCAACTCTCCCTACCCTCCAGGCGCTTCCCCTCTCCCTCCTCGTCCCCGTCCGCCAATCTCCTCCTCTCGGTCGCCAGCTTCCTCGTACTCTGGACAGGATCCCGTTCAGCCATCTCGCAATGGTGTGCCAGCTGGGAGGTCGGGAATGAGCAACGGCTCGAACGGAAGGGAGAACGGCGGTGGAGGAGGAAGCAGAAGGAGCGGAGACGAACCGAGAGGAATGGGTTCAGAGCCGAGGACGAGTAGCGAATCGCAGAGCAGCTCGCAGGGAATGGGTAGAACGACGTCGAATTCCGCGTTCAGAGCTCCCATACAGCCATCTCCCCTCAATCCTTCACCTTCACCCAAACCCTCGACCGTCCCTCTTCGTTCTACCACTCCCACTCGTCAAATGTCAACACCCACTCCCAAGATCTCAATCACCATCCCCCGAGGAGTACCACCACCTCAACCCAAGTCTTCCCTCGACGTCGTCCAACCCTCTCCATCCATTCGAGTCTCTCCATCTCCAACTACGACGCGTCCGAAGGACACCCTCCCAATCGTCTCCTCCTCCCCGTCACGATCCGCCTCTCCTCAAATTCCCACGCCAGCACCACCTCCATCAGTAGCTCCCTCCGCCATCCCTCTATCAGTATCGATACCTCTCAGTACCTCTTCGTCTTCCAACTCCCTCGCTCCTCCTCCTCCCTCAAATGGAGCTGCACCAGCTCCTACTCCGTCCACCTCTCGATCCCACCGGAAGCTCTCCCTCCTTCCTCCACCTCTCCAAACTTCTTTCTCGAGAGATCTTCTTCTATCGGACGATCCTCTAACTCCGGCTGGAGTCGACGACGGAGAGGATGTGATTTTAGCGAACGTCGAGGAGATGTTGGAGGGTTGGGATTGGAGTTCATTGACCACGCTTGGTGGAAGTGGTACGGGCTTAAAGGACGGGAAGGGTGAGATGGAACGAAGACTGGCCGATGAGCTGGGAGCTTTAGAAGCTGTGCGTCTATCTCTTTCTCTCAACGCGGTCGGGCGCGTCCTGACTTTCTGCTCTCTACCTCTTTCCTTCTCTTCTTACAGGCCAACATTCACTCTTTCCTGGAAGCCGACGAACGAGTAGCTCTCGTTCTGGAGCATATTGACCGTGCGATCCTCCAACTCGACGAGACGGACGCGAAGATCATGGGTTACAAGATGCAGTTGAACGTGAGCTTTCATTTTGCTTCCCACCTCTCGTCACGAACAAGTGCTGATACCACCACCGTTCCTGATTAGGCTGTTTCGGACGACATCTCCTACATCGAGTCCCAGAACCGAGGTCTGCAGGTCCAGACTTCGAATCAGAAGGCTCTTCTCGCTGAACTCGAGAACCTCCTCGTTCGTCTTTTCTCTCTCGAGCTCTTCGATTTCCTGCACTCAAACTGATCGTCCATTCTCTTCTCTGTCTTGCCATAGCAAATCGTCAACGTCGATAAGCAGGACCTCATGATTCTCACCCAGGAATCCCTCGAGTCGGATCGAGGAGTTCAGGCTCTCGAATCCGCTGCTTCGTCTCTCTACAAGGCTCTCCAAGCTGGGAAGGACACCGGTGAGTGCAGCACATCATTCCTACGTCCGCGTCTGGATATCGCTTCGATTGAACTGACTTCCTTCCTCTCGTTCCTCAGCCGTCGGAGACATGGCTGCCGCTATCGAACGAATCGCCGAGTATCAGACTCACAACTCCCAGTTCACCAAGCGGATCTCAGATTATCTCTACATCATGTTCAAGTTCCAGGTAAGCCCTCGTTCTCATTGCGAAGCTAGTAGCTCTTCACTGACGTCTCTCGTCTGGCTTTCGTTCAGTCGGAGATGCTCCTTGCCGACAAGGACGCCAAATCCGCCAACCCGATCATCAAGAATCATCTTTCGATGGAGAAGAACCTCGTCAAGTATGCTGGATTGATTCTCTATATGAAGGAGCTCGACGAGGATCGGTATCAAAAGCTCTGTGCTGTGAGTTCGACGTTCGATTGTCTCTTCGTCGCGTCCTCGAGATCGACTCGCTGACTCCGACTTTCGATTTGCATCTGGGACGTCAGGGATACTTCGGAGTTGCGAGTGATCTGCACAAAAAGGAGATGAAGGATGTGTTGATGGCTTACATTGCGAAGGTCAAGAAGTCGGATCAGGAGGAGTCGGCGGAGAGTGAGTTGGATCATCTCTCTTCGAGCTCGAAACGCGTTGGGCTTTCTCCTTGCTGACGATCACTTCGCCCGTTCTTGTCAGGTTTCGTCACTGGAGGATCATCGCACCAGGGACCGAAGTCCACAGGAGCTCTCGCTCGATCCAAGACGATGGCTGCTCTTCGGTCGCCGATGGACGGTGGTCGAAAGGACAAGAAGTCTGATTCCGACATGAAAGCTAGTGGAGTGAGTTCACAGCCTTTCTCTTCATCTTCAGACCTTTGCGCTCGACCTGGGCGTCCTCGAAGCCTCGTTCTCGAACGCAACGTCTGACGCGTCGCTCCTTCTGTTTCTTCATCGTCAGGCCTTCGAACGAGCCTTCACCCAAATCGCCAACATGGTCTACCGAGAGGAAACCTTCATTTCCTCCTTCCTCCACGTCAACTCGCAAGAAGCCACCTTCGCCGACTACATGGGTCTCGAGTCCTACTTCCGTCGTCAGGCCGCTCGATTCGCCTCGAACGGAATGGGGCCTGGAGCTCAGAAGCTCGTACGCTCAGCGATGGATCTCATCTTTGGCTTCTTGGCTCCCGAGATGAAGGGTTGGATCGATGGAGCTCTACAGAGGGATCAGATGTAAGTACCTCGTCTTCTTTGTGCTGCTCGAGTGTTCGTTCCTTTTCGACGAGAAGCTGACTTCGCTCATCGTTCGACTTTTGCAGGCAGATCGTCGGCATCATGGCGGCTTGCGAGAGGTTCCTGACGGACGCTGAGGATCGGAATATCGACTTCATGGTTCGGCTCTTCCAAAAGCAGCTCCAGCGTCTGACGGTCACTTTGGATCAGTTCATCGTTCGTCTCCTCGTCTCGTCCCCCCTCTCCCTCCTCCATTCCGCGATCTCGACTGACATCGGCTCTTCTTCTCGTGCAGGCGAGTCAAGTCAAGTCGATCGAAGGAACCAAGATCACCATCAAGAAGCGGAAAGGAGTCGCTCCCTTCGTCAAGCACTTCCCAGTTCGTCTCTTCTCCTCCCTCCCCTTCTCCCTCAAACGCTCCTCGCTGACGATCTCCCCCTCGCATCTTCACAGGTCTTCATTGAGCTCTTCGAAAGTCAACTCGTCGGAACCGACGGTCTCGAGATCAGAGCAACGGTCGACGCGTCCTACGAGAAGATCGCCAACGTGATGTTCGAATCGTTACAGCAGCTCGCCAAGATGGATGGGGCTGAGGGACTCGCTCACGAGGATAAGGGACAGCTCAACTACCATGTCATCTTGATAGGTACGTCTCTCCGTCTCTTGATCTGCGAGTGTCGAGACCGATGCTGACCTCGTCTTCTCCTTCCCAGAGAACATGCACTTCTTCATCGCCGAAATGTCCCAGCAAAACCCAGCAACTTTCCAGATCCTCCTCGCTCGAGCTCAGGGCATCTACAGGGAGAACATGGACTCTTACGTTCGACTGGTGGTTCGGAAACCTCTGGCGAGGTTGATCGTAAGTCGATCTCGTTCTCCTCTTCGTCGTCGTTGAAAGCAACCTCTAATTCTCCTTCTTCCTCTTCGGCAACAGGATTTCGTCGAAGGTGTGGAACGAATAATCACTTCTTCCTCGGCCAACGACGTCGCCACGAACCCTCAGTACAACAAGATCGTTCTGAAACGAATCGTCAAGGAGTTCGACGGGAAGGACATGAGGAAGACGTGAGTCGCGTCTCGTCGACCTCTTTCTCTCAGCTCTCTGACTTTCCTTTCGCTCTTCGTTGTCTACAGTATCGAAACCCTCTACAAGAGGATCCACAAACACGCACGTCTCTCCCTCCTTGTTTTGTTTTAACGACGAACGCGTCGCTGACTCTTCCTTCTCTTCCCTCTTCAGTTCGATCAATCTTCCAACACCGAAGGTTCCTCCCAAACTTCCACCGAGCTCGTCCAAGTCGTTGCCGATGAGGCGCAAGGAGAGCTCTGCTCAGTCGCCGATCGGTTCTCAGTCTTGATCTCGAGGTGTCACGCCGACGCTGGACTTTCCCTCGACTTCTCCTCAAAGTGAGTCTCTGCTCTTCTCGTCCTCTTGCTCTCTTCTTTTCGCTGACTCTACATTGTTCTCCTCTAGTGACATCGCCGCTGCCTTCAAGAAGGCCAAGGCTGGACTTTGAGTCTCTACCTCTGCCGTCTCTCTCCCTGCTTTAGATATCTTTCGTCTCACTTTTGGACTCTTCGCCTCTTCTCTTCTCTCTCACACTCTTCTCGTTATCTCTTCGCATCTATCAATCTCCGTATTTCTCTACACCATACCTTACTGCATCACCTAACTTGATATACCGTCTTCTCTCCTCAGGCGTTTCTCGTTGCACAGAGGGGAGAAAGGGAGAAAAGGTTCGAGCTCGTCCCTCCCTCCCGTTCCTTCACTCACTTTTCTTTACCTCGTCCGTGACGATAAAGTCCCCGAGCAACTATACTCACCGCAAGTAAAACATAAAAGAGGAAAAAAGCATGACTTAATCCCTGTTCCGCCTCCGCAGCTCGATCAAAAGCCCTTTCCTTTGTTCCAGCTCCTTGTCTTCTTCCTCCTTCCCTCCGAACCACCACCATCAATGCCTCGCCCCATCCCTTCCGCCCTCTCCCCTTCCAAACCGTCTCCCTACGCCAAACCTCCCGCTTTGCCCAAAAGCTCCTACCTCCTCACCTTCGGCAAACACCAAAACACTTCCCTCGCTTCCCTCCCTCGAGCCTACCTCAGCTTCCTCCTCAAGGCACAAGCCTACCGCAACAAACCCGATCTCCACCAAGCCTTGATCGACGAAGGATTCATGCTCGAAGACGGGAGTGTAGGCCCTAACAAACCTCCTGTGACTCCGAGGAAGAAGAAGGTCGTTGTCGAGGAGGAGAGGAGGGAGAAGTTGGAGGGTTGGAAGCTTCCTACGGAGCATGAGGAACTAGTCAGGAATGGTGGAGCAAAGGGAGGGTTGGACGATTGGATCACTGCGTTTCAGGCGTACAAGAAGTACAGGGTGAGTGAGAACGTGAGGACGCGTCGCACGACCTCGAACTGACTTCCGGTTTGCCTTTCTTTTCCGCCACCTAGATCAATGAGGGTCTTCTCATCGCCGCAAATCTTCGAGTCTACCCTGAAGACGATTCGAAGACGAAGAGGTGGTTCGAATGGGAAGTCCAAGTGAGTTTCCCTTTGTTCTCGTTTCACCCACGCGTTCCTTTGTCTTCTTGCCCCTCCTTGTTCCTCCTCATCCTGACTCACTCTGGTTTTCCAATCGAAGGCTCTGTCTTGGCTCCTCAACCCTAGGATTACCCCTGAGCGTGAACTCACGGGCGTTCATATCCTTGGAGGGAGGGGAAGGTCGTACGAGTATGAGTGTCATAACGAGGAGGAGTGGGATGAGGACGAGTAGTCTAGAGGAGAGAGGAAGCAGGTTGGAAAGATGACGGAATATTTTAAGAGGGCTCAGCTTGGAGGAAGAACGAGGACGCTGGTGGACAGTCGGCGATGGTAAGTCGAAGTTTTGGCGAGACGACGCGTCCTGGTTTGGTTCTAATTTCGTCGCTTGTGCTGACCTTCTTCGATAGTTACTTTGAAAGCAGAACGGTGGTCGAAGGGCGCTGGATCGGGTCTAGATGCTGGACTCGATATCATGATCGTAGAACTCGTTCTCTTGATCGAAGCAAACGAGAAAGAGGAAGTCGCGTCTCGTCCTCTCCCTCGTGTTCTCCTCTTCTTCTTCCCGGTTGCTCATCCAACAACCTTCGTAAGCAAGATAAGTTGACGCAAAGTCTAGATTACCCACCATAGTTCTACGACGTCTCCCAATCCAGCCCTCGGTACCCAGCTTCCGCGTCCCACACCCACTCGTCGAGAGCTTGCATCGCCAGAGCTCCCCAATCTGCGTCCTGCAAAGACGAGAACGAAAAGAAAAAGTGAGTTTCAGAAGAGTATGAACGAGGGATACAAAGAGATCCGAAAGGGAGGAGACGGAGAGAGAGAACAACGCACATCAGGCCCGTCAACGAACTTGAGGAAAGAAAGGTTCTTCTCCTGCTCAACCGCAACGGATCAACACGTCAGCCATCTACCCAGACGTTAAAAGGGACCTCGTTGCACTCACAGCGATGAACCCAGCCTTCACGGCCCGCTCGCACTGTTCCTTCAGAGGAGCGAAGAAGCCTCCTACGGAGAGGACGACGATGGGTTTGGGAGTTGCGTGGATACCGAGTTGGGACCAGGTGGTCATTTCCATGACCTGAAGCGTTACGATCCAGTCGGGGAGGGCAGAGGAGAAACGAAGGAAGAGGGAAGAAGACAAGTGAGCGAAGGGGAGAAGAAAGTGTGGAAGAGGAAAGACGCGTCGAGTCAGATGAAGGCCGTCGTTTCGTTCGAGTCAGAGAAAGAAAGAGAGAGGAAGGAAAGACGCGCCTCTTCGAAGGTACCAAAGCCACCTGGGAGAGTGATGAACCCTCCAGTCGAGAGTTTGGACATGAGTGTTTTGCGCTGTACGAGGAGGAAGAAAGAGAGAAGCGGAGGAAGGCGAACGTGGTGAGCTCGACGTTCTTCCCTGTTTTCTCCTCCTCCTCACCGCCCTTCCCCCCTCGTTACTCCCACAAATCAAAGACGACAGACCCCTACTCACCTCGTGCATCCCTCCGACAACGGTAACCTTACTCTTGTGACCCTCCAAGTTGACCGTCTTTCCCTTTCCGATCTCCTCCTCCTGCGAGCTCGCTCCCTCTCCCTTCTCTCCGTTGGTAGCGACGAGGAAAGCCTTGGGGATGATTCCGTGAACTTGTCCTCCGTTCTCCAGGGCTGAAGAAGCTACGAGACCCATAAGGCCTTTGGAACCTCCTCCATAGATGAGAGGCGTCGAGGAGAGCGCGAGGGAACGACCGAGGGCTGAAAGGAATCGAACGGAGGAGGGTGATGGTTAGAGCGCGAGAGATAGAGAAGCAGGGAAAGAACGGTGAACTGACAGATCGCTGCTGCTGCATAGATGGGCGAGGTTCCTAGGGAGGAGGCGCAGCTGGAAGAAGGGAGGAAAGGAGTCGAGTCAGTGGAGGGAGGGAGGGATGGAAAGATGAGCTTCGACGAACGGAAACTCACAAGACGCAAACGGGAGCTTTAGGACTCAATGAAGCGGTAGTCGAAGGGTTGACCATCTTGGGCAGTCTAAGAGATAGAAACGAGAAGCTTTGAGCAAAAAAGTCGAGTGATGGTTTGCGATAAAGGAAACTTAAAGACTCGCTCACTTTCGTTACTCCTCCGCCTCCACGCATCGAACTTCGTCCTCTCCCCCCCAAACCATCACCCACCCTCCCCAACCCACCCGCACCCACCTTTCCCTTTTCCCCTTCAGCCCTCCCTTCTTACTATGGACGAGATTGGAATCCAGCTTTCCAAGGAGGATCCTACCTTTACTTCGGTCGTTTCAGAGACGACCAAACTGCTCGCTTCCTTGCCTCAAGCAGATGAGGAGCTCTACGGGAAATGGAAGAGATTGGAAGGACACGAGGAGTTTTTGGATTTGCAGGAGGTGAGTAACGATGTCTAGGTGTTGGCTGGGCAGAGATTTGGGAGTTTAGGGAGGTGGTGGGGAGCAGGGGAAGGTGCTTGGGAGATGGAAGGGAGGGAGGGCTCGTCAGCTTCGTCTAAAGGCTTCAAGAGCTTTGGTCCCCTCCCTTTCCATTTTGAAGAGCCCTTCTTCGGCAGAGGGGACAGGATGGAGCTCATCTCTGAGCTCACCGAAGCTCACGCTTACAGCGGAGATGTTGCCGTACGAATCGAGCCAGTTCTCAATCCATCACGCTCCTTCCACCTCGTCCTCCTCACCTCACTCCTTCAGCTCTCTCCCCTTCCCATCGAGCTCCCTCATCCCACTCCTAGCATACACTGACTTCTCTGCTGCTTCTTTTCTCCAGGAGTACATCATCTACGAGACCCACAACCTGCGACGTGAACTGCTTCGAGCTCAGGAGGAGGTCAAGCGAATCCAGGTCCGTCTCCTTCCTTCCCTTTCCCTTCTCTCCTTCATCCTTTGCTCACTATCGTGCTTTCGATCCTACCACAGAGTGTGCCACTAGTGATTGGACAGTTCCTGGAACCCATCGATGAGAAGTCTGGTATCGTCGGGTCTACAACAGGTTCGTCCTTCCCTCCTCCCTTCACCTTCCCTCCGACTGTTGAGCTCGTAGCTCCGCTTGTTCCCCTTCCCTCTCCACCTCCTTCGCCTCGCAAACTCTCGACTGCTCGTTCCTGACATCCCTTCTCTCTCCTACTCTCCTTCCTTCCCACACAGGTTCCAACTACGTCGTCCGAATCCTCTCCACCCTCGACCGAGAACTCCTCAAACCCTCCTCCTCCGTCGCCCTCCACCGTCACTCTCACTCCCTGGTCGATATCCTGCCTCCTGAGGCTGACTCGTACGTACACATCTCCCAGCTTCTCTCTCCTTTGCCTCATCTCTTCTCGTCGAGCGAGCTTGAGATCGAGCGTTGAGCTCACCGCGTTTCCTCCCTTCCTCTCTTCGACAGTTCCATCGCCCTCCTTCGAGCTGAGGATCGACCGGACGTGAAGTACTCGGACATCGGAGGTATGGATTCGCAGAAGCAGGAGATCAGGGAGGCTGTCGAGTTGGCGATTACGGAGGTGAGTCTTCCATCTTCCTTCTGCTTTGTTCTCCTCGACGGCTCTGCGTCGCTCTCCTTTCCTCGAGGGCTTACTCCTCGCTCGTTCCTTTCTCTCCTTCAGTTCGACCTGTACAAGAAGATTGGTATCGATCCTCCACGAGGTGTGCTGCTTTACGGTCCTCCAGGTTCGATTCCCTTCATCTTGACCTCCCTCTCTGCGTCTCCTCGACCGAATCTGACGAGCTTTCCACCCTGGTTTCCTCTACAGGAACCGGAAAGACGATGCTGGTCAAGGCCGTCGCCAACGCTACCTCGGCAAGTTTCATTCGAGTCGTTGGATCGGAGTTCGTGCAGAAGTACCTCGGAGAGGTTCGTCCCGCTCTCCTTCCTCCCTCCTCCCTCCTCAAATCCCCCTCGTCTCACGTTCCTAGTACCTCGACTGACCTCCCACTCCTGTTTGTACTACTCAGGGACCCCGAATGGTTCGAGACGTCTTCCGACTCGCTCGAGAGAACGCTCCCGCCATCATCTTCATCGACGAGGTCGACGCCATCGCCACCAAGCGATTCGATGCTCAGACTGGAGCGGATCGAGAGGTTCAGCGAATCCTGCTCGAGCTTCTGAATCAGATGGATGGTTTCGATCAGGGTGCGAACGTCAAGGTATGTTTTTTCGTTCTTGTTCGAGCCTCTTTCATTCTCGTCGCCTCCCGTCTCCCGTCTCTTTCCCTTGAGAGAAGCGCTCCAGCTGACTCTTCTCCTCCCTTCTCCCGTTCGCCTTCTTCTCCGAATAATAGGTCATCATGGCCACCAACAGGCAGGACACGCTCGACCCCGCTCTGCTTCGACCTGGACGACTCGACAGGAAGATCGAGTTCCCTCTGCCGTCGAGGAGAGAGAAGAGGTTGATCTTCCAGACCGTGACGGCGACGATGAACTTGGCTCCTGATGTGGATCTTGAGGATTGTACGTATCAGCTTTCCTTTATCTTCGTCGGGCGCCTGTTTCGACCCTCTCCACGCTGACTCCTCCCTCTCCATGTTTCGTTTCTTTGACGAATCACAGACGTGTCGAGACCCGACAAGCTTTCATCGGCAGATATCGCTAGTATCTGTCAGGGAGCCGGATTGCAGGGTTAGTTCTGTCTCTCTCGTTCTTCTCTCGTTCTTGTTGTTTGGTTCGAGAAACTGATCAGCCTCGCTTCTTTCCTCGTTCCGTTCCAACAGCCGTGAGGAAGAACCGATACGTCATTCTCCCTCTCGACTTCGAGGAGGCTTACAAGGGAAGCGTAAAGAAGTCCGACGATGTTTTGGAGTTCTGTGAGTCTTTCTCTCTTTTCTCGTCCCTTGACGCGTCTCGTCTCTCTCTTTCCTTCCGCTGACCAACCTCTTCCCTTCCTTGCTTTCCCCGAACAGACCGATAGATAGATTTGCGTCGAGATCGTATGCACTTCTTCTTACTCTTGTCTCTTCCCAGTCAAGCAAGTTTCGTTCGTTTCGTTCATCAATCGTCGTCGTCATTTCACAAGTCGTCGCTCCCTCCCATCTCTCCCATCCCGAACTCAGGCATCTCGCACAGGTCATCAAACAACCCCGCTGCTAGTCGGTGCATCTCCCGGAATTGATACTGGAAGGGGAGGAGACTCCGGGTCAGCGAGGGAAGAAGGGGACGCGTCGACGAGGAAGACGAGACTGACCTTCTCGGAGAGATGCAGCAGCGCGTAGACGTGGAAGAGGGAGAGGTCGGGCTGAGAGATGAAGGAGCTACGACCACTCCGTCAAACTTCGAGTCAGCTCTTCGGAACGATAAACAAAACGAGGAGGGAGAGGGAAGGAGAACCGTCGACAGACTCACTCTTCATCGTACAGCGCACTCAACAAAACCTCCCAACACAACACCTTGTCCCCCTCCTCCACCCTCACCACCTGCACACCCCCACCTCCTCCCTCCCTCGCCTTCGGACGCAACAGTCTCGAGTTCGACCGATCCAGCGTCTTGTAGCGATGAATCCGAAACACCCGTTTCCCTCCATCGAGATGGATCTCAACATCCCCGTCCTGGAAGTAGAAGTTCTCCGGTTCGTGTCGTCGAGGCTGAGCTTTGGGTTTGGAGAGAGGGAAGGTGAAGGAAAGGGGAGTGATGGGAGGGGGTTGGTGGTCGCCGAAGGTTGAATCGGAGGAGGAGGATGAAAGGGAGAGCAGGGACGCCGAGCGAGACGGGTTGGGAGAGGACTCGTAGGGAGAGTATTGGAACATGTTTTGTTAAGTGGGTGGATGGTGGTTGGAGAGAAGGGTTCTCGGGACTCAGGAAGGAATGGAAGGAAAGAACAGATGGAAGGAAAGGGAACAGGGCAAGGGGAGTGGGAAGGTGAAGGCGAAGTGAGTGAGACGGGCTTGACCGCGAAGAGTTTAAACCGAAGGCGGGCTTTCAAGTTATAGTTTTTAGACGATTAGTTTATGTAGGAGCAGCTAGGTTTGAGTTTTGATCTTGTTGATTCGTCGGAAGGTCGAAGCGTGCAGAGGCGACGGCGTCGTCGGATCCTTATTTGGGGGCAGGCCCTTTGAAGAGAGGATTCTAGTAGTCGTGAACAGATTCTGATGTGCATAAAACAATGTGAAAATGATATTACGAGGAGGAACGCCAACAAACTCGACCCCGTCACCTCGCTCGACGCGTCGTCCCTTCAACCTCACTCGAAGCTTCCCGAGCCCCCCGTTCACGCTCCCTCTCCTCCATGAACCAACCTGTTGTGCTCCTCCAGGGCCAAAGCCGATGCGAAGATCATTCCGCAGTGGAAGTGAACCGGATGCGTAGCCGAATCGAGATGCTCGAAGAGCGCTTGGTCCGTCGCAAACTTCTCGGAGCAGGCTGGACAGGTTCGAGATGCGACGATGGAGCTGGTGTAGAGATGTTGAGCTCGACCGACTGCGAAGTTGGGCGAAGAGGAGAAGAAAGCGGGAGGGTGAGAAAGAGAGGAATGAGGAAGGACGGTCGTCGACTCGACGCGTCGTCAAAACTCACCGAGACCCCCGTGAGCGGCGACCCAGGTCTGGACGGGACCGGCAGCTGAAAGGATAGATTTGAAGTAACAGTCAGACGATAGAAGAAGGAAAGGACTCAACGAGAGCAAAAAAGGGCTCACTTCGATTTCCGAAAAGAGTTCGAGGTCGAGGCTGAGCCATGGCTCGGCGAATCCCAGGGATGTCAGGCGGGATGTAGCTGAAGAAAAGCGGGGAGTTCGAATCAGCAACAAGATCGAAGCGTTTGAAGGTGGAAGGTAGAAGAACTGACAAGAGATCGCATCCTTTCGGGCAGGTTCCTTTCGAACGATCCCACTCGGTTCCACACGCTGAACAAACAGAAAATCGAGGTTGGTAGGAAGTAAAGGAAGGTTCATGAAGCAGCGGTGGGACTTACAGTAGCAGAACTCTTGGCGGCATCGACAGCTGTGTAGGAAAGAGCGTCAGCTCGAAGCGAAGGAGGAAAAGAAGAACCGAAGGATGGACTGACGTGATGTGGTTGCAGCCCAGAGCTCGTTCGACGATAGCCTGATGACATCCACAGATGAAGGAAGTATGTGAGTGAGCGAAAGATAAGACATGTCGAGAGGAGAGAAGATCCAGGGAATCACTCGACACTTCGGGCACCTTCCCCATTTCTTTCCTTCTGCGAGTCCGAAAAGTTGACTGTCCTCGATCGATCTCTCGTCCTCGGGGAGTGACTGTTGTTAAAAGAAGAGGGACCACTCGTTATCAGCTTGGAAGGAGAGGGACGAGGAAGACGCGACGAACCTGGAACTCTTCGCATGAAAGATCTGAATCGAGAATCAACGAAGGTCAGTCTCAGAGATCAAACGACGAAGACGACGACGAGATGAGCGACTCACCAGAATGCCACTTGGTCTGACACTGAACGCACATCTGCTCCTCACAGCAAGGGCACTGAGCCTGAGTAGCGTTGGCCGAGTCGGGTCCGACGACGAGAGCGTTGCACTTTTTGTTCGAGCAGTACATCTGAGCGGATAAAGAACGAGGTTTGTCAGTCTCTCATTCTACCAATAAAAGTAGGTACTACCTCACCTTTGGAATCGAGTCGAGAATTCGAGCTCTCCACTGCGAGAAAGAAGGCGAGGAGAGGTTAAGGACAATGCCGAACGACGCGACTGTCAAGAACGCACCCATCGTTCCATGTTCGTCTCGTCGAGGATCGCCTCAGCAACTGTGTCTTCAAAAGCGTCTCTTCCATCGTGGCACTCTGTAGTCGAGTCGAAAGAGAAGTCAGCTCGATTCTAAGCGATTGAGGAACGCTTGAGACGCGCCGCACTCACCAGGACAGCAGATCGGGAACACCGCCATCAAGCTTCCTCCGTCTCCATCGAGGTAGCCACAGAGGTAGGCGATAGCGTCTGTGAGGCAGTAAGAGTGACCACAGCTGAGTTGGATTCCCAAAGAGACGTGAGAGGAAGAGGTTGCCGCCGACGACGATTTGAGAGGGTTGAAGACGGGTCGACAGACGTCCCAGCAGATTCCGCACTGTCGCAAGGGATCGGGAGTGGAAAGAACCGACTCTTGAAAGTTGAAAGGAAGGATATCGTCAACGGGGGAACGAAAGGGAACGAAAAAAGAAAGGAAGAAGTCGAACGAACTCGGAATCGACGCGTCGACGGGATCTTCGACTTGAGGAGCGATGTCGACAGCCTTTCCCTTGAAGGACGAAGAAGAGCTCGAGTCAGATAGAGACAAGAGTGAAACCCTGTGTCAAGAACGTACCTTTCCCTTCGACGTCGAAGGAACGGGCTGGTCGACTGGAGCTGACGAAGAAGCAGGATCAGGTTTGGCTTTCTCCTTTCCCTTGCTGTTGGGATCTTGAGCGTTCTGGAAAGACCAACCGACAGCAGGAAGTCGGTTTCGTCTTACTGGAACCGAAAGAGGGAGAACTCACGATGATTCCCTGAACGACATCAATCCCAAGCTCCTTCTCTGCGTCTCCGAGCTTGTCGATGTCGAGGTTCCTCTCGTTGGCTCGGTGTAGATGCTCAGCGAACGTCCTGTCCACCGCGATCTTTCCTGAGGCGGGTAGATTCAAGAAAGCAGAGGATTGAGACATAACGTCAGTAAGGAGGAGAAGAGGAGTGAAGGCGAGGAGAAGACAAGGGGAGGGAAGGCAACGTAGGGCTCACGCTCTCCTGCCGCGACCTGTTCAGCGACCATCCTATCCAATGCGACTTGAGGAGGAACGGCAGTGTTTCCGAGGTTTCGGGCGAGGGTAGCTGTGAGAAAGCAGAGCAGAAGAAGTTAGCTTGAACATCGAGAAGAAGGAGAGAGAAGGAGAAAGGGAGGTCGAGCTCACCGTCCGCCTCCAACTGAGCATCGTCCTTCGTCAAGCTCAAGGCAAGGAGCAAATCCTCTTGAAGCTGAGCCATATCCACCACATATGCTTCCTTCCTTGCCTCCTCGACAACAGCAGCGTCGATCTCCTCAAGGGACGAAAAGGAGGATGAAGAAGCGACTTCAGCGGATAAAGAGAAGGCGAGGGTTTCCTCGATCTGAAGTTGTTCGGCGACGATGAGAGATTCAAAGTCGCTGACGTCGATGGCAAGGATCTCGAAGATGGCCTGAGCGTCTTCCGACAGGGCTTGAGGTTCCTGAGAAGGAGCAGAGGGAGGAGGGGGAGGAGAGAGGGTGAGAGTCGTCATAGTCGTGGTTGGAGGGAAGGCAGAGGCGGAGCGAGGAGGAGCGAAAAGCATGCGATCCTGTGAGAACCCAAGAGGTAAGAATGAAGAAGGAAAGCGAGCAAAAGCGAGGAGGACTAGAGGATTAGGTGAAGGGGTATCTGTGAACGAAGTGAAAAATAACGAGAGACCAAGGAAGAGGATAAACGATCAAGCTCCGTCGGCACCTGTCGAGAGACAAAACGACGAGTGGGTCAGTGTCCTGGTCGTTCTCGAGACGTGAGGACACGAAAGACCTACCAGACTCGTTGGTGAACTGAATGTGCTTCTGTATATCGGCTTCCGTCACCGTTGGACGCGTCTGTTCATCAAGACGAAGGGACAAGTCGCGTCAGTTCAGATCCCTCTCTTCTCCTTCCCATCCCTCCTTCTCGAATCGAGCTCAAGAGTCAACTCACTTGAGAAATAGCTCTCAAGAAGTCCTTCAATCCCAACATCGGTTCCAGCAGCTGATCTCCATCGACGTCCGTCCAGGTCTTCTCGATAGCGTCGGGATCTCCAGGCGAGCAAGGTGTGAGCTTCCGAGTCGTCTTCGAAGGGTCTTCGGCTGTTGGGACGTCGACCTGCAAGAATCGAAAAGGAAGAGAGGTCAGATTTTAGTCGAGGGGGGAGAAGAAGGGGAAAGAGATGGAAAGAGAGCTCCACGAACCTCTTTGAAATGCGTCGCCGACAGAACCTTTCGAACAGGCTGCATCAAAGCGTCTCGAACAACGACGGCGATATCGGATCCGGAGTAGCTGAAACCACACACCAAACGAGAGAGTGGTCAGCATTGCGGAAGAGAAAACGAAGGCGAGTCGAGTCAAGAGAGAAACGAACCCTTTCGTCGCCTCAGCCAACTGCCTGTACTCCTTCTGAGTCAAATCGCAAGGAGTCGTCCCGACGTTGAGTTCAAACATCCGCTTCCGAGCCTCGGGATCGGGGAGAGGAATGTAGATTCGCTTCTCGAAACTGAGGAGGGAGAGGCGAGCGAACGAGAGGAGGGAAGGGAAAGAAAAAGTTGGGAAGAGTCAAGTTCGAAGCGAGATGCACAGCGGGAGAACTGGGAGACGAAGAGGAATGGGCAGTGACAAAGAAGTAGTAGGGACGAGACGTACCGTCGCTTAATAGCAGGATCGAGCTGCCATGGAATGTTGGTTGCTCCGAGAATGAGCACTCCCGTCTCGTCGTTTCCTACTCCGTTCATCTGGACGAGGAACTCTGTAGACAATTGAAGGAAACGCCCAAGCGTTGGAAAGGTCAGCCTGAACGAGGGCGAGGATCGAAAGAGAGTAACGAAAACGAACCAGTCTTGATCCTCCTCGACGCCTCCGACTCTCCCTCTCCTCTCGTTCCAGCCAGCGAATCAATCTCATCGATGAAGATGATCGAAGGCTTTGCCTCCCGAGCCATCTCGAACAGCTGCTTCACCAACCTGAAAGACGACAGAAGAAGAACGCACGCGTCAGTTCTCGTTTCGATTTCGTCGCGTCGCCTCCCTTCTTCCCTCTTCTCCTCTCCTCCAATCCAGCTCTTCCTCCGAACCTCAGATCTTAAGAAAACAGATAGGTTACTGACCTCTCCGACTCTCCCATCCACTTACTGACCAAATCACTACTACTGACGCTGAAGAACGTGCTCTTCGCCTCGGTCGCCACGGCTTTGGCGAGGAAACTCTTTCCCGTTCCAGGAGGACCGTAGAGCAAGATCCCCTTCCAGGGAGTCCGTTTCCCAGTGAAGAGGTGAGGGAATTTGATAGGAAGGATGACGGCTTCCTTGAGGGATTCTTTGGCTTGTTCGAGACCTGCGACGTCGGACCAGAGGACGTTGGGCGTTTCGGAGAGGATGGCACCTGGGAAAGGGGACGAGGGGGAAGGAGAGTTAGGAGAGGATTTGGTGGTGGTTGGCGTGAGAGACTTGATGAATCCTTGAAGGAGGAAGGGGAGTGCCTCAGAGAGACGGGGAGGGAGGAGGGAAGGGAGGGATGTTGAGCTCGAGGGAAGGAGACCTTCGTTTCGAGCTCTGAACTCCTGCTACCTTCCCTCGTTTGTCCTGTTCCATCGAAAAGCAAGCCCTCATTCTCTTCTCCTAGTCCAAAACTCTTCAGATCGACCGAAGAGTTCTCACCCTCCCTTCCAACCAGCTCGCTCAGGCTCTGCTCCCTCCTGGTCCTTCTTCTCAGCCCCAAGATCAACCCGCTTTTGTACTCACTGCTCAACCCAGCTCTCAGCTTCTTCGTCTCCGCATCCCCTTCATCGTCCCCACCTCCTCCTCCCTTCTTCCCTCCTCCGGTTCCTCCTCCTCCAGCCGCCTTGGAGGTCCCGTCGGATCCCACTCCTACGGCTGCTCGCTTCTCGTCCGATTTGGCGAGGTGCTCCTTGAGTTTCTCTGCTCGATCGAGGTACTCGGTGAATTTCTTGCGGATGAGCTCTTTGAGTTTGTCGTTCTTCTCGTCTGTTCGAAGAAAAGAAAAGAGAGGGAGGGCGGAGAGAGGAGGTCAGACAGGGAGGAGGGAGGAGGCGAGGTCGAGATGGGGAGGTTGGAAGAGCAAAGTCGAGGGACGGAGCGTACATTTCATCTATAGAAGACAAAAAGGTGGGAAAAAGGTTCTATATCAGCTTGAGAAAGATGGAGAGCTGTGACAAAGGAGGTTGAGGAGGGTCGAGGAGGGAGAGAGGGAGGGACTAGGGACGGAGATGGTCCGACACCTCTTCTTCCCCGAGAGCAGCTCTTCCTAGTCTTGGACGAGCAGGATATCGAGCTGAGCATGTATGCTAGTCTACTGGGTAGTATGGAGCGCAGCAGCAGGACAAAGGGAGAGAGCATCGAGGGAAGAGCATCGAGAGGAGGAAACAGCACGAGCTCGCTTCCTCCCTTCATCGTTGCCCTCCACGTCGCTCTCTCCCTCGCACAGCTACAAGGGCCACTCGGCTGTCAAACCCGAAGCAGCAGACTGGAGTGTATGCTGCCAACAGCTCCATCTACGCCAACCCGACGGAAACTCGTCCTCCAAATGACAGCGAGCTCGCGAGGGAGAGGGAAGGAGGGATCGGGTTCAGACTCACGGCCATCATGAAGTAGTCGAGCGAGTTCTGGTACCTGAGAGGAGAGAAGCACAGAGAGAGAGAGAGAGAGCTCAGTGACCTCTTGTTTCTAGTAGAGAAGAGGAGCTCTAGTACTGACTGCTTGTAGGCCTCCTCGTACTCCTGCTTGACGTCCGCATCGATAGCCTTCTGCACGATCTCGATGGCTTTCTACAAAGACAGAAAAAGCAATAGAGCTCAGTTTTGTTAACCGAGCGCCTAGAGAAGAGGAAACGGAATACTCACATCCAGGAAGTTAGAATTCGACGACATCGTGGGTTGCAGGAAAGCAAAACAGGTTTCTCCTTCAAAGGAGATGACGACTGGAACCTATCCTTCCCTCCCAACACCCATCAACCTAACTTTTCTCCCAAAATGTCTTCCCCTTCCACCTCAGTCGGCTCAGCTCTCCCTACCATCCTCTACCAAATCCCATCCAACGTCTTCGCAGCCGGTGCGTCCTCCCTCTCTGCTCTCTCGTCGTCGACGATCCGATCTCGCCCCTCTCCTTCCTTCTTCTCATACCTACCTCTTCCTTCCAACTCACCTTCCTTCCTCCCTTTTTTCTTCTTTCTGCAGTTGGTCTCCCTCTCGTCCTCGGACTGTCCTCGGGCTACACTACAGCCTCGGTCGTTAAGGGTCCTTGGTACAAGGTCAGTTCGGTTCTTGCGAGCTTGAGCTCGTCGACTTCCTTGAAGCTGAACGCTTCCCGTCTTTGTTCCCTTCTTCGCTTCTCCTAGGGCCTCTTAACCCCAGCTTACGCTCCTCCCAGGCAAGCCTTCGGCATCGTGTGGCCTATTCTCTACGTCGGAGTGAGTCTCCAATTCCCTCTCCTTCGCCTGTGTGCCGTCTTGTCTTGAAAAAAGCTAGAGCTCACCATCTCCCTCTCCTCCCCGGTCTCTCCCGTTCCCTTTCCTCCTATTCCTTTTCGTAGATGGGTTACGCCTCCCACCTCATCGTCAAGGCTCACGCTTCAGCTTTGACTCCCGCTGCCAAGTTAGTCTACGTTCTCTTCCCTCTTGGGCTCACCTCTTCGAACTTTTCAGGGAGGAGATGGGAGGACGGCTCGAAGAAGCGGCGGGCTGATCTTCTTTCCTTCCTTCTCGTTTCAGGAACACCGCCTCCCTCGCTTTGACTCTGTACTACCTCCAGTTGGCTGGAAACTTGACTTGGACGCCGTTGTTCTTCGGGCTTAAGCAGGTGAGTCCGCGAGGAGAGATGAGGCGACGGAGCGGTTGAGAGGTCGTACGATTCGTTTCGGATGAAGACGACGAGACACAGGATCTCGAGGAGAAGGACTCTGAGGAGGTCGATTTCTCGGCGAGGTGTCTCTGCGAGGAACCTTTACCGGAACGCGTCCTTCGTCCAGCTGAGTTTCGAGAACGAGGCAAAAGAAATGACGCGTCGCGTCTTTCTCTCGCTCTTCCGATCCGCTCACACCTCCCTCCCTTTCTCCTTACTTCTTCTCGGCCCACTGACCCATTGCTCGTTCTGTTATGTTTTCAGACCGGTCTCGCCCTCGTCGACATCGTAGCCCTCACCGCTACGGTCTTCGCCCTCACCGTTCGTTCTTCTCCCTTCCCTCCTTTCCCTCCCTCCCTCCCTCCCTCTTCTCTGAAACTGATCGACTTTTTGTGGTACTTCATAAGATCACCGCCGACTCCCTCCCAACTGAGATCTCAACAACCTGGTTCTTGGGTCCCTACTGTTCGTGCTTTTCTCCTTCTCTCTTCCTTTCGACTTTTCTCTTCGGCTCTCTGACCAGTCTCCCTTCTTTTTCACCAATCCATAAACAGGCGCCTGGTTGTCCTACGCCACCTATCTCAACGCTGGATGTACGTCTTCTTTCCCTCCTTTGCCTGATTCGTCTCGACGGCTCACGCGTCTCGTGCTCGCACGAACTGACTCGAGTTTGGTTGTTGTTTTGGGCTTGCGCCTTGTGCAGACTGGTTCTTGAACTACTCTCCTTGGGCTGCTACGAAGGGGAAGTCACTCTAAACTGAGTGGAGTGAGCGAGCCAGAGCGGGAAGGAGGAGAAGGAGAGGAGAGGAAGTACGAAGGAAAAGAGGCTACTGTAATCTGAATCAAATCTGAAAACACTTTGCGTCTTTGTTGCTCGATCTGTGAAAGGAGAGAAGGATAAAGGACTCGAGGGGCGAAGGAAGGAGGAAGTAACCAAACCAACAGCGACGCGTCCTCCCCTGCCCTCCGTTCGCCAGATTTTCGATTCGTTTTCGAGAATCTCGAACTGCAGACTCACCTTTGGCCCCTGCCTTCTACCAGATCCATTTTCTTCAAGATACAGACCTCCAAACGTCGTCGCGTGGGAAGAGAACTTTGTCCGCAGGGCCGCCAACAAATCCTTTCCTCCCTCTCCTCCCCTTCTTCACCTCCCACCCCCTTCCTCCCTCCCTCGCGACTCAACCTCTTCTCTTCGCTCCCCCCTTCCTCCCCTCTTCCACCCGCTTCCCCTCCCTCCGCCTCACCCACCCCTCTTCTTCTTCTTCTTCTTCTTCTTTCGAGATGTCTTCCCCTGGTGAGTCTCTGGTTCTTTGGTTTCTGCTTTGAGCTCGTCGAGGTCGCGCGATCTGAGCTTGTGGACTGGGAAGGAGCTGGAATTTCGACGAGATTTGATGAGGACGAGAGGAAGGATGAACTGGGAATGGATGGGAGAAGTGTTTGGGATGTTTGGGATGCAGGAAGGAGGTGTCGAGGGAGGTCAGACGAGGAGAAGGAGGGAGGAGGAGGTCTTGCTTCCTTCCTTCGAGCTCTCCTCCTTCCTCCCTTTTCAACCCAAAACATCCTTCCTCAGCATGTATCCCACCCACTCTCGACACCTCATCCATCTTCTTTCAACCTTCTCCCGCCTCTCGAAGAAATCAGCAACCCAGCTTCTCTCGTTCCTTCGAAAACGAGCTCGACCAGATTCTCGCTTCACTCCTTCGTGTCAACCTCAACCTCGTCGAAACTGACCTCCTCCTTCGTTTTCTTTCTTCTATAGCCACCTCCCCCCTCCCTGAGAACCCTACCGCCGGCCAGACCGGAGGTGACGATACCACCCAAACCAACGGAGACGATGCCCAGTCCGGAGAGGGAGGAGAGGATGGAGAGCAGGGACAGAACCTCACCCTTCGAGCTCTCGTCTCCACCAAGGAGGCCGGAGTCATCATCGGAAAGGGAGGAAAGAACGTCGCCGACCTTCGAGAACTTACCGGAGTCAAGGCTGGTGTCTCCAAGGTCGTTCAGGGTGTCAACGACAGGGTTTTGAGCGTCAGCGGAAACCTCGAGGGCGTCGCTTGGGTGAGTTCCTCTTCTTCTCTTTCGTTTTTTTTTTTTTTGCTTTCTTTCGTCCCTTCGTCAACTCTCCTCGTCCCTTCTACATCGTCACCCTCGTCACCTCATCCTCTTCGGACCCCTGACTCTGGTTTCTTTTTCTCTCGCGTTTCTAGGCCTACTCCGAGATCGCTCGACAGCTCCTCGAGACTCCCCTCTCTACCGACTCTCTCCCTCCTCCTCCTCCCAACGCCTTCACCTCCGTCCGACTCCTCATCTCCCACAACCTCATGGGAACCGTCATCGGTCGATCTGGTCTCAAGATCAAGCACATCCAGGACGTTTCCGGTGCCCGAATGGTCGCTTCCAAGGAGATGCTCCCTCAGTCCACCGAGCGAGTCGTCGAGGTCCAGGGAACCACCGACGCCATCAAGGTCGCCGTTTCCGAGATCGGACGATGCCTCATCGATGACTGGGAGAGAGGACAGGGAACCGTGCTTTACCACCCTGGAGCGAGTGGGGATGCTGGCGTCTTGGCTGGAGGAGGAGCTTCCGCTCCTGGAGTCGTCGTCGGAAGGAGGCCTAGCGCTGGGTTCGCTGGGGCCTTCCCTCCCGCTGCTGGAGGAGCTCCTAGGAGGACCTCGGTCGCTCAGAACGGAGGAGAGGCCGCCTTCAAGCAGCAGTCGACCCCCGCTGCCGCCGCCGCTCCTGCTGGAACTCCTGCCGCTGCCGCTCCTGTCGATGGATCGTTGAGGACTCAGAACATTTCTATCCCTTCGGATATGGTCGGTTGCATCATGTGAGCGGCCTCTTCTCGTTCGAGAGTTTTGACGAAACGAGGTAGGAACGAGAGCTGACCTTTCGTTTTCGTTTCCCTTCGCGTCTTCCTCTTTCCTTCAGCGGTCGAGCTGGATCCAAGATCACCGAGATCCGACGACTTTCTGGATCCAAGATCTCCATCGCCAAGGTTCCTCATGACGAGACCGGAGAGAGGATGTTCACCATCGTTGGAAGCCCCGAGTCCAAGTACGTTCTCCTCTTCTGTGGACGCGCCTCTTTCTCGTTCCCGTCCCGACGCGTCGCTGACCTTCGCCTCCTTTTCGTTCTGTTCTTTCCTCCTCCCTCAGCGAGAAGGCTCTCTTCCTCCTCTACAACCAGCTCGAGTCGGAGAAGACCCGACGAGTTGAGGGTGCCGAGCAGGGAGCCGACGAGTAAACTCACCCTTTGCTCGTCCTTCCCCTTTCTCCCTCGCTCGCTCTTCCTCTCCCCACCCTACCCCTCACTACTCTACCTTCCCTTTGCTTTCTTCTTCATCTCATCCCCTTTCTTTAACTGTTCGGTTCGTGTCCACCTTACCTAGCATCTTTCTTTTACATTTCTGTCTCTTGCTTTTTCGCACTTCGCTTTTTTTTATGCCCCTTCCTCCTCTCTTCTCTCCCTCCCTCAAATAAAAAATCCTCCTCGCCCGTCTAGCTTAACCCCCCACTCGCCTCCCTCACCGCCTCTTCTCGTCTACTCTCTCTCTCTTGCACCTCCATCCGTCCGTCTTGCCCCTTACCCCCCTCCCGTCGCCTCCTTCTTTCTTTTCGGTCTTCCCCCCTTCCCTCCAAAAAAGATTGGCAGTCTACCTCCAGGTTGTTTTCGTTCGTTTGCGCGTCGTCGTAAGTAAGTAGTAGTAGTAATGTATTGGTAGTGTAGTAGGTATCTTTTTGGGGGCGTGGGTTTCTTTCGTCGTTCGTCGTCGATTTTTTCTTCTTTGATCTAGTAGTTTGAGTTTTGTGGACTCGAGAGGGAGAGAGCGAAAGAGGAGAGGCTAGAGAAGGTGGGCAGCCGTGCGTAGCCTGCTTGCCTTCGGGGTCCAGCAGAACTCGGGGAGGAAGCAGAAGACCTGAAAGGGGGGCGAAAAGAAGGAGACGCGTCGCGATTTGTTCTTTGCTTCTCGAAACAGGCATTAAAACCAGCAGGAGAGCGAAATGATCCCAGCCTTCGCAGGAAGATCTACCCGTTTTTATCGTTGATAGCCCCGCTTCCTTGATCGATGGGGAGGAATGAAGTAGGACTGAGCGAAACAAATCGCGTCGCTTTGGCTTTCCTTTCCTCTTTGGTCGTTCGAGAACGACTTCGATGGTCCTGAGTTCTCGTGAAATTCACACACAAGTATACAAGATGATGATCTGAGAAATTAGGAGGAACGGTACAGAAGGGACGAAGGTTGGGAGGCGACGCGTTCGATCGAGATCAGGGGGTAACCGGTTTGCTTTCCATCAGCGTCGTGGGAGACTCGAGCAGCACTCGTAGAGACCGGTTTCTTGTGAATATAGCAGACGGGAAGTCTGACCAGATAAGGGTGAGAGAGATGGGAGCGGCGAAGACGACCAACTAATTTTGGGGACCAAAAAAAGGCACGAAGAACGAGCGCTCGGCACAGGGAGAGGGACGGAGAGGTGGAGAAAGTTTGAACGTCTAAGCGCAATTAACAGAGCTGTGTAGAAAGCGAGTTTGCGGTACTCTTCGTCCGGGCGAGTCTTAAGCGAAGCAAAAGAGAGAACCGAGGAGGAGGAGTAGTGGGGAAAGAAGGAGGCAGGGCATGGTCGAAGAATGAATCGACCACCTCGTCGCGTCGTTCGTCTCGGAGTTTGCGTTTCGAACACTTCATTCAGCTACGAAACCATGGAGAAGGAAGGTTGAGGAAGATCTTGCAGATCATGGTCGTATAAGCATGTAGGCTCGTGGGCATTTTTAGCCTTCTCGTGGGAATAATCGTGGGGGCGAGACAAGACACGAAACGCCTCTGTGCCTCTTCTGTTTCTTCAAACGGCCTCTTGGGCCGTTTTTCCCTCTCTGCGTGAGCAAAGCTGACTGTAAAACCGGGCAATGTGAGAGAAGGAGACGTGCTCAAAGATGTTTAGCACTGCTGAGACCTGCCGAAGGGAAGGGAGGGAGGAAGAACTTCGCGTCGACGACGGCGACGGTTCTCGGTTCTTTGAATCGCGATAACAGCCCCTCCCGCCAATGCAGTTTTCATCAAAGAAGGTTTGATAGAGGGCAAGATCGCAAAGTTGATATAATAAGGGGGCCGCTAGTATTGGATCTTATAAGACTTACACAGCGCAGAAAGATGATGGGGGAGAAAGACGGAGAAGATGTAGTCTGGCCCTGCTCGCTCCTGACCCTCTCCTCTCCTTTCATTTGGGCTAGGGCATTCTTGCCTCCCAACGTCTATCTGCTCCTAAACGAGCGATTATGGCTCCTACACGCCATTCTACTTCGGATCATCCTCATCACCATCATCAGCAATCCTCAGTCCCTTACTCTACCATCCAACCTTCCGCCCTCCAGCAGCAGCAGCAAGCTCAACCACCACCTCACCGTCCACCACCTTCGCTTCTTCCCTCCCCTCCTCAGCCCTCGTCGTCGCACCAGAATCCACTTCCTTCGTCCCACCTCTCCTCCTCCTCCTCGCTCTCCTCTTCGGATCAGTGGCCTACATCGTACGAGGACATGGATCCAACAGCATCAGCAGCTTCAACGGCCGATTCGTCGTTCCCTCTCTCCTCCTCCTCGACTTCAACCACGAAACCTCGTCAAGGAAAGGAACGATCGGGATCTCTTCTGGGAGGAGCGTCCAGAGGGAAACCCAAAGCTGTCGCAGGAACAGGACCTACGAGAGCAGCCAAGAAGAAGAAGAACGGCGACGAGGGAGGAGGAGGAGCAGCCGCGAAGGTCTTGCAGAGGAAGGACGGCACGCTCCGGACTCAGTACAGTTCTTGTGGTGCTTGCAGGTTGAGACGAGTCAGGTGAGTCTCTTCTATCTATTATCGCTCTCGAGCCGTGGGTTTGCGGAAGGACACGAAGAAGAAGAAGGGTAGAAAACGTGGAAGCTCTGGAGATGGTCCGTTCTGGAGCCTCGGCGGAGAGAGGCGCCTCTCGAAGAGTCATCTCGGAAGCAGTGAAGGGCTGAAGAGGTTCGAAGGGAAATTCTGCACCCAAAGGGCAGTGCTAGAAACGCCCTTTTCCAACATAGCCCTTTCGTTGGGGGGGGGGAAGTCGGAGAGGAATCTGCCCAGTCTCTCTCTCCTCTGTCCTTCCCTCCCTTGCCAAACACGCCGCCTTTCTCCTCAATCTCTTGTTTGACCTGATTCTTCCGCTCTTGATCGACGCTGATCGCTCTCTCTCTTCGTTCTTTCCTGTTCCAATATACTTTCTATTCTTACAGGTGCAAGTGAGTGAAACGTCGTCTTTCCTCGCTTTCGCTTCCTTCGACGACCGCCTGCCCTCCTTTTTCAGCCTCGACCGTCCGTGTCAAGGCTCGATCACCCTCTTCCCCAAACTTGAGCACAACTCCGCTCCTTCTTCTCGAGGCGGAGAACATGACCTCCGTTTTGTAGCGGAAGGGAGGCTGGTCTGAGCTTGGAGGGATTCACGTGCACACCGAGGGACTTTCGTTGGTCTTCTCTCGGCGGGAGGGAGGAAGGAAGAGGGAGGGAGGAGGACGCGAAGGAGGCAGAACGCTGAACAGGACGAGCTCGTGGGCGCTTCTTCTGATGGAAGAAAGCGGTGTGGCTCCTATATCAGCGAATTTGCGCTGTTTCATTTGCAGGAGGTTGAATCGATGGTCTCGGTTTCAATCGCACCCTCCCTTCTCTCCGTCGCGTCGAGTTTCCGTTGGCTGACTCTCTCTTTCTCTTCCCTTTCGTCTTCAGCCTCACCGATGTCAAGTCAAACTACCTGGCCTCTCCCGACGCAACGGCCCTCTCCCTCATCGACGGAGAACTCGTCTCAGCTTCTGGAACCGTCCTGAAATGCTTGAACTGCCTCGAACGAGGACTTCGTTGCGTGTTCGTCCTCTCTTTCTTTCTTTCGTCGATCGATCTCTCCTCTCCTCTCTCCCTACTTCTCCGACCGTTCCGTAGCTCACTGTTCCTCTTACTTTCGTTTCTTCAAGCGACTCCTACAACCCAAATCTACCCGCTCCTCCGCCTATCAACCGCTCAGGCCCTTCCTACACCTCTTCGACCTCCTCGAACTCAGCGACCTCGTTCACTGGTCCCTCGACTTCGAAATCCTTACCGGCCTCTCTCCCCGATCCTCCGAAACCTGCTAAAACCAAGGCTCTTCGGAAAGGGAAGCGAGTGTTGCAGGTCGAGGACGAGTTTGGAGGTGCGAACTTTGCGAGAGGGACGCAAGGGTTGACGGGGTCGGGGAGGAAGATTCCAGAGCTGAAGAAGGCGTTCTTGTCGTCCGAGTTCTACTCTGCTTTCCATACTCAACGTGAGCATCGTTTCTCTGATTGGGTACGAGGATTTCAAGGGCTGATCGACCTGCTCTCCTTTCCTTCGACGCGCCGACGATTTCAGGTCCGATGCTCGACCCAGAAGACTTCGCTCGTCGGTTCCTCGTCACCGATCCTCCCAAAGCTGAATCTCTCGGTCCAGTCGTTAGTCCAGCATCTCGAGTCCTCTCGTTTTCTTCCTCGGATCTGACGCGTCTTTCTCGTTCTCTCCCAACAGGGTTCCATCATCCCTCACGTCCTCTACGCCTGGGCTCTGTCTTACGGAGTCGACGAGTCAGGAAAGGAAGCTCCTCCACCCACAACGAACGAGGATAGGATCAGGAGACGTCAGAAGTGCAATGAGATCGTCACGGAGTGCTTGGGAGAGATTGATCGATACGCGTGAGTGGTCGAGTTCGTTGTTTGCGTGTTCATCTTTTCGATGGCTTCGTGGCTGACCGCCTCTCTTTCTTTGATCATTTCAGAGTCATGCGAAGACCGACTTGGGATGGCGTGAGAGTTCTGCTCATGATTCTGCCTTTGACGGAAGGTTCGTTCTCTCTCTCTCGTTTTGACGCAGCTTTCTCGAGAGCTGACCTCTCTCTCTCTTTCTTTCGCTCGCCAGATACCTCTCCTCCCATTGAGAGACTGGCCATGTACGAATGTGCCGTCGCACAGGTCTACTCTCTCTGCTCTATGGACTCGTTGACCTACGACCTCGGGGTCGACAATGGAGCGGATTCGACGAGATGGGGAAATGCGACGGGAGATCAGCAACGACCTGAGTTTCTCGTTCGAGCCCGAGTGTATTGGTACTGCTTCGGTGATCATCGTTCTCTCGCTTATGATCTTTCTCTTCGCCTTGCTGACTCTCTTCTTGTTTGCCCTCCCAGTTCACGAGGCGATCAAGACGGGACTGAAGGGAGGTCGTTTGGTCATGTTCGTCGTTCTCCTTCCTCGCTCTCTCTTTCGATCCTTTTGGTCTTTCGTACTCAAATTTTCCTTCTTCTTCGAAAACAGGGACGAAGATGATCTCGAGGAGTTCCAAGCATCCGGTCCAGCATCTCACAAGACGCTCACGCCCTCGCCGAACGGATACCATCTCGCCGCTCGTTATGCGACCGCTCCCATCCGACTCGCACAGGCTTGTCGACTGATCCACCAAGCTCTCACTGGTCCCAAGGCTCGTCGGAAAGACAGGGTTGATTCTGGGCTTTTGAAGCAGGCTTGGGAATCGTTGGAGAGTTGCTGGGAGGAGTTCCACCACTTTCGGTCGGAGGGAGGAGAGGGAGACGAGCTCGGGTCGTTGAAGACGAGGGATATGGTCAGGTTCTGCGATGGGTGGCAGATCTTCATGTACGAGTGTGAGTGCGAGCTCTTGGTTTTATTCCGTGTCGAGACGATGCTGATCTTTCTTCCTTCCCCACGCGTCCTCTTCTCTTTCAGGTCACTCCGTCATTCGAGAAGCTCTCGCCGATCGAGTCACCAACTTACTGGAAACGGTCAACGCTCCTCGACTTCAGTCGATGGACTCGGATACCTCTTCGATCACGGCAGCCAACCTCCTCGAAGCTCAACGTCTTCACGCCATTGCTGAGTCGAAGTGCTACAACTTGGCTCGGTGAGTCGTGCTCGCTTTCTTCTGCTCCCTCCAGCTTTTGGCTGACCTCTTCGTCATTTTCGTATCTCAGACTCGTCGTGATCATCGTCAAAAGGAACCTCGGAACGAGATTCTTCGGCTACGACGCTTCGTTGGTTCGAGGTGAGTCTTCTCGATTTCCCTCCGCCTCCTCTTTCCGATCCTGACTTTGCTTCGAATCACTTCACAGATGGAGTCTACTACGCCGCTTCGATTCTCGCCGTCGATGGAGGAAGCTCATCCGACATGTGAGTCCCAAACGACGCGTCTTCTCGAGCTTTGTCTTTCTCTCGGACTGACCGCGTCGTATCTCCTTTGCTGTTTCTTCTCCAGCAACGCTTGTCTCGCCGCCTTTGACGAGATGCGATGGGCCTTCTCCAAGACGTACGAACGAACGGAGAAGATCAAGGCCCTCTGGGCAAGCAGTCTCGACGCCGACGGTCAACCTCGGGACGCAAACGGTCCCCTTCCCTCCGTCTCAGCCTACCTCCCTTACCCTCTACGTCCCACCGGAGTTCGAACTCGATCAAGAGATCCTCCTCCCCCTCCCCTACAACGGATGCCTTCCTACGCCAGCGAGACTTACACCGAGGACTCGAACGGTCAAGGCTCGTCGTCGTCGAACGACCACCTCGGAGAAGCGCCCTCTCAAACGGTCTACGCGTCTGGACTCGTCGCCGATGGTCCCTCCTCAGGATCGTCGTACAGAAACCGAGGCTCCCTCGCCAGATCGCTGGACGTGACGCTCAAGCTGGAGGACGACTCGCCGGAAGGAGGAGTTTGGGCTCTCCCTCCGTCGTCGCAGCGAGGAGGAAGTCGTTCGAGACATCCTTCGAGAGGAGGAAGCGGTTCCCTGGGCTCCTCTCCTGGAGAACTTCGAGTCTGGAGAGAGGAAGGTCAGCTCGAGGTCAACTTGGCGGATACTCGTTACGACGGAGGAGTGGAGGAGGAACCCGACGCTGGGCTCGGCCCTGGTCCCTCGACGTTCGTCTCGGAGGTTCAAGGCTACTACCCTCCCGAAGAGAGCAGGCACCAACCCTCAGTCACGCTCGCTCCTCTTCAACATCAGGATATCTACATCTCCGAACCCATGGACGCGAGGTCCTCCTACGATTCCTACCTCCCTCCTCCTCAACCCCACTCGTACGAAAACAGTTCTCAACTCTTCGAGCCAGCACGCTACGAAGCCCCTCGCCACAACTCTTATACCTACGAACAAAACACATCCTATCCATCCTATCCTTCCCACTCACCACCTCAGCCTCCTCCTCTTCCTCAGGTCGAACACTCTTCGGCGCCATACCTCCAGCACTTCGACCTCCGTAACCCTCCCGCACCAGTCGACTCTCCCCTCCACCCTCAGCAGTCTTACCCCTACGCCGAACCTTCACCTTACCACCATTCTCCAAACTCTCTCCCTCCTATTCAACACTCATCGTATCAACATCCTTTCGAGAGGCACGACTCGCCGTCGAACTCTTCGTTCCCTCCTCCTCCACCCCTTCACCACTCCCACCCCACCCCTCCTCCTCCGAATCCATACCAATACACGAATCAGCAGCAGCACCCTCAAACGCACTCGTACCAGTACTCGTCGGCGATGGATACTCTCGCTCCAGCACCGTCTCCGAGAGATCTCTATCGAGGCGAGAACGAAGGAGAGGGGATGGAGCAGGATGGAGGAGGAGGATACTTCTCTCAGGCGGATATGGCGATGAGGATGGCTCACGAGAGGGAGAGGAACGGAGGCGGAGGACCTGTAGGAGGTCCGCCTTCGGGCTACACCTCTAATTTCCCGAGACACGGTTGATTGGATGGAGGAAGAAGGACGACGACGACCTGTACGATTTTTAACGACTCTCTCTCTTAGCTCGCTTCTTGTGTAACTACATACACGTTTCCAGGTTCTTTTGCATGTCTTTTTGGTTCTTATCTATGCTGTCAGTTCTTGGTTTCGATTCTTCGCTATGGGAAGAGAGTGGAGGGATAGACGCGTCGAGGAAAAAAGTGAAACGTCGACGACGCGTCGGGTCAAGTCGTGTCGTGCTTCTCCTTCAGCATCCGAGACAGATGAACTGGTCCTGCATATGTAGGGGGCCTCTTTAAACGGATGCATCGGCGGAATGTGACGTAGATTAAGTAAAGTGGAACGGTGAAAGGGAAAGAACGAGAGACAGCCGCGATACCCCAAGATACCCCTGAGAGCCGATGGGCTGAAACTGAGTTGCCTTTCTCCCCCCTTTGATGCTTCGATCCTGATGACCGACTGGTTGCTCTCCGATCCTTAAACTCTTGACGCGTTCCATCGAAGCCTCGGCTTGACGTGTTAAACACTGCTAGTTTGTTTTGATTCTTCCAAGAGGCCCAAAGGTCGGAAGCAACCTGAGGTTTTCAGTTCCAACTCGCTTCCCCCTTCGTTTCGTTTCACCCATCAACCACATCCCTCCCTCCCTTCCTTCTTCCTCACATTACCTTCCCTCTCATAATGAGCTACTCTCACCCTTACCGACAAATCGAATCTTCTCCTCCTACCTACTCTCCGTCGTCGCTGTCAACTCCCTCGAAGGCCCAATCTCCCCTCCCTCGCTACTCGTCCTCCTCCCCTCCTTCTTCACCCGCCTCCTCCCTCAACTCCTACCAATCCTCATCACGGGAAGAAGCGCGAACCAAGCTCGAACCTCTTCTCTTCAGCCCAACAAAACCACTTTGGTCCGTGGCGAAGGAGATGTTCAAGAAGGGGAAAGGCGGGAAGAAGATGGACGCAGATCTTCCGACTCCGGCGTTGACGAAGGAGGAAGTCGAGGTGGGGATAGAAATTTACGATGCGTGGATGAGCAGGTGAGTCTCTTCACTCTCTTTTGGCTGTAGTGGGAGAGCTAGGTGTGCAGATGATCGAAAGGAAGCTTCGAGCTGATCGAGTCGCGTCTGGGCCTCTTTCCCTTCTTCCACCCAACTTAGGTTTTGAATGAAAGCTGTTGATCGATGTTGCGTCATGTGAGGGATAGCTTTCGTGTCTGGTCGTGTACTTTATTCTCGAGGTTTATCAATTTACGTTGTATCATGACGGTTTCCTTCTGAAGCTTTGGGAAACTAGAGGGCTGAGAAGACGCGTCGACGCTGAGCTCATGCAGTTTCTTCTTCGTTTCTGGTTCGAAGCCGACGAGGTTGTGGAGTGAGTACATCGAAAACCTACTGAAAGGGTAGATGGGAGGGAAAAGGGATGGTGAAAAGAGAGAAAGAGGAGAGGAAGAGCGACGCGTTCAGCCCATTCTCGGAAGTCCCATGCCGTTTCGTTCTTCTCGTCTTCCTTCGACGGGATCTCGGGAGACTCTGCACGCAAGCTGTTTTTCCTGCGACTAATCCGCCCTTCTCTTTGCCGAGAGAGTTTTTCACTCATTCCTTTTCCCCTGCGCGTTCCCAGTCGAAAGCTGACGTCTCGACTCTCGACTTCCTCCCTCAAGCTCAACTTCAACTTCCAACGTCCATCTCGCTTGAAGCTGGCTTCCTCGACTTCCCTCTCCCTCACGAATGGGCTCCCAACCTCATCGAAATACCCTCTCTCGAACCAAAATGGACGAAACAGCGGTGGCAGGCGCTCCGACGAGACCGATCGAGCTCAACGAGCGGCATACGACGACGAAGGAAGTCGTCGTCGATTTTGAGGAACGAGGATCGACTCTGCATCGGATGGGGAAGTGGAGGAAGGTGATCCTGCTCGTGGTAGTATGCTCTTCTCAGTTCCTGACGATCGCGCTTCTCAGCAGTCTCTGTGAGTGTCCAGTCCGAGTGAGGAGATGCGAGCTGACCGACTCTCCTCCTCCTCTTTTTCGACCTCAGTAATCGCCAATCCGCGAGTCTCTGTCGATGTTGGACTCCAGCCTACGAATGCTCTCTGGGGTAAGTTTGCTACTCTTTCTTCTTCAAGTCAAAAGGCTGCCGCTGAAGAGTTTTCTTGCTGTTCACAAGTCATCGCATCTTTCACGCTCAGTTCGTCCTGTCGGTTCCTCTCTCCTCGTTCTTTGCCCAGCTCACTCTCGTCGTTCCACTTTCACAGCACTCGCTGGATTTCTTCCTTTCGGTGGTCGACTGGCAGATCTGTACTGTCCCAAAATCCTGTTCTGCTCGAGTTTGGTGGGTCTATCGTTCGCCTCGAAGCCAATCGTCCCGTCGCTGACTCGTTCTCTTCCAGTGCATAACTGGCTGCCTATCCCTTGGGACTTCGTTCTTCCAGGACTACAAAGGGTTTTTGGTCTTCAGAGGGATCACTGGTGTTGGTGAGTTGACTTGGTTTCGTTCAAATGAGCGAGACTGACCTTCGACGCGTCTTGGCCAGCTTGTGCGATGAATATCCCAGCAGGTGAGCCCTTCTTCCTCCATCTCATTGTATGTGAAACTGAAAGTAGCCTCTCGGGTTTTTCAGGTGTCACTCTGCTTGTACTTACCTTCAACGAGCCTGGACCTCAAGTGCACGCGTTGAACATGTTCGTTCATCTCTCTCTTCCCTTCTTCCTTTCGCCGTTCCTGATCGACCAACTATATTCAGGTTCGGATTCGCAGCCGCTCTGGGTGACGCCCTTGGACTCGTGTTCGCTGTGAGCTCGATTCGATTTTCAGCCAGGCTCGCTTCTCGACGCGTCTTGAACCTTTGTGATTTCATCGCAGGGCGTGATCATGCTCATTGGACCTGGAAACTGGAGATGGATCCCTAGGATTGGATCCTTCGTATCTATACCTCTCAGTCTTGTCGCTTGGATCGTCCTACCTCCTCCTGGAATGAAGGAGCGAAGGACGGAGACTCAACGATGGAAGAGGGTCGATTTCGTTGGCGCTTTGAGCTTTACCAGTAAGTCTAATCGCTTCTTCATTCAACCTCAGCGGTCACTGATATCATTTCACGTTTCGTGCTCAGCTGGACTCGTCCTGTTTATCTTTTCCATCACCTCAGGAGTCGCGCACGTCAGTTCTTTCGATCTCGCCCTCTCTTCGACGCGGCTGACCTCCTCTTCCCTTTCCTTTCAACAGGGATGGAAGAACGCCACCTTCATCGTCACCCTTCTCGTCTCGATTCTTCTCTTCGTCGCCTTTCTGATTTGGGAGCTTCGCCTCCCTCCGACTCATGTCCGTTCACTTTCCTCCGTTTCCTTTTGACGAGACAGAACGACTGACGTCCTCTGCCACCACAGGCTCTCCTCCAAGTCGAAGCCTTCACCCACCTCAACTTCAATCTCCTCGTCTTCATGTGCCTCACTCCGTTCAACTTCTGGGCGGGAACTCAGTGTATGTCTCGTTCAATCTCGTTCGACGTGGACACCGACGCGAATGACTTCGACTTCGTTCTTTCCTTTCCAGCTCGCCTCGGTGTTTACCTCATCCGAATCGAAGGAAAGACCGAAATTTTAACTGCAGCTCTTCTGTGAGTTCTTCTCTCTCTCTCAAACCCAGCTCGAGCGGTCGTTTGTTGACCATCGCTTGAACGCGTCGGCGTCGCTCAGGCTCCCCCAAGCAATGACGGCTCTCATCGTTGGTGGACTTCCTCAGGTCTTCCCGGTGATCACTAGATAGTAAGTTCTGCTTTTCTCTCGCTTTTTTCATCGACTGCTAACCCTTTTCTTTCTGCTCTACAGTCCTCGTTGGGTCGTCCCGTTCGGAACTCTCCTTTCCGTCGGCGGACTCCTCCTCATCATCTTCTCTGAAGGGAACAAGTACTGGAGGTTCATGTTCCCTGGATTTATCATCGGAAGGTACGTTTCTCGACCTCCTCGTCTCGAAATTTCAGCTGACGCTTCCACAGCGCGGGAGTGACTTTGATCTTGGTTTCGATCAACACGGCTCTGATTCAGACCTGTCCTCCGCATCTCGCTGGGTTCGCTGGAGCTATCACCAACTGTAAGTTCGTAATATTATTCAGAACGAGAATCTGCGAGCTCACTGGCCTTTGTCTTCGTTCAACAGCCGCTTTCCAAATCGGAACCATGACCGGTTCGTTTTCTTCTTTCGCCGCTCCTCTCTCACTCCGAATGACACCTTCTCCGTCTTCTTTCAGGTCTCGTCATAGCAACCGGGATCTCCAACGCAGTCTCGCACGATCTGTCCCTCTGGAAAGCGACGTCTGCTGGATTTTGGTTCGTCGCGTCGCTCCCTCTCGCCCTCTTTTTTTTGCTCTCGCCGATCACCTCTTTCTTTTTCATCATCTTCAGGTTCATCCTCGCCTGGATAGCCTTCTCCGGAATTGTCTTCACAGTAGCTTACGATCCCAGACGGAACTGTGGGGATCAGTCGACGGGAGTTCCGAAGAGTTGTCGAGGACGGGAGGGGTCGGTGAGGTTCGAGGAGGTGCCGTTGGAACGAAGTCGAGATGCAGGGGTGGAGGAGGGCTGAGATGTCTGCAGGATGCTCGCTTTCGAGGGTTGGAGGGAAAGAGGAGAGGAATTGAAGGAGCGAGAGAGAAAGAGGGAAGCGAGAGGGAGAGGCAGGCGGTGACAGCAGGAGGAGAAGATTTTTTTGGACTTGGAGTTTCACTGCAGAGTTTATAGGCTGTCTTTCAAAGAGATATGAAACCTCCGAGTCTCAGACCTCGAGATTTTGAGTCCGCCCTCGAGCTCTTTCTTCCTCGAGCTCATTTCGTCCTCTCCTTCCACCCAACACCCACCCCCTTCCCTCTTCCACCAAGCATGTCTCTCCCTCTGCTCCGTCCCCTGACCACGACCTCCTCCTCCCTAGCTTCCACGTCCCTCCTTTTCCACCTCCCGCGTCGATCCCTCTCCCTCTCCGCTCCTTCGCTCGTCTACACCTCCACTGCCGTCGCTCCTCCCCAACCTGAGGCTTCCACCTTCAACTACACCGACCACCTCGCCGCCTTACAAGAACGAACTCGTCGCTTGCCTCAGAAGAAGATCGCCAAGCTTGCTGCGGAAGCTGCTGCTTCAGGAATCGTGCCAGAGAAGAAGCCTGAGGTGAAGAAGTTGACGAAGGATAAGATTTCGGTGAGCTTGAGCTCTCCTCCTTCCTCTCCTTCTCCTTCGTTTCTTTGCTCTCCGTTCGCTCACTCCCTTTTCTATACACACCTCTGTTCTGCAGTTCTCCAACCTCCCTCACGGCCTGACTCACACAGCTCTGAAGGCGATCCTGGAAGCGAAAGGTCTGGCTGTAGGGAGTGTTCGAATCATGGTCTTCCCTCGGTCGGACGGGAGGTTCGTTTCGAGAGGGTACGGGTGGGCGACCTTGTTGGATCCGGCGAATCCTAAGAAGGGAATGAAGGCTGCGATAGAGTTGGATGGGTTGGTCATTGACGAGGTGAGTCAGGGGACTTCTTGGGGGAAAAGAGGGAGGGAGGGAAGGGGGAAGGAGAGGTCGGTGGTGAGCTCGAACGGGTTTTCTTTTGGAAGAGAGCTGACCTTTCTCTCTTCTGTCGCTTTTCTCTACTTTGTTTTCTGATACGATCTACACCTAACAGAGGCCGATAAACATCGAGGTTCGTTTGCCTCAGCTCGTTCTCTTGCTGGTCGTTCGAACCTTTGCTCACCCGTCTTTCCTCCCTCGCTTCCTCTCCCTCTCCCTCCTTTCCCTCTCTCACCCAGATCGGTCACGCCAAAACGCACAACCTCTTCTTCTCCCCCGAGCGCAAAGCCGCCCGACTCGCCTACCGCCAAACCCAACGCAAACCTCTCGCCATCCCCGTCCCCGGTCAATGGGCCTACGCTCGAAACCAACAACTCATCGCCGCCGGCTTGCCCGTCCCCTTGATCGGCGCTCCCGGATCCGCGTACAACCTGCGTACGGAGTTGGAGAGCGGGAAACCGAGGAAGGAGACTGGGGCGGCGGGGAGCAGGCACATGAGGAGGTTCTTGCCTGGGGAGGCGAGACCCGAGGAGGGAGTGGATGGGTACGGGTTGAAGACTGGGTTGGAGGAGATTCCGGTGATGGTCGGCGTTGGCGGGGAGAGGAAGTGGACGAAGAAGAGGAGGGAGGAGGCGAGGAGGGATGGGTGGGGAGGAGAGGAGCCGGAGGAGAGGAGGGAGTGAAGGAGAGGTGGGAGAGGAGGAGATATGTTCTAGGATTCTGGACTTTTATGAGCTATTACTACTCTTGTTCGTTCTCGGTCGATCTGAAAGAAGGGAGGAGGGAGGGAAGCGCGAGGGAAAGGACGCGTCTTTCTTGAACCGAATCGGAGAAGGAACGAGAGACCGCAGAAAGAGAGCATCAAAAAGTGAGAGACAGCAGAAGAAAACCTAGAGAAGCAGATAGCAGTGTTCTAGGTCGGTATAAAAAGAGAGCTGGACGAAGAGGGTCCGAACGAGAGAAACCAGAGAGGCTGAGAGGAGGAAGGAAACCGACGACGCGACGTTCCTACTTGAGCTCCTCGCTCGATCGGATCTGGAGATGAAGGGGAAGAGGCAAGGAAGACAAGGTCAGTAAATGCCCAGAAGTATTTTGGAGAGGGAGGTGTGGGTTGGGAAAGAGGTATCGACGGCCGGGGAGCTCCAAAGAGTCGAGGGAAGGAAGGCTGAAGGTGAAGCTCGAGCTCATCCTTTCCTTCCTGCTGCTCTCCTTGCTTCCAGCACTTCGGACGCAGGTCTCCCGCTCAACAAACGTTCCCCTTTACTCTCTCGAACTCGAACTACACGCTCTAAATCATCCCTCCCTACGAGCTCGTCCGTCCCTTCCCTCGTTCAGCTCCGCCCTCCAGCTCAACCATCTCCTCCCCTCTCCCTCCCCTCTCCCTGCCTCTCCCCCGTTCCTCCCACCCAACTCGCCAACCTTCCCAACAAAAAAGATACCAATCGTACTCACCACCTTCCCCGTCTTCCCAATCTTCTCGGTAACCAACTCGAACGGAGGCAGAGCTTGAGCTCCTTCGAGGATCTTGACCGTTTGAGTAGGGAGGTCCACGATGAATTGATCGGCTGCCAGACGAACGAAGGCCGACGAACAAGAGAACGAAGAGGATGGGTTAGCTCGAGAGTCTAACTCTTCTTATGCTGGCTTATGTTGATACGAGCGCCGAAGAGCGTCGTCCTCACTACTACGACCTCGCTTCCCTCCTCCCCTGTCTTGTCTCCTCCTCGCTCGTTCGTTCGCTCGTTCGTTCGTTCAGATCAGACGTACCTGGCAGAATCTTGGTCAAAGCTCTAGTGACGGCTCCGGAGCATCCTCCGCAGGACATGGTGACTTCGTATTGGTATTTCTGGTCGGGCGAAAGGACGAAAGAGAAGAAGACAGGGAGAGGGAAGTGAGCTTGAGCGGATGGATGGACGGATGGACGACGGCGAGGCGAGGCGAGGCGAGGACGGGATAAGAAGAGATTCTGGTTTGAGATAGATGGGAGGAAGGAAGGAAATATGGGATAACGAACAACAGCTGGGGACTAGAAGAGCATGGGAGGCAGGGGAGAGGGAGAGGGAGGCAAAGAGAGGGAGGGAGGACAGGAAAGGAGGGTCAGCTCGACTCGACTGTTCTCCTTCTTCTCTTCATTTCGTTGCTACTCACAGACATCGTTTCGGTTAAAAGGGTCAAAGAAAAGGGCGAAGAGAGAGAGTCGAGGTTGAGGTTGAGGTTTAGAAGGTGAGCTTTGTGGTGGTGGTTGGAAACCAAAAAGATGAAGAGGCAGGGAACGAGCTCAAACGAACGAATCAACGGGAGGGAGAGATAGATCGGTCAGCCCGGTCGGGTCGCGATTCTCAAAGAGCTCATGCAGTTTAGAAAAGGCCTCACTTTCCCTCCCAGAACGAGAAGGAGGGAGAGAGAAGGGCCATAGCATGAAAAAAATGTGGGGCTCGTTAAATTCGTTGGAGTGTTAGCGTAAGTTTCTAGGCGAGAAAAGGAAAAGGAAAAGGCCGAGAGAAGTCTAATAGGGAAGTAAGGGCTGAGGAGGTCTAAAAAGAAAGGCGGAGGGACGCGAGCAGTCTAGGCGAGAAGAGAGGGAGTGGGACGCTGAGGGAGTGGAGGGAAGGGCTTTGGAAGGGGAGAGGAGTCGTCTATGTAGGAGCAGAGAAAAGAAAGCTAGGAAGTGGAACCCTGGGTTGCGAGAGGGAGAAGAAAGGGGAAAAGGTCGTTGAGAGTCGTCTAAAGAAGGAGTCTAGGGCTGAAAGAGAAGGAAGGGCGTCTAGGAGTAAAGAGGGTGGGAGAGAGAGAGAATGTCGAGGGCTGAGTCTAGTCGAGGTGAGAAGGACGAAAAGGGACGAAAGAGAGAGAGAGAGAGAGAGAGAGACCAAGCTCGACGCGTCGCTCTCTCAACTCGACCTCCTGCTACCCCTCCTCCTTCGATCCTCGTACGACCGATCCCTCTCTCCTCCTCCCCCACCACCCCCACTGAGAACTACGACTCCCCTCGTGAAGCACTCGAACCCTATCCAGAGGACGTCGAGAAGGAAGCGGTGAAGCGTTTGAAGATGAGGCGAGGTTGCGACTGTCAAAAAAGACGCGTCGGGAAAGTCAGCGACCTGAGGCGATAAGAAAAAGGATGAAGAGCGAGACGAACCAGCTGTGAGAACGAGAAGGAAAGCCTCTCTGAGGCGAAGTCGAGAAGCGAGGATGACCGCCAGTTGGGAGAGGAAGATCACAAAGTGGAGGAGGTGGGTTGGGATCTGGGAGGGAGGTTCGAAAGAGGTCAGCTCAACCTTCAAGATCCCGGCAACAAAATCTTGAACTGGAACTCACCCCACTCCCCTTCAACCAGCCCAACCCTCCAACAATCCCATTCACAACCTCTTCCTTCCAATCCCCAGCACCACCACCAGCACCCCTTCCTCCTTCGCCTCCTCTCGCCTCGGCCTTCGGTCCTTCCAAGGCCTCCCTCGCCTCGACGTGGGAATCCAGGTAGCTCGTGGGGACGGAAGATTTGATGGTTGAGATCGAGAGGGTGAGGAGGTGAACTGTACGAGGTCAAAACGACAGAGGAAGGAAGCGATATCAGCTCAAACCGTCGGAGTCCTTAGTTGGACGACGCAAAGGAAGGTCTCGTTGAAGCTCGACCGATCCTTCTCCCTTTCCCTTCTCTATATGTAAGGAACTCACCGATATACTCGCCATCTTCCTTTCCTCCCTGCCCATTCCCTCCAGCACTCTCATCCTCCTCCAGCGCCTCTCCAAGCAACCTCCTCGCCATCTCGAGCTTGGGTTTGCTCAACCCCACCACCTTCGACGACGCTCCTCCTCCTCCTCTGCCTCCTCCACCGCCCTTTCCTCCACCGCCCATCCACCCGCTCCTACTCGTAGGAACCGTGACAACACTGGAAGGGAAAACGACCATATCCGTATCCACTTCCACTTCGACGAGTCCGGAAGGAGGAGCAGGAGCGGCGAAGAACGACGACAGAGACGGTTTCTTGGAGAGCAACGAACCGGCGTAGGAATGCGGGAGGGAGGACGTTCGGATTCGTTGGAACATTGCTAGATGGGTGGGTGAGTGGGTGGGTGGGAAGAAAAAGGGAGGGAGTGGGTGTCGGAGGAAAGAGAGAGAAAGGGAGAGACGAAAGGGGAAGTCAAGGAGGTTTCGAATCCGTTGGACGGTCGGGTTGGGGTTTTGACACGTGCGAAAGGACACAAAAGAGGAAAGTTTTTTCTCCCCAGATGTGTTGGTTTGATTGAGAATCGGAAGTTTCTACTTGATGGAGGGTGAGGCTCGATTGGGAAGAAGGGAGAGAGCAGGTATTTGTTTGAGAGGGGAGGAAGCTCGAGGGCTGAATGAATAAAGAAGAGGACGAGACTTCTCTCCTTTTGGGTCGACGTTGTATGGAAGACTGGTGCTTCTTTTTCCTGGAGAGCGAAGTGAGAAGACAGAATATCTGGCTGTGCGTGCGATTATCGAGACGAGAGCTGATAGATTTCCATCAAGATCGATCGAAAGGACGAGTTCGAACTGCAACGGATTTCGAGGTGGGAGTTGAGGGAGGGAGCAGCAACGAAGGTACGTCCGAGGGATCGAGACCTGGTTGGAAAAGAAGGAGAGGGAGAAGAAGAGGGTGATCAGCGAAGTGAACGAGGGTGTGGAACTGGCGACTGAGAGAGGGAAGAGAAAGACGTGTCGACGAACTCACGAGACGAAAGGACAAAAGCTCAGGGTCGTGTCGTAATTGGGGAAGGAAGTGGTACGCCGAGTAAGATCATTAAAGGAGAGCATGGGAGACTAAAGGAACGACGGGAGCGGCAAGGAAGGTCTCGTCAGCATTGGCGAAGACACCGACGCGTCGAAATCGAAGACTCACGAGCGATGAACGGAAGAGGACGGGAGCGATGTTTAAAGGGTCTCGTCGAACTGTAGGAGAAAGGATGGAGGATGGTGAGGGACAGCGTCAGATCGTTGAGGCGAGCGAGAGAGATAAATGAGGAAGAAAACGCGACGTCAACTCACCTCCTTCAACTTGGTCTCCAACGACTTGATGATCAACTCCTTGCACGCAGGCTTCCCTCCCCAAGGAGAAGGATCGTTGATGATCGAGAGAAGAATCGCTCTGTAGTCAACATGGCTTCTCTGGGCTAGTGGGAACCAACGGTTAAAGAGGTCGGTCGACGCGCCGTCTCGACAGTGTTCGAGCTCGCCGCAGGAAGGGATGTGGAAGGCAGAAGCCCAGGGGTCGAAGTCGAACTCGAATGATCTCTGCTGTTCGAGACCGTATCGAGTGATCCTGAGGATGCGCATGACTGAAGGTGAGAGCGGAGGGGGTAAGAGGAGAGGATAAATCGTTAAGGATGGATCGATCAGGACGAGAGGAGAAGACGAACTGACCGTCGTCCCTGTCGAGACTCAAGACCTCCCAGCCCGTCCAACTCTCATCCTGCTTCGCCACCTCTGCGATGGTGTCAAGATCCTCGCTCAACTTGGCCAGAAGGTAGAATGCCTTGGGGAGGACGGCGGGGACGTCGAATCGTTTTCCGAGGTCGATGATGCGAAGGACGCTCGCAGCATCAAGAGCACCAACAAGATCAGGTTCGGTGACATCCGTTCGATCGAAGGAGGGATTAAGACGCTTGTTTGCCTCGCCGATGAGGAGACTCTGAGCGAGTGCGAGATGAGAGGTGAACTCGTACTGGGAGGAAGGAGACGCGCGGGTGAGCTTCGTTCGGAGATCGTTGCGCTCTCGAAGGCGAGCAGCTGCTTGGAGAGTTACTCACCTTGTCTGAGAGATGAAGAAGAGCGTAGATGTCGTCGAGGGAGAGGTCTCGGAGAGCGAAAGAGCTGGTAGAACGAAGGAAGGAAGAGGGAGAGGAGGATCAGTTCCGAGCTCCACGCCTAGAATGAGCCTCGATCTTACACTCACAGACCATCGTACAAAACAGCAAGCATGATCTCCCAAGCTCCAGCTACATCATGGACGAGCTCGACCGTCTCGACTCTCTGCCCTTCCATCCACAAAGGAAGCCCCCCTCTCTGTCTCATGATCTTCTCGCTCCCTTTGCCCTTCTCTCCTCCTCCTCCCCCTGCGTCTCTCCCGACCGCAAACATATCCTTGAACACGCTCGACTGACTCTCCAGGACTCCTCGATGAACCTTGAAGTCTGTATCTTGAACTTGGAGGATGATGTTGCCGTCCGAGAAGTAGAAACGAGCGGATCTCGCTCGAGGAGGAGGAGGAAGAGAGGAGAGGTTGGACGGCTTCTTGTACTTCTTGGAGGGTCCTGCTGACGGGTCATCTGTCTCGTCCGAGTCTTGAATAGGGAGAGAGGAGCGAGTTCGTTTGGTAGGAGCTGTGGAGGTGGAAGGAGTCGACATGGTAGGGAAGGGAAGGAAGGAAGGGAGAAGGTGACGGTTTCGAGGGAAGGGGCGTTCGAGCTCACCTCTTCCTTTTCTTCATCAAACGGCCATCATCAACAAATTCTCACTTCTCCCTTGCTCTATCCCATTCTCGCCATCATGGAGTCCTCCTCCTCCTCCTCTTCACCTCACCTTCCAACGGAGATCAAAGGGCACATCCTGAGCTTCTGCGATCAATCAACTCTCGCAAAGACGGCCTCCCTCTCCCTCGCCTTCCTTCACCTCTCCTCCCCTCTCCTCTACGAAGACGTCGTCCTATACGGAGTGAGGAACCTGCACAAGCTCTTTTGCTCCAGAGAGGTAAGCTCCCGCTCTATGTCTGCGTCTCCAGATCGTGCTCCAATCGAGACTCAAGCTCATTTCATCCCTCCCTCCCTCCCTCCCTCCTCTCTTCCAGGATCCCTCCTTCCAAAGCCATCTCCACCCTTACCTCGCTCTCACCCAAATCAAGCAGTTTACATTCTTCGTCGAGGATGGAGACGTACCCCTCTACCCCACCTTCCCACCCCTGGATCCGATCCAGCTCAACCAAGATCGCCTCTCCTCGACCTTCCTCCCTCTCTCTCTTCGATCCCTCACCATCTTCCTCCGCCTCCAACCTCAAATGATGTGCTACGGTACATTCATCAACCTCCTCCTTCTCGTCGACCCAACGTCGTTTCAACTCGAGGGATACGGGCCTTACTCGGAAAGGAGGACGCTCTCGCTTTCCACGATGGAGTGCTACGAGATGAACTGGAACCGTCTCAGGAGGATCTCCTACAAGAATGCTGGGCTCTCCAACATCCTTTCGACTGTTCTTTCCACTATCGACCCTTCGTTCGTCGTTCGATATGACCTTTCCGACATGGAGCCTGGATCGAAGCTTTGGCGCTCGACCGTCTCGAGGCTCACATTCGACTTGACGGATTCCTCTAGTGGCAGAACGCAGACGTCCTCAGGCTTCATATTCCTTGGACTGGAGATGGCGGAGTTCTGGGTGGCCACACAGGAAGGGAAGCAAGAGATCCTGGATCATCTTCGTCAGAAGTGCGAGCGTTCCTTTGGGATTGCTGGATGGGAGAAGATGCGAAGGAATCTCGAGGTTACTGTTGTTTCTCCTTCAACCTGTGAGCAACACATATCTCTAGCATATCGGTTCATCCTTAGACGTGGACTGATCGTCCCTTCATCCTTCTCTTCACTCACAGAGCCGTCGCACTCCTCTCATCCCCACGTCGTCTCCTCCTCGCCATCCTAAACCTATCCCCACCTATCCGACAAGCATAACTCGTCGTTCATCGCTACCCCCTTACACTCCCTCTCGCTCACTCCTCACCCTCATATCTCCTCGCTCCCTCTCTTCGACGCGTCGTTCGAGACCGCCCTTGATCGGAGGGAGGGCAGTCGTCTTCGGCTTCGGGCTGGTGAAGGAAGGTTCATAATCTCGAAGGAAGGGAAACGGAGATCGGTTTAGATCCTGAGGGGAAGATCGAATGATGGAACGACGCGTCGGACGCAGGAGCTTTGGTGAGTGTCCAAGCTTGGCCTCGCAGCTTCTCTTACCGCTTCTTCATCGTAGAACACGACGCTGAGGTTTCCCTTTTGTGTCGGTTGCAGTCTAGCTCGTGTATTAGGTCCATTGAAAGGAGTTGGAGGTGAGAAAGAGAGAAGGGTCGACGTGGAGGTGTTGGTCGTCGACTTTCTCTTCTAGCTATGATTTACACAGCCTCAGGAACGTTCCTTCGAGTGTAGTGCCTCATTCCACGATATTCTGTTTTTGAGGCGAGACCGAAAGAAGCGAAAGAGAAAGAGCAGCATCGGAGGGAGAAGACGCACGTTTCGACTCGCGACGTGTTTTCTTTCTCCGTGCCCTCTCCCTCCGTCATTTGTTGATTCCGTGATTTTATAGAGCTCGGCAGGAAGTTAGGAGACCAGCCTTTATTTCTCAATATCCTCTGGGCCAAGAACCGACCGGAAACCCAGATAAAAACGGGATCCGATCTCATTGTGAATCTCCACTGATCAGCCAGCGCATCGCTCCTTCCCTCCTTCCCTCCCAACCACCTTCAGACCCTCAAAAGTCTCCCCCTTCTTTCCCCCTTTCTCTTCCCATCATGAAGTTCTCGGCTCCCCTCTCCATCCTCGCTCTCGCTGCTGTAGCTTCTGCCTCGGACGTTCTCGACCTGACGAAGGACGCTTTCCAGAAGGAGGTCTCTGGCGACGGTCTGACGCTCGTTGAGTTGTGAGTTCGAGGCTTTCCTTCCCGTTTCGCTAGCTTGAAGAGAGCTTGTACTGATGTTTATATATATCTCGGCTATCTGTAGCTTCGCTCCTTGGTGCGGTAAGTAGTAGAAAAAGAAACAGGAGGGAGGGAGGGAAAGGAGAGAAGAGGTGGAAGAGACTCGAGCTGACTGATGGTTCCCTTCCCTTCCTTCCCTCGTCCTCGACTCCTTCTCCCTTTCAGGTCACTGCAAAGCGTGAGTTTACTCCCTCACCTCGTTCTGTCTCCTATCTGCCTCCTTCTTGAGTTTCTTCTCGAGGATATGTTCGGGAGGGTTCAGAGAGAACCTTGAACGAAGGGAGAGCCGAAGAACGGCTCCTCGACATCTCCATCTCGCTTGGTTTCACAAGAGCTCACTCGTTTCTTCTCTGCTTTCTTTCACGAACAGCCTTGCTCCTCATTACGAAGAGGCTGCTACCGAGCTCAAGCCCAAGAACATCAAGCTTGCTAAGGTGGATTGCACCGTCGAGGCTGAGCTCTGCCAGGACTTTGGAATTCAAGGTTACCCGTCAGTCGTCCTCTCTTTCTTGCTTTCCTCTCTGCCTCCTTCATCGAGCTGATACATCCCCATCGTCGCCTTTCTGCTCCCAGTACCCTGAAGGTTCGTCTTGACCTTCCTTTCGCTCGAAGTCGTCACCTCGGCCTTCGCTGACCTTCGCCATCGCCCTCCTCCCTCTCCTTCCCTGCCCTCCCTCTCCTCCCCTCCCCTCAGGTCTTCTCGTCTGGAGTCCCCTCCGACTACACTGGACCTCGAAAGGCCGATGGAATCATCGCCTACATGGTCAAGCAGTCTCTTCCTGCCGTTTCAGAGGTTACCGCCGCCAACCACGACGAGTTCAAGGGTGCCGATAAGGTGTGAGTTCATCGTTTCGTTTCGCGTCGCCGAGCTCGAGGATCGACGATACAGGGATGCCAGAGCTGCAAGCTGCTTGGGGATGGAGCTTTGCGAGTAGTGGTTCTCGCTCTGGGTCGAAGATCTGCGGCTGGCATCGAAAAAGTCCAGCTCAAGCTCAAGCTCACCTTCCCTCTCCTTCTCCTCCCTCCCCTCCCAGCGTCCTCATCGCCTACACTCCCGCCGGAGCCGAGCCTCACAAGGCCTTCAACGTCTTCGCCAACTCCCACCGAGACTCCTACCTCTTCGGATCTACCTCGGATCCTAAGGCCTTCTCTCTCGCCGGTCTCTCTCCCTCGGAACCCTCCATCGTCCTCTACAAGTCCTTCGACGAGGGAAAGAACGTCCTCCCCACCGAGATCTTCTCCGCCCTCACCGCCGAGTCCCTCGGATCGTGGATCAAGGTCAACGCTATCCCTCTTCTTGCCGAGATCTCGCCTGAGAACTTCGCTTCCTACTCGGAGGCTGGGATCCCTCTCGCCTACACCTTCGTCGACCCCGAGCAGAAGGAGACCAACGACAAGCTCATCAAGACCCTCGAGCCCATCGCCGCCGAGTACAAAGGAAAGCTCTCGTTCGTCTGGATCGACGCCGTCAAGTTCATCGACCACGCCAAGTCCCTCAACCTCGACGTCGAGTCGTGGCCTGGATTCGTGATTCAGGACCTCGCCGCTCAGACCAAGTACCCTCTCAAGAGCAGCGGATCCGTCAAGTGGGACGCTAGCACCGTCAAGGAGTTCGTCAAGAGCTTCGAGGCTGGAGAGATCAAGCCCGACGTCAAGAGTGCTGCTATCCCTGCCACCCAGGAGGAGAGCGTTTGGACCCTCGTCAGCGACGAGTACGAGAAGGTCGTTTGGGAGGATGGATTCGAGAAGGACGTTTTCGTTGAGTTCTACGCTCCTTGGTGGTGAGTCTCCTTTCTTCCTTTTGCTGTGGCCCTTCTCGAAAGCTCGACCTAACCTCTTCGTTTGTTTTCTTCTCCTCAGTGGACACTGGTTCGTCGCGTCTTTCGCTTCCGCTTCCACGCGTCTCCCTCGAACCTCGAACCTCTCGCTGACGCTTTCTCTCCTCTCCTCTATCACAGCAAGCGACTCAAACCTATCTGGGACACTCTCGGAGATAAGTACGCCGACATCCCCTCCGTCTTGATCGCCAAGTTCGACGCTACCGTTCGTTCCCTCTTTCTCTCCCTCCCTCCCCTTCCTTTGTTTCTCGTGTCTCCTCGTCTCCTCGTCCCCTTCCTTCATTTCACTCAAGCTGACCTCCTTCCTTTCCCTTTCTCTTCTTCTTCCCGCCCTCCCATAGGAGAACGACATTCCTCCCACCGAGCCCTTCAAGGTGACCGGATTCCCCACCATCAAGTTCAAGCCCGCCGGATCCGACCAGTTCATCGACTACTCCGGAGACCGATCCCTCGAGTCCCTCATCGAGTTCGTCGAGGAGAACGCCGTTTCCGACCTTTCGCCCAAGAAGAACGAGACCGAGAAGGAGACCCTCCTCGAGAAGGCCGAGACCGTTGTCGAGGAGGTCAAGAGGGCTGTCGTTGGAGGAGACGAGGAGAAGGCTGGACACGATGAGCTTTAGAGAGGGTGAGAGGATGAAGTTTGAAGGGGAAGGAAGGGAGGAAATGGAAGAGGAGCGAATGGAGATGGAGATTTTCTCGGACATTTTTTGCTTATTCGACCGTTAGGAGAGAGATATCTAGGGATGAGTGGAAGCAGAGGGAAGCTAAATTGTGTGTTGTAGTGTGTTCGTGCTTCGATTTGCTGCTATACCTGTTCTGAACGGAGGAAGAGAGAGTCCGAAAGAACGACGAGACGCGTCGAGCCCTCGCACCGTTCGCTGGTGCGACGACCGAGAGGGGATCAGAGCAGCTTTCGCTTGACCCGGTGTATTCTAAATGCGAGTCAGAATCATCGTCGACGGAACCAGCGAGTAGTCTAGGATAGGAAGAGAAAGATCGAGCCCTCGAGATGGCATCCTTCTGTCACTGCTGCAACTCGTCGGACAGCGTGAGAAGGGTGTTACTTGATCTTGTCGAGAGGCCTGGAAGAGAAACGAAGTACGAAGAGAGAGAGACGTCAGCCGGAAGCATCGTGCGAGCCATTCGAACGACCGAGGGAGAGAGAAGAGGAGAGGAAACGAGACGAACCTGTTAAATCCACCTCGTCGGTTCATGTACTGCCTCCAAGTCCTCTGCTTCTTGATGACCACGTCTCCGAGCTGGTTCGAAGGTACATGCTTTCCCTGAGATATCAATCAACGCAAGGAGAAAGCAGCGACAGGTGAGCTCTCTCTCTCTCTCTCTCGGCGAGGGAGAAGAGGAGGAAGGATGTGAAAGCGAGAGAGAGAGAGCCAGGAAACTCACCTTCGAAGTCCCAAAGCCACCGAATCCCATCATTTTGGCCATCTCATCCTCCTCTCCGTCCTCCAAACCATCTCCCTCCATGGTCTCCTCGACGTCCTCTTCGTCCCACTCTCCATCGACACCCTCGACCATCCCTTCGGGCGCTGCTTCGAGCTCGGGTGCTGGGGAAGGGTTGGCGGATTCAGTGAGCGAGGCGGAGAACCGAATGGCTGCAGGAAGAGACCAACGTCGACGAAGATAGTCAGCGCAGAAACGAGGCGAGAAGAAAGAAGGAAGAGAAGAGAGGGAACGAACCAGAAGGAGGAGGCTTGCTGTCTCCCTTGAGCTTCGCTGCACTTGGAGCGGGACCGGTAGGGATAGGAGCTGGGGGAAGAGGAGCACGGTGGTCGTCTCGTCTCGGGGAGCTGTTAGACGATGGGGAGGCGGATCGACGGGTCGAGAGAGGTCGAGAGGAGGAGGGTCGGTCTTGAAGGAAGGAAGGAAAAGGTCGAGGTCAGCTTCGTCTTTCCTTCCCTTTTCTCCTTCCCGCCCTCACAACTCGTTCCCGTATCCAAAGTGACGTTGTACTGACCTCTAGAAGACCTCTCGGAATCCCTTCCATCCCTATCTCGATCCCTGTGGCCGTCTCTGTCCCTGTAGTCCCTGCTGTCTCGATGATCCCTTCCTCCTCCGCCTCCTTCCCTCTCCCTGTCCCATCCTCCCCTCCCTCCTCCTCCACCTCCACCACGACCATCATCTCTGTCCCTGTTTCCTCCCCATCCACCTCTGGATCCACCGCCTCCTCCTCCGTCTCGTCTATCGTCTCTGTCGTAGCCTCCTCCGCTTCGTCGGTCGGAAGGAGGAGGAGATCGTCTCGACCTCCCTCCCCCTCCTCCTCCTCCTCCGCCACGAGATGAAGAAGAGTAATCCCGAGAGGATCGATTGTCGTCGTACCGAGAAGAGGAAGAGGAGTGAGGAGGAGGTTCTCGAGACATGTTGAAGGAGTAGAGGGAGAGATGCAGTTGGGAGGGAAACGAGAGACGAGCTCGTTTCGCTGGAGTTGCTCGGGCGGGGATAGACACGTGGCAGGTTTTTCGAGTGAAAACGTTACCATGTAGAACGTACGCAGAACTTTTAGGGGCGAGAAAACTGGCACACACGAAAAAATGCGACCAGCTGAGACGAAGATTGAGACGCGGCTGAAACGTCGAGCTCGGACGCACCCTCGCCTTAGCTTCAAGCTCGTCGTCGAGGGCGCCTCGTCCTCAAAGTGCCCCTAGAGCTCATTAATGAAAACGCCCACGCGGAACGAAGCGAGTCTGCTGGTGATCTTCTTTCTCAGCTCCCTTTTACTCTGATCATCGACCGTTCTTTCGACGCGTCGCTTCCCTCCCATCTCTCTCGTTCCCTCCGGCTGCTTCAAGAGCTTTCGATCTATTCAGGAGCGCAATACCTCATCTATCAAGTCTGTAGCCGTTTTAATCATCCTCTAAGACATCTAATCTTCGAGATCGGTTCGACAATCGTGGAGACTGTTCAGCACCTCGCTCCTCCTTTCGTTTTCTTTTAGACTACCAAACTCGCTGACGTTTTGCGAACGTCCTCGAGACAAAACGTCCAGAGATCGTTCCGCTCCCCTCTTTGCATCTGTACGAAAGGTCTCAGACTTTGAGTCAACGCATTTTCTCGAAAAGCATCGCTCGACATGCGAGCCGAAGAGTTGCGACCTTCAAGGAGATTCTCCTCATCTCTTACCATTTCGAAGATAAGCAGGCAACTTTAAAAAGATGAATCATCCTTTGAGAGTTGACTGGACCTTCCAAGACAAGCCGTTCTTCCAAGAGAGCTCGTCGAAACGACGCGTCGACTTGGGACCGTCGCCTCGAGATTTTCTCGTTGCGGACCAGCTCTGAGGTCCATCAGCTAAGCGACAAGCTACTAACTAATCGAGTGTACTCAGATGGAGGGCTTCTGAGTCTGCCTGAGCAAAAACTCGTTCGAGAGATCCGAAAGGGAACGGCTCCGCAACCCGTCAAACGCGTCGTCGCTTCACGTCCTTTCTCTCCTCGAGCTCGGTTCCGAATCGCATCTCGAAATCTAGTCAGACTGAACCAACCAATCTGAAGCCTCTTGTTGTTCTCTGAGAGCGACAGTCCACTCTGGCCTCTTCCCCGACGCGATCAAAAAGGACAGAGAGGGTCTGCGTGCGGGGGCGAGGACCAAAACGCGAGATGGCTGGACGGACGAACAGACGCGTGAAGTTCGAGCAATTTTGGCTGTATATACCTCAGCGGCAGTAGCGAGGTTTTCAAGTGAGAATCGGCTTTCTCTTCAGCTGTGGATAAATAAAGAAGCAAGGAAGGGAGGCCAAGCTGATCTTCGCAAAGGAGAAGGATCGAGGCTCCGTTCTCCAACCCTTCACCAAGAGATCCTCCGTCCCTCTCCTATCGCAGTTCGAAGAGATAAGATGAGATCTCGTTGTTTGAAAGGCTCTCTCCTTCTAATCATGAGATCTGAGAAAGAAGAGAAAAGTTAATAGGTCCCATCTTGTAGAGAAAGGAAACGGAAAGCGCAGCCGGCTCTGTCCCTTCGCGACCCTCCGACGGCGCCCTCTCTGGCCCTCCCTCCCTTCCTTTTCCTCTTCAACCCCCACGAGGCTCTTCTTCCTCTTCTCTTCCCCCTTTCGCCTCTTCTTTTCCTTTCTGCGACAAAGGATCTTAATCACCACTCCCCGGTCTTCTATCCTCCTTCGCTCTTTATTCCCTCGTTCCTTCCGACTCTTCTCGCTCCTCCTCCTCTCGACGGCTTCCCTTTCCTCGCTTCCCTTTCCTTTCCTCTCTCCTCCCTCCTTCCTTCTTCGACCTCGACAACCTTCTCCCGCCTTCAACGTTCAACAACACCTTCTATTCCTTCTTCTTCTCTCCTAGGAAGCGGCTCTCCCTCGGTTCTCCTCCCTTCTCCTGCCCTCCCGCCGCGTCTCTCTCTTCGATGCGCCCTCCTTCGACAACACACCTCCTCCTCCCCTTCTCCCTCCTCCTCTCCTCGGTCCTCCTCCTCGCTCCCTCGTCTTCGGTCGCTCACCCTTATGCGGATTACCTTACCGATTGGAACATCAACATCAACGAGGCAGCAGGGGATAATGTTTTGGAGTATCAGTCCGAGAGGGGAGCAGGAAGGAACGCTACCTATACTCCTTCACCAGCCAACTGGAGAGCTCTTCCTTTCTACAACTTGCTGCTAGACAAGTGGGCGGTGAGTAACAACGTTTCTTCTCGCGTTCTTTTTGGGAGCTGGTAGCAAGGGCAAAGGGGCAAGGGAGAGAGGGAAGGAGAAGGGCGAGCGAGGTCAGGTTGGATCGTGGGCTGAAGGTCAGAACGGGACCTGACGAGACTTCTCCTTCTTCCCTCGGTATTCCTGTAGGACGGAGACCCTAGAAACAACGACTACTACAAGACCGTCTTCGAACAAGACCCTACGGAGGTCAACTTCCGTTACGGAGGAGACGTCAAAGGTCTGATCAAGAAGCTCGACTACATCGAATCCATGGGAACCAAGGCCATTTACATCGCTGGTACTATCTTCGTGAGTACGAGCTCTTCCGTATCCTCATCATTCATCTATGGAGCTCCTCTCCATCCGATTTCCATCGAGAAAAAGTTGCTGAAACCTTCGTTCCGGTCTCGTTCTTCCTCCTTCTCAAGGTCAACATGCTCTGGCAAGCCGACGCCTACTCTCCTCTCGATTTCTCTCTCACCGATCCTCATTGGGGAACCCTCGATGACTGGAGAGACTTGGTTGACGAGGTTCACCGAAGAGGACTGTACGTATCCGTCTTCTACTTGGAAGGAGGAAGGAAAGAAGGAGTCAAGATCTGAGCTGACCCGACGTCGGCTCCCTTTCCTTCTCTCTTTCCGCTCCTCTCTCTCCGTCTCCACTCTCTCCTTCGATCCCCTCTCTTCTACAGCTACATCATGCTCGATTTCACCGTTGGAACCATGGGAGATCTCATCGGATTCGCAGGGTGAGCACTTTGTTTTGGGATCGCTCGAACGTCGTCGAACCGAGACGGGGGCTGACGTTGAAACCTTCTTCTTTTAAAGCCACCTCAACACCTCAACTCCCTTCTCCCTCTCCGAGTACGATGCTGTCTGGAAGGATCCCGTCTACGCTCCTTGGGATCTCAAGGAATACCAGGATTTCAAGGTTCGTAGCTCTCTACAACGCGTCTTTTCTTATCGCGTCTCGTCCCTTGGCGATTTCAAGGCTGATATTTCTTTTCTTCCTCTTCTCGTTTCATTCCATCAGTTCACCAACGAGTACAACACCTCCTGCGAGCTCCCTACTCTCTGGGTCGACGATGGAACCGTTGTTCGAGTGGATCAGCCTGGATGTTACGCGTCGGAGTTTGATCACTACGGAGACATGGAAGCGTTCGGAGTGCAGTGAGTGAACAAAACCTGGGCCCGTGTCCGCTCTCTCCTTGCTCTTCTTCTCCGCTCCCTTCCCCGTCCTCGAGAGGCGAGGCAGTGGACTGAGAACCTTTCGTTACAAGAACTGACACTCCCGGCGATCGTCCGCTCTCTCAGTCCGGATTGGCAGAGGCAGCTTTCCAAGTTCGCTTCTGTGCAGGACCGTCTCAGGGAATGGAATCCGGACGTCATGGCCAAGATTCAGACCTTCTCGTGCCTCGCCATCAAGGCTCTCGATATCGACGCCATCCGAATCGACAAGGCCACTCAGATCACCGTCGACGGTCTCGCCGCTTGGACTTCTCACACTCGTCAGTGCGCCTTCGATCTCGGAAAGGAGAATTTCTTCATCTCTGGAGAGGTTACGGGAGGAAACAACTTCGCCAGTCTTTACCTGTGAGCCTTCGTTTCGTTCTTCGAGAGCTGCTCATACGTTTTCGTTCGAGACTTCTCGTCGCGTCCTCTCGTCGCTGACTCTCCTTCCTCCTCCTCCTCCTTCTTCCCCCTTTCCTCTTCTCTCAGTGGTCGAGGTCGAATCGATTCTCAGGCTCCTCAAACCTACGACATCGCCGTCAGCGCCAAAGCTTCAGATCAGCAGTACTTCATGCGAGACGTTGGAGCGAATGGTATCGACGGAGTCGCTTTCCATTACTCGATCTACCGAGGTCTCACTCGATTCCTCGGGATGGACGGAAACCTGGCCGTTGCCTACGATGTCGACGTCAACTTCATCACAGCCTACAACCAGATGGTCATTTACAACGACTTCCTCAACCCTGCGACGGGCGAGTTCGACGTTCGACACATGTAGTGAGTTGATCCCTCTCCTCTTCTCACGCTCCTTTTCTCTTCGACCTCATTCGCTGATCATCTCCTTCTTCTCCTTCTTCAGCGGAATCGGAAACTTCGACGTCTTCCGATGGGGAGCTCTCGAGTACGGAACGGACAAGTCTCTCCTCGGAACGTTCGTCACGACCCTCCTCCTCCCCGGAATCCCTCTTCACTTCTACGGAGACGAGCAAGGTTTCTACATCTTCGACAACGGAGCAGCCAACTACCTCTTCGGTCGTCAACCCATGTCCTCGTCCCAAGCCTGGCAACGTCACGGATGCTACCACCTCGGATCCGAACAGTACTTCAACATGCCGCTCGAGAAGTCTCTCATCGGATGCGAGGACGACTGGAACTCCCTCGACCACTTCGATCCTACGGCCGATAACAAGCGAGTCATCAAGCACTTCCATCATCTCCGAGAGCAGTACCCTTCGCTCCTCGACGGTCTCAACCTCGTTCAATTCGGAAACTGGACGCATCAGGAGCAGTACCCAGGATCGAACAGCACTCCTACCGAGCTCGGACTTTGGTCAGCAGCGAGGTCGCCGATTCCGATCGTCCAGAATCTCACCGGAGAGAGGACGACTCAGGTTTGGTTGCTCTACACCAACGAGAACCTCACCCAGACCTACGAGTACGCCTGCGACGGGGAGGATTGGATCTCGACGCCGTTCATGGGAGGAGCTCAGATCAGGAACTTGATCTACCCCGTGAGTACTCTGCCTTTCTCTCTCGTCTCTAATTGAGCATTTTACTGCTTCTCGATCTCTTCTGTGGATCCGAAGAGAAGACTTCCCGCTGACGCGTCGATTCTCCCTCTCCCTCCCTCTTCAGTTCGACAACGTCACTCTCGAGGACTCGCAAACCTCCTACTACCTCAACACGACCGCTCCGTGGAGAGGATGTCTTCCTCAGATCACGATGGCTCCCTTCTCCTTCGCCGCCTACGTCCCCATCCTCGATTGGACTCCTCCCGTCCCAGCTCTCACCAAGTTCGACCCCGGTCACGACGCTCGAGTCCTAGCTCCTCCCGGAACCGCCAACGCTACCACCCTCGACGTTCGTCTCGAGTACAACATGGAGATGGACTGCAACTCGATCACCAACGGAATCACCTTCGTCACCAGCTTCGAGGGAAACCCAACCATCACCGCCGTCAACTGTGCGACGTTCGAGGGATCCTCCGCTGGACATCGTTACGGAGTCGAGCCCTCCGCCTGGTACTGGCAAGCGACGTTGACCAACGTCCCCGATGGAATCTTCGAGCTCGTCGTCGGAGACGTCAACGCTCAGGACACGACGATGGGATCGACTCAGACGACGGATCATCTCCTCGTCAGGAAAGGAGCGGCCAACAACCCGATGGTCTTCCCTTCGATCGACTACGACAACTCCGTCTTCTCCAAGACCGACACAGGCTTCCTCGTCAACCACACAGCCATCGGAGCTAGCATGATTCGATACACCTGGAACTACGGTCAGAACTGGACGGATTGGTACGCGTGGGAGTCGACGACGATCATCCAGCAGGACGACTTCCCCTCCGGATCCTGGGTCGGTCAGCACATCATCCTCGAGTACTGGTCCGACATCGCCGTCGCTGGACCCGTTCGACTTCACGCCGACATCGGATACGCCACGGAACGACGAGTCCCTACCTTCCTCGCTCGAGGACCCTTCAACAACTGGGGATACGACGCAGGAGTCGAGAACGAGTTCAGTCAGAGCGAGTCCAACCCCGACGAGTGGTCCCTTCAGGTCTCAGGATCCTGGCCTACGATCCTCCAGCTCTGCGTCTTCGGATACAACGATAATTACTTCTACGGAGACGTCGACGGCGACGGAGTAATCGATCGACTTCCTCCCGCCTCCACCGCTCCCAACTACCTCAACATGTCGGCTCCTCCTCATCCTCACGTCGCCTGGAAGGTCGTCATCAACGATGCTACGGGAGCTTGGAAACTCGTTCCTCAGGGAGACTCGATGGTCTCGGCCGTCATGTTCGCCCTCCTCCTCATCATTCCTCCTCTCACCGCCATCCTCGCCTGCCTCATCTTCAAGTGGCGATTCTACGGAATCAGGACGAACGAGTGGGGAATCAAGCCCGAGAAGACGTCCTACTTCCCCATCATGGACGCTTTCAAGAAGGGAGGAGTCGCTGGAGCCATGGCGGGAGCGATGGCGGGAGCGGGATCGAACGAGAAGCGGAACCAACAACAACCCGAGGTCGTCCCTACCAAGTCTGGAGCCATCATCGGCTGGCCTGAGGATCCCAAGAAGCCGAGGAGGAAGGTTCTCATCGCCTCGCTCGAGTACGAGATTCTCGATTGGAAGCTCAAGGTCAAGATCGGAGGATTGGGAGTCATGTCGACGTTGATGGGGAAGGCGATGACGGACGTGGATCTCGTTTGGGTCGTGCCGAAGGTCAAGGATCTCGAGTATCCTGCTGGAGAATACGCCGATCCTATCGAGGTCACCATCTTTGGAGAATCGTACCTCATCGAGTGAGTCTTTGCCGGTCGTTTCGTTTCGCGACGCGTCTTTCTCTTCGTCTTCGATTCGAAAGCTGACCTCGACTTTCTTCCTTCTCTCTTCTTCTCAGGGTCGAGTCTCACATCGTCGATAACATCACTTACTACATCCTCGATTCGCCTGTCTTCCGAGCTCAAACCAAGTCCGATCCTTGTGAGAACGCTTTTCCTCTTCGACGCGTTCAATTTCGTCTCTTCTTGAATTCGAATGCTGACTTTCTTCTCTTCGTCTCCTTTCGCAGACCCTGCTCGAATGGACGATCTTTCCTCTGCTATCTTCTACTCGGCTTGGAACCAGGCTATTGCTGAGACTCTTCGTCGTCACCCCGTTATCGATATTGTGAGTTCTCGAGCTCTTTCTTTTCCCTTCTTCCCGCCCCTCTCTCTCTCGAACACGACCTGACTTCATCGATTCGCTCTTCTTCTCTCTCTCAGTACCACATCAACGACTACCACGGTGCTCTCGCTCCCCTCTACCTCCTCCCCAAGGTCATCCCCGTCTGCCTCTCCCTTCACAACGCCGAGTTCCAGGGTCTCTGGCCTCTTCGAACCAAGGAGGAGATGAAGGAGGTTTGCGCTGCTTTCAACATCTCGAAGGAGCTCTGCACGAAGGTGAGTCTTCGCCTTCTTTCGTCGTCGTCTTTCCTTCCTCGACGCGTCTCCCTCGATCTGACTTTCGTCTTCTTTCCCTCCTTCTCACAGTACGTCCAATTTGGAAACACGTTCAACTTGCTTCACGCCGCCGCCTCGTTCATCAGCGTCCACCAGAACTCGGTCGGAGTCGCAGGAGTCTCGGACAAGTACGGAAAGCGATCCTGGGCTCGATACCCTGCCCTCTGGACTCTTCGAACCATCGATTCCCTCCCTAACCCCGATCCTACCGATATCGCCGCCCTCGACGAGCAACCCATCGCAGTCGACAAGGTCGTCATCGATGTCGTCGCTGAAAAGCTTCGACCGGAGAACAAGCGACTCACTCAGGAGTGGGCAGGAATCAAGCAGGATCCCAACGCCGACCTCTTCGTCTTCGTCGGTCGATGGTCCAAGCAGAAGGGAGTCGATCTCATCGCCGACGTCATGCCTTCCCTCCTCGAGAAGAAGCCTCAGATGCAACTCGTCTGCGTCGGTCCCGTCATCGATCTCTACGGAAGGTTCGCCGCCGAAAAACTCAGTCGACTCATGGAGATGTACCCGGATCGAGTCTTCTCGAAGCCAGAGTTTACCGCTCTCCCTCCCTACATCTTCTCGGGAGCCGACTTTGCTCTCATCCCATCGAGAGACGAGCCTTTCGGATTGGTCGCCGTCGAGTTCGGAAGGAAGGGAGCTTTGGGAGTTGGATCGCGTCTCGGAGGGCTCGGATTGATGCCTGGATGGGTGAGTCTTTCCGCTCTTTTTCTCGATCTTCTTTCCCCTCGTGCCTCTTCTACTGCATGCTGACCACCTCCCTCTCTTCGCTCGCCTCTCTATCTCTAGTGGTTCCCCGTCGAATCGGACTCGACGAAGCACATGCTCTCCCAACTCACGAAGACGATCAAGCTCGCTCTCAAGTCCACCGACCAGCAACGAGCCATCCTTCGAGCTCGATCAGGAGTTCAGCGATTCCCCGTCATCGAATGGCGTCAGCGAACCGAGGACTTCCATCGTCGGTCGATCAAAGTCAGCAGGGACATGGCTGGAACGATGGCCTGGAGCTCAGTCGACTCGGTAGGATCGGAACCCAAGTATAACTACTCGGAGATGTACCCTCACGCTCCTCATCCCGACGGAGGAAAGATCTCTCCCGGATCCGAACATGGCCCAGATCACCGTCCTCTTTCGTCGAGACGAGGATCCGTTACGTCGGTCGCCACCAGCGCTGGAGGATACGAGGACTCGAACTCGATCTACGCCGGATACGAGGACATCACCCCAGCCGAGCCTGCCTCTCCCTCTCCCACCGAGGTTCAGACCTACGACGACTTCCTCGCTCGAGCCAACCGTCAGATCGCCCGAGAGTCGAGAGGACAGAGGGATCCCTTCGTCGAGGGGGGAGATAGAACTCCCGAACGTCCGTTCTCCAACTTCACCATCCACTCGAGGGTTTCTTCCGTCGAGAGTATCTCCTCCATCATGGATGAGAAGGGTGGAACCTCTCCTCTCAACAAGGCAATCGTCGACGTGAGTTCTGCGTTTCCGTCGCGTCTCTCTTCTTCTCCGTTCTCGAACCTGACCTCCCTTTCTTCTCTTCCCTTCGTCCCTCCAGTTCACCGACGCCAACGGAGACGTCTCCCAGGACTTCATCCAGAAGCTCCAGCTCCTCTCGTCGGACAACTCGAAGAACGATCTCTGCATCGAACAGTTCCTCGTCAAGTCGGAGAAGAAGTACTTCGCCACCGTCAAGAAGGACAAGATCGACTCGAGCACCGCCAGCTACAAGGGATCGTCTCGAGACTCGACCTGGGGAACTCCCGCTCCTTCGCTTCACTACGGAGAAGGACGATCGGACTCGCCTGATGGAGCCTACCCTTACGGAAACGGAATGGATCACCGTGACTCGATGGGACCTCCCGAGATCGTTGGACCCGCCGACAAGCCTCTCACGAGACTCCAGATCACCATGCAACGGCAGATCGGAAAGTGGCCACTCTACTGTATCATCCTCGGTGCTGGACAGATGCTTTCGGCGACTTCGTGAGTTTCTCGTCTCCTTCGACTCAACTCGACTCGAGAGCCTCGGCCTTCGCTGACCTTTCTTCCTCTCTCTCCCCAGGTACCAAATGACCCTTCTCGCTGGATCGAACTACCAGAAGGATCTCGCTCTTTACGTCCTCTCGAGTGTTCGTCCCTTTCTCTCCTTCCCGCTCCCGCTCTTTCTTCGCTTTCGTCGACGCTGACTCCCTCCTTCCTTTCCTCGTCCCTCACAGATCTTCCTCGTCTTCTCCTTTATCTGGTATGGTCTCTTCCGACTTCGACCCTCCGTCACCGTCCTCTCCATCCCCTGGATCTTCTTCGCCATCGCCTTCTTCCTCATCGGTCTTCCCGCCGTCACCAACTTCTCCACCGAGGTCAACGCCGGAATCAGCAACGGAGCCAGTTGGGCGTACGCCATCGCTTCAGCAGCAGGATTCCTCTTCTTTGGATGCAACTTCGGAGAGGAGGCGGGAGCAGCGACGGAGGTCTGGGCTTTGCGAGCGTGCATGGTTCAAGGACTTCAACAGCTCTGGACGACGGCTCTCTGGTACTGGGGAAACAAGCTCGTGAGTTCTTCGTTCTCCTTCCCTCTCGCTCTCGCTCGAAACTGACCCCGATTTCTTCTCTTCTTCCTTCAGAGCGGAAACGCTCCCGGAGTTCAACAGCCTTGGTGGATCGCCTGCATCGTCTGGCCTCTCTCGGCGATGTGCATCCTCTTCTACGTCTGCCTCGCCTACGGTCTTCCCGATTACTACAAGCAGGTCCCTCCCGCCGTTCCCAACTTCTTCAGGACTCTCTTCAGGAGGAAATTGGTCATCTGGTTCGTTTCTCGTCTCCTCGATCTCGATCTAGACGCGTCTCGTTTTCTCGACTTCGTTTCACTGACTTTCCCACTTCGCCTCGGTCTCGTTCCTCAGGTTCCTCACCTCCGAAATTCTCCAGAGCTACTGGCTCTCCGGTCCCTACGGTCGAAACTGGTCGTTCCTTTGGAGCAACACTCGAATCCCAACCTGGGCGATCCTCATCCTCGTTCTCGTCTTTTTCATCGGAGTTTGGGGTCTTCTGCTCGCCGTTCTCACTCATCTGAGTAAGACGCACTCGTGGATCCTCTGCGTGTTCGCCGTCGGATTGGGATGCCCGAGATGGTGTCAGATGCTGTGGGGAACGTCGAGTCTTGCTCGTGAGTCGCCCTCTCCTTCGATCTCTCGTGTCTTCCCGTCCCTCGAGTTCGTCGTCTGATTTTGCCCTTCCATCTCCTCTCCTCTTTCAGTCTACATCCCTTGGGCTGGACCTGTCGGACCTTACCTCGGAACGTCGTTGTGGCTATGGCTCGGAGTGCTCGATGCGATCCAAGGAATCGGACTCGGAATGATCCTCCTCCAGACGCTCTCTCGACTTCACGTCTGCGCTACCCTCGCTCTCGCTCAGAGTTAGTCTCGCCATTCTTCCTCTACCCTCAAAGTTCTCGATGCTGACTTGCTCGCTTCGCCTTCTACAGTCATCGGATCCACCGCCGTCATGGTCGCTCGAAAGACCGCTCCCAACCGAATTGGACCCGGATCCGTCTTCCCCGACGCCTCGTACTGGTCCTTCGGAGACGGTCTCGCTGGATCCCCCATGGCTAGTGGTCCCTTCTGGGGAGGTTTGATCTGTCAGATCGTCATTGTCGTTGGGTGAGCACTTCTCGCTCCTGTCTCCTCCTCTCCTTCTTCCCGCTGACCCTCTCCCCTTCCCTCTCCTTCGCAGATACTTCCTCTTCTACCGACGGGAGACTCTCAGTCGGCCGTAGAGCAGATCGGTCGCTTTCTCCTCTCTTTTTTTCTCTTTGCATTTCTCTCTTCTTCTCTCTCACCCCACGAACTCTTTTCACTCTTTTTCTTCACGCTCTTTTCCCCTCCTTGTTGGTCGTCAAAAAAAAAACTTCGCTTCCCTCTATTTATCTGTTTTTCGTACCATACATACCCTACAACCTCGTTCTTCTCTTCTTATCAACCCCTCCCCACGCTCTCTGTTTCGTGTCGCATCGCTCTTCCTTTCGTTTTTCTTTGTGGTTCATGGTTCTCGGCTCTCTCTCCCTTTTTCTATTATCTCTTTATTTGATTGTTTCACTCGCTTCAACCAAGAGCCAGATTACTACTTACCAGCGGACTCTCTCTCTCCTTTTCTACCTTCCCTTCGACGCGTTCGAGCTTCCTCGAGTCCCAACAGCGTCGACGGGTCGGGACGGCTCTGCTTTCTTGGTTCGTTTTTCTACCGGTTGGCTCTAGACATATCTACTTGTTTGTTTCTCGAACTACGATGCTGCTCGAGAAGGAAAGGAGGAGATCACGATCAAGAGCGAAACCGTGAGGGAGGGCGATATACCGGCTACCGTTCTTGATCAAGCTTCCGCAAACTCGAGAGCGTCAGTAGAGCCTTATAGGACTCCGAAAGACTCTCGCGGATGACCTTTAAAGCACTCTCTCTCGGGAAAACGAGAACGAGTGCGTCCAGCCTTCCCGTCGAAGACGCCTCACGCTCGTCTCTCTGGCCAAGTTGAAAGCGGGACACTGATCTAATCATTAGGAATCAAAAACAGGTACGAGAGCGAGAAATTTACTGGTCAAAGAGAAGAGAAAATACAACTAGGGGAAACGCAAAAAAACAGAACAACTCGACCTCTTCGACCTCTCCTCCTCCTTCAGAACACACCCATCACCCCTGCTCCCAGCGTCGGAGCGCCTCTGTACGAACCCGTCGTTCCCTGAGAAGACGTCCCGGTAATCATCCCAGCAGCACTTCCCCTTCGAGGTCCAGCTCCCATCGCTCCGAACGAAGCAGGTCGTTCCCGTCCTCCTCCTCCTCCCGCTCCTGAATGAACCTGCCCAGCCTCCTTCTGCAACATCTCTCCGGACATCTCCCATACCGTCTTCCCCGAGACGTGCGTGTCTGCGAGACGTTCGTTCAGTTCCTCGATCTTGACCTTCAGCTCCAGGATCTCGGCTTTGAGGGAGGAGACGGTTTGGGTTTGGGTTTCGACGAGGCGGCGTTGTTCTTCGAAGATGGCGGAAGAGGAAGCGGGTCGAGAGGTAGATGGAGCACTTGAGGTGGAGGCAAGACGAGTGGTAAGGATGTGGTTGGAGAAACGGAGGTCGGTGATCTCTTCTTGGAGAGATCTGAGGAAAGACGAACACGAACACGAGGAGGGGAAGGAGTCAGTGAAAGCCGAGAAGACTGAGGGAGAGAGACTCGAGACGAACATAACCTGTTGCTCCGAAGCGTATTGCTCCTTCTCGGCGAGGGAGAGAAGTTGTTGAAGCTTAAGAGGAAACGGAACGGAGGCGGCGACGGGTCAGAAAGCATTCGTTCTCAGCGGCGACGAGAGGAACCGACTCACAGCCAAGATCTTCCCATCGAACTCCTGAATAGCCTCCTCCTGTTGACGACGAACTCGACGATCTCCTTGGCTGAGGAACGAGACGGAAGAGAGTCAGCAAAGTTCAACACGTCTCGAGAACGACGGAGGTGGATCGAACTCACGCAGCCTTTCCGACCATCTCGAGCTTCATGATCTTCTCCTTGAAATCGTGGATAGCCTGTAGAAAGAGGTCAAAATCGGCTCGTGGCTTTCGAAGGAACAAAGACTGGAAGGGAGAAACTCACGTCGACCTCGGGTTGGATCTCTCGAAGTTGGTTCTGGAGGTCGAATCGTCTGGAGAGAGAAACGAGAGGAGCCACAAGTCAGCTCAGGAAGGAGCAGAGTGTTTTTTTAAAAGGGTTACGAACTCGTTCTTAACCTCAGCCAGCTCAGCCTTGGTTCGATCTCGATCCTCCTGCGAAGAAAAACCAATTCGACGCGTCAGTTCTCCGACCTCTTCTCTCCCGCATTCGTCCTGGAGAAGAGACCGACTCACCTTCACCAACTGAAGCTCGTTCCTCAGAGGAGTCAACTGAGCCGTCATCTTGTCGAGCGTCTCCTTCGTCCTCGTGTACTTGGCCAGATCCGCGTCTCGTTTGGCTTTGGTGTTCGTCTTCTCGGTGTCGGCTCGTTCCTTGAGCTTTCGAAGTTCCGTCTGGAGAGTCTCGTTGGTCTGTTCGTGGTTCTTGAGGAGGTTTCTCTGGAGATAACGAGGGAAAGGACGAGGTCAGGCCGTGATCGGTGGAGACGAGTGAAGAAGAGGCGAGGAGAACGAACGAAGGCTTGCTGTTCGGACAGAGCTCCAGCTCCGAGCTTGACGTCTTGATGGAGTCGTTTGTTGTCTGTAGAAGGAGCCAATGGTCAGAAGGAAGTCCAGGCTACACGAGGAAAGCGTCGACAAACTCACGAGCGATGTAGAAGTTCTTCAAGTACACCTCGAACATCAACTCGTTCTCGAGCATCAACACCTCCCTCGTCAAGTACTCGACCTGCCCCAGCCTCCTCTTCCGATCGTCCTCGATCTTCCTGAACGTAAACTCTTTCCTCTCAGCAACGAGCTCGTCGTACGGTCTAGGGACGACGCTGCTGACTCCATCCCGACCGAGCTTGGGCGTCGAACGAAGGAGCGGTTCTGCTGGAGGAGGAGCGACGACTCGAAGGAGGGAGGTGTTGGTGATGATCTCTCGAGGAGAGAGTTTGTACTTCCGATGATCGAGGAGTTCGGATTTGGCGTCGAAGAGGAGGATGTCGGGGTGGATGGTGAGTTGACGGAGAAGAGCCTGGTTAATCGACGCGTTGGAGGAAAGGCAAAAGCGAGATCAGTCGTGAGTCCTTCGCCTCGGCTACGAACGACGAGTTAGATCTGCTCACCTTACTACGGTCCCCAACCTCCTGTCGATCAAAGACCTCCTCCCACTCCTTCCCTTCGATGTTGGTGAGCCTGTCCTTCTCGTGCAGGTACTTCGCTGGATCTCGAAGGAACCCGAGGACGTTGCAAGGCCAGACGTAGTAGAGGTAGGAGAGGAGAGGGAAGGTGTCGGGAGGTGGTGCTGGAGCTGAGTCGAAGCTGAAGTCTGGAGGAAGGGCGAGGGAGAGCGAGACGAAAAGAGAGAGAGTCAGACGAAAGCGTCGCGACGAGACGCTCCTCGAAAGAAGGCAGCAGCGAAAGTGACTTACCGAGTCGTTTCCAGTCGAGAGCCTTCTTGGGAGGAGATGCTTCCTCTTCCTCCGAATCCGAATCATCTGAGGCTGGAAGTCCAGACTGTCGTCGCTGAGAAGGAGCAGGTCGTAGAGGCTGGAGAGCTCGCATCACCGAAATCCCACTCCCTCCTGGATCTCCCTCGTCACCGTCCAGCAAGTGATGTCTCTCCTTCCAGCAGATAGCTCTTGCGAGAATCACAAACACCTCAGGAAGCCTGATGAAGCAAGAAGAAATCAGGGCGGCAGAGAAACGCGTCAGACCTCGGGTCGTTCGCTCGATGTGAGAGAAGGAGGATTTGAGCTCACCTCGAAGCCAGAGCCGCTGGAGCTCCTGTAAGAGTGACCTGGAGGATGGTGACTTGGAGTTGGAAGACGGTGGTGCTCGTATCAAGTTGGAGGGAGGTGAGGAGAGCATCGAGGAGTTCGGAGTCGGCGAGGAAGGAGGAGAGGGAAGGGTTGGCTTGAAGGAAGTGGACGAGGAGAGCTGAGATTGGGAGTCGGGTCGATGGTTCGAGGAAGGGTGGTAGGAGGAGGGATAAGAAAGTCTGAAGAGTAAAAAGCAGGGGCCGTCAGTCATCTGTTATCGAGGTACGGGCGAATCGAAGTGGATGGAGATGGAGGTGATGGGAGGAGGCGAGGCGAGAGCTCAACAGCTGCCTTCATTGCCGTAAGCTCTGCTAGACCCTCGACTAAGATCTCAAGACTTCTCTACGACCGTATCGAGAACGAAATATCGAACTCACTGCAGGATACTGAACTCCCCACTCGATGATGCTCTCCTCCTTCCTCCTCTCCCTCTGCTTCTTCTTCGTAGCCTCAACCTGACCCTCCCAGAGCTCGTTATGGACCTCCTCGGCCAGATAGTCCCTGAGTCGCTTGTCTCCAGTTCGATTGGCGTCCGATGGAGGTAGGAGGGAAGATGTAGAGGGAGAAGAGAGCGAGGAGGCCATCCGTTCGAGCTCGAAGGAGAAGAAGGAAGGATGGAGGGGCAGAGCTCTGTGGCCCAAGGTTGAGAGGTGTTGGTGTCGGAGGGACTAAGAAGGAGTGGAGAGGATGAGGAAGGGCGAGAGGGATGGAAAATCGCAGGTTGGGGGAGATAAGGGTGGTCGTGGTCGTTGAGATCGTTGAGAGGAGAAAGGAAGGGGATGGTTGAGCTTGAGGGTTTCGTGAGCTTAGCGACCGATTTTCAACGGCGAAGAATCGATCTTGAGGAATCTTCTGACCGAGGAACGCTCATTCTGGATTCAGACAGACCTCACTTTGAGCGAACAGGCCAAGGTAGGTCTGTGAAACTGCGAGGAGCCCTGAAGTCGAGGAGACGCGTCGCTCTCTTCGCCTCTCACTCTCTCGCCCATCTCCCAAAAATCAACGATAAGGACCGATAGATACCATCGACTCAAACCCCAACTAGATCTACTCCATTCCCTTCCTAATCTTGCCCAACAGCATATCCATGCGGTCTCCCAGCATAGGCTGCCTCTCCCTCCCTCGTCCACCTCGATCTCCTCTCCCTCCTCCTCCTCCTCCTCTGCTATCTCCCCTTCCTCGGCCACCTCTCGAATCCCCTCTTCCTCCTCCACCCCTTGCACCTCTCGAGTCTCCCCTCCCTCCTCCACCACGCGAATCTCCCCTCCCTCGACTGGACGACTCGCCTCGCCCTTCTCCAAACCCGGTCGTCGTGGTAGCAGACCTCCTCGAAGGATGCACGTAGGCCTCGAGCCTGGACGTCGATCCTGAAGCGGCTGCTTCCTCGACGGGTGGGGGCGGAGGTGGAGGATGTCGGAGTTGAGAGCTGAAGGAGGCTGAAGAGGAAGTGAAAGCTGATCTCCCACCACCTCCTGTCGTTCGAGGTTGGACAGGTTTCGAGGTAGGCCGAGGGATGCCGTCTTCCGAAGAGATCTCATCTTCTGAGTCTCCGTCTTCCGAGTCTGAATCCTCGTCGTCGTCGTCCTCCATGTCCTCGTCGTCGTCTGAAGCGTCGTCGGCGGTGGCAGAAGTTGGGTTGAGTTTCCTAGCTGCTTTGGCTGCAGAGGACGTTCGATCGAGTCGTTCCGAGACGAGACCTTCCTTCTTGAGGGTTTTGGCGAAGAGTCGTTTGGTTTTAGCGTTGGCGATGAGGGCGGATTTGATCTTTTGAGCTGGAGGAAGGGAAGGGAAAGGAGGGAAGGGAAGGGAAAGGAGGTGAGCTCGAGAAGGGCGGGAGGAGGAGCTTCTTCGTTCGCCTTCAAAGCGAAGATAGAGAAATTTGAGCTCACCCTTTCCGAGATAAGCATCCTTAGGAGCGTTGGTAGGTCCTACTCTGAATCCTTTGTTCTTGCCACCTCGCTCTCCTCCTCCTCCTGAAGCTCCTCCTCCCCTTCCTCCTCCCCTCCCTCCTCCTCCTCCTCCTCGACCTCCTCGGTCGCCTCCTCTGGAGCTACCACCTCGTCCTCCTCCTCCTCGTCCTCCGCCGCGTCCTCTTGTTGTTGATTCTGTGAAAGGAGCCATAGTTGGAAGTTGTTTATGCTGGTCGTTGAGGGGCAAAGAGAGAGCTGCCTTCGAGCTCAACGAGAACTCGAAAGCTGAAAGCCTGCCGAGACGAGCCTTGTCTCTCTCCTCTCAACCTTCACTCGCTCTCTTTTTTCTCCCTTTTTCCCCTCTTTCCCACACTCCCCCCGTTCCACCCCCCAACTTCTTATGAGCACCCCCATCGACGACATCAAAGTGGAAGGTCAGTAGACAAGGAAGAGAAGGTCAACGAACGAACGAACGAGCGAAACGCTGACTCGATTGCCACCACCACCTCTCTCTCCTCTTTACTGTCCCTTTTCTCTGGCCATCCTGGAAAACCTCTATCAGATCCCATCGCTACCAAGAAGACCGTCAAGGCACCCAAGGTTTCGACTCCCTTGAACCTCGTCACAAAGGGTGCGTGCTGGTTTCCCCTCCTCCCTCCTTCCCTCCTCCTCCTCCTCTCCTCAGCTCTCCTTCCCCTTCCCCCCCGACCGGGCAGCATACATCCCATCAGCTCGAGTAGCTTCCCCTCGCCCTCCTGAGTTGCTCTCTGGCTGCTGAGTGCTCATCTTCGAGCCTACGAGCTTCAGCCCAGCTCTCACCTCTCGTCTTTTCACTTCGAACGTCACGATCTCGACCTCGACCTCGACCTCGACCTCCAACTGACTCCCAGCCTCTCTACTTCGACGCTTCAGACCCCTTTGCCGACGACTTCGAGGACTCGTCCGCCGACCAGCTCAAGAATGATGCTCCTGGAGGGAACAAGATTCACATCCGTTCGTCTCCTCCTTCCTTCCTCCCTCCCTCCCTTCTCCTTTCCCTCGCTCGAGCTGACCTTGTCTCTTTCGCTCTTGTAGGTATCCAGCAGAGGAACGGAAGGAAGATGTTGACCACCCTTCAAGGATTGCCCAAGGGTTCGTTTCCATCTCCTTAGCTTTGAGCTCCTTCTCTCCATCTCTCGTCTCGCGCTCGCTCAACTCCTTCGGATGAGCTCGTGCGACCTGGTTGAGAAGACGTCTCGGGCTCTCTGCGAGGCTTCTTTTAGACGGCTGAAGCTGACCATCGTCTCTTCCCCGTGTCCTCAACTCGCTCGGCAACAGAGTTCGATCCCAAGAAGATCCTCAAGGCCTTCAAGAAGGTGCGTCTTTCAGCCCCTCAGCCCTCCTCCTCCTTCACCTCCTTCTCTCGCCTCCTTTCCCTTTTCCTCTTTCGCTTCCCTGGTCTATCTCAAACTCAAAAACTTACTCCTACCTTCCCTTCCCTCATCCTCGTTTGTCTATGCAGGAATTCGCCTGCAACGGTACCGTCGTCGAGGACGACGAGTCGGGACAGGTCATCCAGCTCCAGGGAGATCAGCGAACCAAGATCCGACAGTTCCTCGTCGACTCGGAGCTCTTCTCCGAGAAGGAGGCCAAGGAGAAGATCACCATTCACGGTTCGTACCCCCAAATGCTGCTCGCTTCATTTTGGTTTCTCGCTTTTGCGAGGAGAGAGACGTTGAGCTTGAGCTGACCTTTGTTTCTCCTCCCTTCCCTCTCTGCCTCCTCCCTTCAGGTCACTAAACGACGAACCGAGGCACGCTTGCTTCTCGGTTTCCTTTTCCTTTAGTCCTCATCCCTCTCTCCCTCGCCGACTTCTCTATCCTCTCCCATCCTACTCGACCCGACCTTCGTTCACCAAACAACCGGTCGGTCGCTCTCTCTTCCCACATCCTCCCCTAGACTCCCGCTGCCTACCTACCGCCCTTCAATCCCCAATAATCAGCTTCGTTTACCCTCTTCGACCTCGTTTATCGTCTCTCGTCTTCTAGCCTCTTTCTTTCTTCTTTCTCTCTCTCTCCATCGCGCGCGACCATTTGTTCGTTTCGTTCGTTTTTTTGATTGCAATGCCGTGGCACATTCAAAGAGAGTAGATTTGGAAAGGATAGATGTAGGAGAAGCTTCTCAACCTCCTCGAAAGAGCTTGAGGAATTTTCTGGATAGGAAAACGGAGGGAAAAAGGTCGGCGACCTCGTTTCGTTTCGTTTCGAGCTCAACACCTCGACGCCTTCCTTTCCTCAACTGCATCTCCCTCCTTTTTCCTTCGATCTTTTCTTGATCTTTCTCGAGCTCGTCTATCTCGGCTCAGATTCCACAGATCATCACCGAATAATCCATCTTCCTCGAACCATCTTTACGGAGCTCAAGTTCGATTTGAGCTCGCTCCTTCCCCTCCTTCCTCCCTCCCCTTCTCCTTCCTCGTCCAAACCCTCGCCTTTCCTCCGTTTCACGTCTCAACCACCGATGCATCGCCCTACTACCCTCTCCTACCCACCTTCTCCCACCAAATCCAAATCCACCTTCTCCTCCTCCTCCCGACCACGCCGTCGTTCGCTCACGTCCAGCGGCGGTCCATCCATCAACCTCTCGTTCGACTCCCTCCCTTCAGCCATCAAGACCCGAAACTTCAAATCCCTCGCCGTCTACCTCAACCTAATCGTCCTCCTCCTCCTTAGCTTCTTCGCTTACACTTTTGTAATCAAAGGGACGAGCGCAGGGGAGCTGAAGAGGGTTGAAGCGAGGAGGGAGACGAGGTTGGATTGGGTCAGGAATCAGAGGAGTTTGGGAACGGAGGCGGACGAGTTATTATTAGGAAACGGGTTGTTAGGAGTTCATTTGAAGGAGTTGGAAGAAGGGTTGAAGAAGGACTGGATCAAGAGAGGGGAGGAGTGGAAGGGAACCGTTTACAGTGCGAGACTGACAGAGTTTCAGAGGAAGCGGTATGCTCATTTACAACAAGGAGGAAGGAACGGAGGGAAGAAGTGGTTGTTGACGAGTGTGTTGTTGAACGTAGCGAATATTACACCCGGTGAGTAAACCAAAAAATCTTTACTTCGTTTCGTTCCAAAGCGTTTCGTTCAACGCGTCGCTAAAACACCCCTCCCTCCCTCCCTCCCTCGTTAGACATCTTCACCTCCCTCCTCCTCCTCATCGACTTCCTCGGCCCTTCCTCCATTGGCCTCTCCATCATCGAAGGTCCCTCCAACGACGGGACCGATTCCCTGTTCGAAACCGTCCTCTCTCCGCTTCTCGTCGCCATGGGAGTCAACCCTCTCGATCTCCATCTCAACACCCGTCGCCCTTCCGCTGGGTTCGCCAAAGGCAACCGGATCGAACTGCTCGCTAAGCTGAGGGAGGAAGCTTTGGTTCCGTTGAGGAGGAAGTCGGAAGGAGGGAAGGGGAAGGGGTACGAGGCGAGCGTGTTTTTCAATGATGTGTGGTTTAGTGGAGGGATGATTTTGGAGATGATCCATCAGGTGAGTAGAGCTTGGACTCTGTTTTTTTGGTGCTAGTGGGAAGAGATGAGCTGATTGGGTGCGATTTTCGGGTTGCTGCAGCACGTAACTCAGGGAGCGGACATGACTTGCGCGTGGGATTTGCTTTGGGGAAATGAGTTCGTCGTCCTTTTCACTTCTCTGCACTCTTTTCACAACCGGCTGACCATCTCAACTCCTTTCTCTATCTTCAGCTACTTTTACGTTCGTTCTTCTTCCATTTCGTCGCGTCGAAACTCCCAAGACCTGACGCGTCTCTCTCTCTCTTCCTTCCTTTTCTTTCCCTCGAAACAAGGATACCTGGGTCGCTCGAGATATCCACACCGGAGACGTGCGTCCTTTATCTTTTTCCCTCGCTCATCCCAACACTTCCGTCCCCGCCTTTCGTCTCGTCTCGTCGAAACCTCGAAAACCTAACGACGCGTCTCGTCTTCCTTTCTCCTTTCGCAGCTCTTCCACCCCATGTCCTCCACCTGGTCCCCATCCACCAACCTGTTCCCAACCTCTCCTTTAACCCTCGAACGGTACCAAGCCAACTTGCCTTTCCAAGCTGCGTCGTGTTGGAATGTACGTCTCTTCGTTCTCTTGTCGCGTCTCGATTACTACTCGTTCCAATCTCGTTCGTTTCCGTTACTGAGACTTTTCCTCTCTCCCCTCAACCCAACAGGGAATCTCCATCCTCTCCGCCTCCCCAATCCTCTCCCAACCCAATCCCATCCACTTCCGTCGCTCCTCCCTCTCCCAAAACCCGCCCGAATGCTCCGCCGCCGAAGTCTCCCTCTTCTGCAAGGACCTCTGGCGAAAACAGAACGGTCGAGCCAAGATCCTCGTCGTTCCTGGAGTCAAAGTAGCCTACGAGAGGCACGTCGCCGAGGGAGCGAGGGATCTCGTCCTGATGGAGCAAGGGGCGGGCGGGCCGAGCAGCGCAGACGACGAGGAGGTGGAAGGAGGAGGCGGGGGAGGAGGAGGGTGGTTCAGTGGGTGGTGGTGGGGAGGGAAGAAGGGAAAGGCGGGAGGGGAGTGGGAGGAAGTTGGCGGGACGGGCGTGAGGGTGGGAAGGGCCAGGTGGGGGAAGAGAGGGGAGAAGGTCGAGTGGGTCGGGTGAGTGCTGGAGTTTTGCTCTTTTCTTCCCGTTCTTTTCTGTTCGGTTGGGTTGGTCGGAAGGAAGGGAGGAAGTGGAGAATGGGGAGGAAAGGGAAAGAACATTACGAAACTGACTGACTCCCTTTTTTCTTCTCGGTTCGTTTTTCGTCTTCGTTTTCGAACTTCGAAAACCGCAGACCTCCTTCGAAGATCCGCTGCCATCCTTGGCCGGAGATCAACGGGACGGGAGGAGTGAACATCTGGGCGGAGACGAGATGGGTGGATACGTTGAACGGATGAGATGAAGAAGGATTCCCTTTGAGCTTGTGGGAGAGAGAGAGGGAGAGAGAGAAGACGAGACGAGACGCGTCGGGGAAGACGTTTTGTCCCTTCCTCGTTTTTTCGTTCGGGCGTGGAATCGAAAAGCCTGCCGAGTGAGGGTTTTTGCCCTTTCTGCAGTTTTGTTTGAGATCAGCGAGATAACGCTGATCTCGATACAGCAGATCGCAGCGATCTCCTTTCGCATCGTCCCTTCCGCCTTTCCATTTCCTCGACGGCTTGCTCTCACGCAGATCGAGAAGATGAGAAAACAGCATAGGTTTCGAAAAAGACGTACAAAAAGAGAGAGATGAAAGAAAGGCAGAAGAGAAGATGGAGCTATAGGGAGATGGAGATCGAAAGAAACGAAACGAGACTCCTCGCTCACCACAGCTCGCACCTCTCCTTCGGGTTCATCTGCAAAGCGAGCGAGCGACACGGTCAGTTTTTTCGTCGAACGAAGGTCGGTGCCGATGAAAGGACGGATGAAAACTTACTCGAGAACCTTTGGGACAGTTGAAGGTCTCGGCGAACTGAGGGAAGTTTCGAAGGGTTCCCTGAAGAAGAGAAGAGACGAAGTTTGTTCAGCGACAACGGAACAGTCTGGTTGGGGAAGGGACGAAAGATCTCACCTCGATCCTGAACTGGTTGGGACTGTGAGGGTCGGTTCGGACGCCAGCTACGGCTTGAGCGGGACTGGTTAAGAGGAGGGGAAGGGCGAAAGGAGAGGGAGTCAGCGACGAGAGGAAAGGGACGCGACGAGAAGGAAGGAGTGTGCTCACGAAGCGGTCGAAGCCCACTGAAGTAAAAGAAAAGAGGTCGATGGAGCATATCAGCAAACTTAATTGGTCGTTAAAGTTCTTCGTCTGAACGAGTAGACTCACGATTCGTCCGAAAGAAAGGAAGAACATCTGCTCAGCGGTGTAGGGGAGACCGGGGAGGATCTTCTCCTCCTTCTGACCCTCGAGAGAAGCCTTCCAAGCTTTCCAAGCGAAGCGAAGTCCAAAGTCTCCGATGTTCTCTCCGTTGGTGAGGTTGCCGTTGACCTGCGAGGGCGAGGGCGAGGAAGGGAAAGTCGGAGTCAGCTTCGAGACTTTTCGATTTTTTCCTCGTTCCAAACTTACATGAACCTGTTTTCCATCAGGTCCAACGACGTAGAACTTCGAGTACTGCTCGGCGATACAGTTGGCTCGTTCCTCGAAGGCTTTGACGGTCGACTGAGGACAACGACAAGAGAAATTAGGAATCGAGGGACGAGAAGGAAAAACGAAAGGAGAGGGAGACGAACGTTGGACCACCAGTCTCGGAAGAAACCCTTGTCGTCGTACTTGCTTCCAGTGGAGTCGAAGGCGTCTGAAAAGACCGGAAAGAAGTGAGCGATCGAACGCGGGACTGAATGAGAAGAGAAGACTCACGAGCAAGCTCATGAGCAGCGACGGCACCAAACGATCCGTAGCTGAGGTATCCTGGCCACTCAGCGTTGAAGAACGGAGGCTGCAAGATGCCGGAAGGGAAGACGATCTGGTTGGTGACGAAAAAGAGAAGAGTCGAGTCAGTGGAGAAGACGAGCGAAAGGAAGAGACGCGAAGAGCTCACCTCGTTATCTGGGGGCGAAAAGTACGCGTTGACGGTGTGAGCGTTCATCTCCCAGATGTCCACGTTTCTCTTGTTCCCGAGAGCAGCTTGCCAGCTCTTTGCGAGGTCGGATTCCGTGGCACGAACGACATCTTCGAAGAAGTCTCCTGAGTTGACGGGCGATCGAGCGTAGTAGTTTCGAAGAGCAATGGGAGACTTGTGGTTCGGGTAGAGAGGATATCCAATCTTAGGAGTGATCGCCTCAGCCTGGGAGGAGAAAGGAAGCGAGAGAGGGAGGAAGAAGACGCGTCGGCCACAAGGTCAGTGTCCGACAGCAGCAGCACATCTATCTGCAACATTGCTCCCTCCAAAGTTGAGAAGCTCACCTTCGCAATCGCCTTCTTCCTGGAAGCGTCGTCCATCCAACCTATCGTCTTGAGTCGCTCTTTGAAGGCGTCGATGATTCCGAAAATGATTCGTTCGCCCTTGACCTTCGAGTCTCCAGGGAACTGAGTCTTGATAAACTCGGCTCCAACCTATATTCGTCAAAGAAATCGAACGTTAGATCTCGAACTTGCTCGATTTCGAACAGAGGAAGAACGGAAAAGACTCACCAAGTGGCCGACGACAGAATCGAGATGTCCAGCGCAGACCTCCTCCCGATCGACCTCTGCACCAAGCTTAGTCCCTCGAAGAACACTGGTAAGCTTCTCGCCGGCGAGTCTGACCTCGACCTTGGGTCCGAGAAGGTTGGCATGCTTGAAAGCGGCTCGGACAAGGAAGTACGACTGAAGGACGTGATCGTCCGTGTTGGCGACGAGCTTGTTGACTTTCTTGACGAACGAAGGAGAGGTGACGATGATCTTGCTAGGGAAGTTTCGAGGAGCGAAAGCAGAGACGTATCGTGCGAGATCGATCCCGAGCTCGACGTCCTCGAAGGGAGTGGGGTTGTAGGCCTGGAGGAGATCGAGAAACGTTTAGGAGTTAGAAGTCGTTCGAAGTGTAGCTCTGAGTAGGAAAAGAGGTGGTCTCACCTTAGTTGGATCGAAGATATCCTCCGGATCCGCTCCAGCTCGGGCGAGAGCAGTCTCGAAGACGACGACCTGGTGGGCGAGCTTCTTCACGAGGTTGGATCGAGAGGATTCGGGAGCCGGGAACTCGTCTCCTTCGGGAGTCTTGGGTCCAGGAGAAGGCCACGAAGGGAAGGGAGGCCAGAGCGAGGAGTCGGGGGACGATTCGACGAGGAGAGACGCGTCGGAGAGGAGGGATTTGGGAAGGAGTTCGGAGAGGAGAGTGGCGACGACTTCCTCGTAGACCTCGACGATGGAGACTTCGTCGTAGTAGGGTTTCGCTGGAAGACCGGTTGAAGATTGATAGAGGCTGAGGACTTGGAATTGAGGATCGACTCCCACATCTCCCTCGACGTTGAACTCGAAGAGAGCCGAGATACCTGATGAAAGCGAGAAATCATCGCCGAGAGTCAGCTCAAGTCGCTGGAAGGAATGGACTGAGATGAGCGACTCACCCTTCGCATGAAGGTAAGCCAAAGCGTTCGTGAGCTTCGTCTTCCTCGACGGCTCCTTCTCCTTGAAGTCCGTCTCCTCGACGTCCTCCTCCTCCTTGACGATCGAGCTCTCGGCAGTCTCTCCGTTCAAGATCCTATCCACTGCAACTCGAGCGTTCCTCTCCAGTTCTTCGAACGAGTACCAAGCGGCTTTCGACTGGGTCTGGGTCTTCGCGTCGACGGATTTGGGGTAGACGGCCGGGAAGGACGCTCGGATGGCGTCCACGATGTCGAGGAGAGGAGCGGTTCCGATCTCGTCGAGATGGTCCTGAGAAGGTTAATTGACAAGGAATGGAAGGATCAGCTACTGACTCGATGAGAAAGCGAAAGGCGAAAGGACAACTCGCCTCGTTCAGGCAGTCGTCGAACACAGTCTTCATTTTGACGAGGTTGTCCCTCTCAGCGATCTCCTCGGGCGTCTCCTTCTTGAGCTCTTCGACAGACTTGACCGTGATAGGCTTCTTGAGGATCTCGAGGATGACTTTCTGCGCCAACGGAAAGAGCAAAGGACGAGACGCGTCAGTTGTGCGAGTCGATCATCTTCGAGGAAGTATTAGGGGAGGAAAACGAAGACAAACCTGGTTGTTGGCTCGAACCTGATTGAAGGATCCCCAGATAGCTTTGCTCTTCGGAAGAGGGTTGGCCTTAACCCATCCATTCGTGGCAAATCCTACGAAGTCCTCACAAGGATCGAGGGAGGTGTCGAGGTAGCCGAGCATGGATGAGGCGAGCATAACGCATTCCGAGGTGAGGCAGGGTCCCTGCGAAGGGTGAAGAAACGTAAGACTAGTCCCAGCTTGGGCTCATCCAGCTAGTTGCGATTCCAAAGGGGAGGGAGAGGGGACGAACCTGAGTAGGAGATTCGGTGGGAGCGGGCTGAGGGACGGTGCTCGTGAAGACTTCAGTCTGGGTAGCGGTTTGGGTAGAAGTTTGGGTGATGTAGTCTGTGATGGTTGTGGTAGATCCGGTTTCACCACTGGAGATCCTATGTTTCAATCCACTGAAGAGGCCAATGAACGTCGCAGCGAGGACAAGGAACTGAAAGGCAGGAAGAGATTGAAAGTCAGCGTCGGATTCGAGTGCCTAGCCAGTTAAAACACCATGGCACCCAAGTCTCTTTGCTGCTTGAGCTGGGCGACGACTCGAGCAGCGAGTTGTGCGCGAGGGAGAGGAGGAGAGGAGGTCAGGTCGACGTCGCGCCTGCCTCCTCTTCTCCTTCGAGCTGAACCCTCCCGCTCCTCATCTTTGTTCGGAGCTTCCTCCTCTTCACCATTCCAGAGTCGAAGTCCCCATCACCCAATTACCAACTTCCCCTACCCCTCCTCTGCCAAATTAGGACCCAAGACCGCCCAAACATGAAGCAAGGGAGACGAACGATCAGAGCGACGGCACCTAGCAGCTTCTCTCCAGCCGTCATCTCCCTGGTAGGATCCGTCAAGGCAGCAAGGAAGGATTTGTTTTGAGGTGCTTCTTCTTCGTCTCCGTTTCGATGAGCGAGAAGAGGCGAGGACTCTGTGGGAAGAGGGAGAGAGAGCAGAAGGAAGGAAGGAAGGGAGGTCAGCTTCATCGTCCTTCCATCTCCTCTTGATCGGTCACGATCCGAACGCGAGCTTCCGTCGCTGCAGTTGAGACAGCTGAGAGAGGTCTACTTACCGAGGTCCGTAGAAGGTCTGGGGGTCGTATCCGACATGTCGTTTCTCAATCAGAGGGTGACGGTTGAAGGCGAAAAGGAAGGAAGCGACGTGCCATGAGGTCGGTCGGTTCGCTGCTGCGTCCGAAGGAGATAGGAACGCGTCTAAAATATTCTCAAAGATGGAAGAGTCAGATCTATGCTTCTCACTCGGCCGCAGAAGACAATTTCTGTTGACCTGGTTTTTATAACCCGCTTTGTGCTCTGTCGATGACGAGCGTGAGCTTCGATCTGAACTCCCATCCGACTCTCGTTCTGCTTCTGGACCCCAACCACAACACCCACTTCATCCAACTTGCTTCCAGACGTTCCTTAGATGCCTCCTCTGCTATCAGTGAAAGATTTGAGTAAGTCAAGCTCATTTTTACAGCGGAACAGTGGCTAGTTCGATGCTTCCTTCGAGTTGACTCCCTTCCCTCCTCCTCCTCTCCCTCCTCTTTCCCTTCTTCTCCAGCTCTCAGACGGGACGATGGCACAGGCAGCGCTTTGTTCTCGGACGTCTCTTTCGAGGTCAACGAAGGGGATATCATCATCATCAAAGGAAGATCAGGTTCTGGGTGAGTTCAGGAGCTCTGAGCAGCAGGAAAAGGAATCGTCGAAGCTGACCTTCAGCCCTCGCTTCCTCTTTCTCTCTCTCGATCTTGCAGGAAGACTACGCTGCTAAAGTGCTTGGCTCAACTCTCAGTCTATCAGAAAGGAGAGGTTTTGTTCAGAGGAAAGTGAGTCCAAAACCTGCTGCTCATCGAGCTCATCGAGCTCTTGCCGGAGGGAAGAGAAGAGAGAACGTGGGCGAGGCGAGGCGGATGGTCGAGATTAAGCTCAAACTGCTGTAGCTCGACCGGCGACTATCAAGGGGTGCTAGTTTCTCTACGTTGGATAACGAAAAGCTCAAATACACGGCTGATCTCGTCTATGCTCCTTTTTCTTCTGCAGGAAACCGGAGGAATACGGTTCGTCCGCCGTACTCGACTCTCCTCCATCCCCGCCCTCTTTCTCTTCCCTCTGATCTCGTCCTCTCTCTCTGTTTCCCATCTGCAGGGATCCCTTCCTACCGAACTAAAGTTCTCTATGTCCCTCAACGACCCTCCCTTCTTCCTAACAGTCCAGCGGACTTCCTCGCCCACATTCAATCCTTCGCCTCTCGAAGCTCGTCCTCCTCGTCGTCTTCGTCTTCCTGGCTTCCCTCGTTCCTTCAGCGGAAACAGGACATCTCTCTCGACGATGGAGACGATTACGACTCGAAGGACGAGGGACTGGACCCCTACGAGCTTGCCAAGAAGTGGAACGTGCCTCGAGAGCTGTGGAACCGAGGATGGGGAGACTTGAGTGGAGGAGAGTCGCAGAGGATCGCGTTGGCGTGTGCTCTGGGTAGAGGAAATGGACTGGGAGGTGGCGGAGAGATTGTTTTGCTAGATGGTGAGTTCAAGCTTCCCTCCGTCGCCATGAAGACGCGTCTTGTTCTGCCTTCTCTCCGAGTCATTCCTGGTCGCGTCGCTTTCCACCGACTGCCTTCCTGTACCAACCTCTCCTTTTCACCCCCCTTTTTAGAACCTACCTCGGCTCTCGACCCAGAAACTTCAGCTCAGGTCGAGGAATCCCTGCTCGCCCTCCTCCCTCCGTCCACCCACAACCCCTCCGGCAAAGGATCGAAAACGCCTGGATCCGGAGGACCCAAGGCTTACCTGCTCATCACTCACAGCCAGGAGCAGGCTGACCGACTTGCTGGGAAGGGAGCGAAGGTCGTCAACCTTTCGAGTGGGCAAGATACTCCTCTCGATCAGGAAGATGGAGACGAGGAGGAGGAAGAGAGGATTGGGAACGGACGGAATGAAGGGAAGAAGGCGAAGAACTCAAGTTCGAGTCAGGTTTAGTTATAGGAAGGATTACATACCGGTTCCTCGATGAGTCCATGCATTTTCTTGGGTCTGATTTCTCTTCGAGCCGGACGAGGGCTGAAGACTGTTTCAGCTTCGACCCCTTTCGAGCGGAGAAACACGCGTCTCGATCCTCCTCTTCCCCCCCTTCTTTCGCGTTGCCATCTTCCAAGGCCAACGGAAAGACAGAACAAGGAGGGCCGGAGCGCAAACGCCACATGGAGACGGCGAGAGGTGAAAACGGGAGGGCGACTTCCGTTTCTTTCTTGTTCTTTCTTTCCCTCCATCCATCACTCCCCTCCCCTCCCAACCCTTCCTTCTCCCTTCTCTTTCCTCAAAAGGCTCGCTAGTCGAAGACCTCTCATCACACACTCTCTACTACTTACCCTTCTTAAGTGGCCGTGAGTACTCTTCATCTCTCTTTCGCCTGAAGAGAGAGCTGACCTTCGCCCCCTTCCCTCTCTCCCTCCCCTCCTCCTTCAGCGGCGTCCTCCCCCTTTTCAACCCTTCCACCTCCCTTAAAACACTCACCTCGCCACTCCCTTCCTCTCTCACTCATCATGCTCTCTACTAAAACCATCGGTCTCATCTTCTCGGCCCTCCTTCTCTCGGCTGGAAACGCGGAGTGAGTTTGGTGCCTGTCGTCGTCGTCGTCGCTTGTTCAACTTTCTTTGTCCCTTTGATCCCTTCCAGCTCTTCTTTGCTGCTGACTGCTTTCCTTTCCCTTGCTTCTCTTCCAGCGCTCGATCCCGATGGCTCGAGAGGGACGGACGAGCCATTTTCTCTCGTCGATTCGGTCAGGAGTCGCCTGCTGTCATTCAGCAGATCGGTTTGTCCACTCGTTCTTTCCTTCCCACATCTCCTCGAGCTCACTCTCTTCGATTCTGTTTACCCCTTCCAGGCTCTGCTTGTGCTGGTCAGATCTGTGGAGTTCTCGCTGGATCCGCCATCTCGACCCTCCTCGCCGCCGCACCTGAATGCTCCCAGTTCGTCCTTCTTCGTTCCTTCTTCGTTCCTTTCAGCCATCTAGTCCAGTCTTCAAGTCGCTGACCGTCTCTCCTCGCTTTTTTTTTTTCTTAGGCAAGATAAGGCCGACGAGATGATCACTGCTGCCAAAGCCCTTCCAGACGCGGCTCAGACAGCGAACCTCATCGCCCTCGCCATCGAGTTCCGACAGGTCGAGAAGAACAGTTCGTCCTTCCATCTGTTCCTCTTCCTTGAACTTCGAGCCTCACCTGACACCTTCTGCGTCTGTCTTCTTCAGCTCCTCCTGGGTTCAACACCAACCCCGTCACCAACAGGAAGTGAGTCGCTGTCGTCCTTGTCCAATCTATTCAAGCTCACCACTGTCGTGTCAAAATTGAGCTGACCTTTCTGATCGTTTCATTAACCTTCGGAAGCTCCGTCTTCTGCCAGAAGGCTCCCGTCAACTCTGAGCGTGAGTAGACGACGTCGTTCCTTTCTTTTCCTCGCTTTCTCGTTACTGAACCTCGACGCTTTGCTTCATCTTCTCTCGTATTCCAATCTTTGTAGTCAACGGTCTCGTTCAGGCTCAGGATCCTGCAAACGACCCAAACCTCTGTGAGTGACCGCGTCGAGCTCGTCGACATCAACGTTTGTTCCAAGGGTCCTGACGCTTTGCATCTCTCCTCTCTCCAGTCTTCGATCCTCTCGACAAGGCCCAGGTCGTCAAGGGAGACCGCCCTAACGTAAGTTTTATACTTTGAGCTCATTGGGTTTCGGAGACGAGAAGCGTTGCGAGATCCTGACGACCTTGATCCTCTTCCCGTTCATCCAGACCTCTCCCTTCGGAGGAGCTGCCGTCGTTGTTGATCCCGTCGTTGAGGAGCCCGCTGCAACTGCCACTGCTGCCGCTGAGGTCGCTATTCAAACTGTCGCTACTGTGAGTCAAGACCTCCCCCTTCTCAAATCGAAGTCGAGACGAGGATCTCTGACGCGTCGTCCCTTTTGCCTTCCTTCAAGCCTGCTGCTACCGACGTCGCCGTTTGCCCTGCGCAAGTCACTGTGACTGTTACTGCCGCCGCTGCTGGTGAGTGGACCTCTTCCTTTTTGTTCCGGATCCTCGTTCTCCGTCCTGGATTCGAACCCTCGTTTTTCGTTTTCCTCTTCCTCTTCCTCTTCCTCTTCCAGCCGCTACGGCCGTTGCCGCTGCCACCACGGTCGCCGTCGCTGCTCCTGTTATCACTGCTGTTGCTGGAGGAGCTGCTGGGTGAGCTTGAACTTTCCGACCGTTGAGTCTTGTCCTTCGCCCTCTGACCTTTTTCTCTTCCTGGTTTCGTTTCCAGCGTCACCGGCAAGACTGCCGTTGTCTCGACCTCTACTGCGACTTTCGGAACCTGCACCAACGCTGGAGTTACTTTCGACGGAGGATTGAACAACCGAGCTGCTACTGAGTTGTGAGTCGTCCTCTCCGCTGCGTTTCGTTCGTTTCTCTCTGCGACCCAGCGACTGACGATGCCTTCAACGTTTCGACACAGCACCTTCCTCCCCACCAACCAGGACGACTTCGGGCAGCAGGGAGAGGCTCTTAACCCCCAGATCATCTTCAACTTCATCGTCAGTTCGATTCTCGATGAACTTTCGAGGGAAGAAATCGTTCGACGCGACTGACTTTCTCTTCTCACTCCGTCGTTCTCACAGTGCGACACTTTCGTGAACCGATGTGGAGGAAGCGCGGCCAACGTTCAGACCTGCAAGACGTTCGCTACCACCATCACGACTCGAGACGCTTCCGCTGCTGTCGCTTGGAACTCTGGGATCGAGTGAGTCGCACTTTGAGATCGAATCCCTCGAGGGTAAAACTCAACCGCTGACTCCTTCCCTTCTGCTCTGTCTTGCTCTGTCTTTCTCTCCTGTAGGAACCTCGCTTTCTCCGTCGGAGGAGCCGTCTCGACCGTCGATGCTGGAGGAGCTGCCGTCGCGTGAGTTCAAATTCTCTCCGCTTTCGATTCCTCTCCCTTTAATTCGCTGATCGCCTCTGTTCTCGTTCTCCAGCGCTCCCCTCACTGCCGCCAACACCCCCGTCGTCTCCACCTCCACCGCTACCTTCGGAACCTGCACCAACGCTGGAGTCACCTTCGATGGAGGACTCAACAACCGAGCCGAGACCGAGTTCACCTTCCTCCCTACCAACCAGGACAACTTCGGACAACAGGGCGAGGCGCTCAACCCTCAGATCATCTTCAACTTTATCTGCGACACCTTCGTCAACCGATGTGGTGGAAACGCTGCGAACGTCGCGTCGTGCAAGAGTTTCGCTACGACCATCTCGACTCGGGATTCTGTGCGTCCGATTGATCCTCCTCGTCCAACTCTCAATGCTGACCTCTCTTCTTCCTCTTCACTCTTCTTCATCTACAGTCCGCCGCTCTCGCATGGAACACGTGAGTTTTCCCATCGTCCTTCATCTTTCTCTCTTTTCTCGAACTGACCTCGTCTCATCTTTTTGTCTCTCACAGCGGAATCGAGGCTCTCAGCTTCTAAAACTCTCCCTGTTCTGTTTTCGTCACCTTCCACCCCGGCTGGGTGTATCCTTCTTTATGTACTTAGTCGAAAGTTCGCTCCCTCGATCGATGAGTGTGATCGTTCCGAACGAACGGAAGTCGAGCAGGAGACGCGTCGAGTTTTCTGAGGTTCGTTCTTCAACGCGTGGTAATCAAGAGAGAGAGAGAAATTAATCGCGAAAAAAGGACGCGACCTTTGAAGTGATTAAACGAGTTGTACAGGTATACACGGTGTCAGGTATACACGGTGTCAAGGTAGAAACAAGAGCTATTGACAAGAGAGGGAAGCTCGCAAGGTCTGGTCGCGTCCGATAATCCCCCTTCCCGTCCCCACTTTGACGGACCTGCAGCTCAAAATATAATACAGATCTCGGAGAGTTCTTTTGTCCCGCTTCAGTTCCTGAAGTCCAAAACCCAAGTGCAGAAGGGAGAGAAGGCGTGTTCCCATTCGACGACGCGGGTTCGATTGAGTTCGTGGAAGGAAGGTCTGCACCTTGGTTGAGAAGGTAAGTGAAGTGACGAAAGGGAGTGCCTGGATGGTGGCATACATGTCGAAGTACAAGTACCGATTGACATTCGACGATGTCTTCGAGGGACGAAGGCGACGGAGGGAGGATCGAAATCCGTTCGCTCGGTCGCCTTTCGTCCTTCCTCTCAACGGTCACCTCGACCCAGAGAGGAACTCACCCAAACCTTTTTTACCCATGCCACCATGAACCCCTGGCCACCTTCTTCTTCCTCGTCTTCCTTCCATCCTTCTTCGGCAGCTCCTTCTTCTCCTGGATGCCAACCTCACCACCCACCTCCTCCTCCTCCTCCTCCGGTCGCTTCTTCCTCCTCTTCCCACCATCACCACCACCCTTACGTGCCTCCTCCGAAAGTCCTCAACGCAGATGACATCTCGGATATAAAGGCGGTTTTCCCGGATCTTCGTATCGCAGCTCCCAACGTCTGCAGGTGGATCAACCCTCCCCTTCGAGGCATCGACGATTCAGCTGAGATTGCTAGCACTCTAGAGATGAGACAGCAGCATCCAGGTCAACCATGTGGAAGGATACTAGCCTGCGGAACTATCCTGAAGGATGTGAGTTGCACAAAAATCTTCTCTGGGCTGCTTGAGAGGAGCGGAGAAGGGGAAGGAGCCCGAAGTGTTGAGCTCGACGAGAGCTCCTTCCCTTCTCCTGAGCTCGTTTTCTTTCCCTCCTTCTTCGAAACCTACAGAACCTGACTTTCCTCTTCTCTCACTACCTACCAGCACGTCATTGCTCACATTAACTCGCTCAAAGGAATCAGGGTCGATCGAGTTCGTTCTTTCGAGCTTCGTTTCGTTTCCTCCTCGTCGTCTCGTTGACCTTTCCTCATCTTTCTCTCGACTTTCTTCTTCTCTACAGCGACAGAAGTCCAAGCAAAAGACATACGAGTGCCTCTGGTCAGGATGTCAAGCTCTACGCTTTACCTCGAGGGAAACTCTCTCAAGACACGCCACGGAAGCTCACGTCCAAGCTCATCGCCCTTGTCCCTTCCTCAGTTCGTCGTTCTCGCTGTCTCCCTTCCTTCCCTCTCCGACGCTGACTATAGTTTCGCCTTGCTTCTCAGAGTGCCCCTCCACCTCAACAGTCCTTCTCACCCTTGACAACATCATCCCTCACGTCAAGGCTCATCATCTCGGTCCCGATCCCGCGCTCTCGACGTATCGAAAGAACTTCAAACTCTCTCACCCTCCGACCAAAGATCTCATCCGTCCGCTGCCCCACCTTCCTCACTCGGTTCCGAAGGATCAGATTCGCATCGGTTACGGAGGAGGAACGCCGGTGATAGCTCCTGGGAGGAGCATCGTCGCATCGCCGACGGAAAGGAAGACGGAGGCGGAGAAGAAGGAAGAGAGGTTAGAGAGAGAGCTGGAACGAGGGATCTGGAGAGGGATGGAAGCTTTGGACCCTACGGATGATGAAGAGGACGACGAGGATGAAGAGGAAGAGGTTGGAGGGCACGGGAAGGGGAAGGGGAAGCAGAGGGAGGCGACAGAGCCTTCGACGAGGAAGAGGGCGAGAATCAAGACGACGTCTTCAAACCACATCTCAGCATCCTCCTCCGGCTTGACTCCCACCAAACCTCGTCGGGTCAACCGGAAACTCGGTCCTCTCGCTTCAGCTTCCTCTCTCGTTGCCGCTTCGTCGATGGGAACCATCATCCCCGACTCCAACCCTCCCTCTCCTTCACGCGACCCACTCGTGTTCGATCCAGCTCAGTACATGAACCCTTCACCTCCTCCGGACCCTCTCCCTTTCCTTCACCTCGCTTTCGACAAAGGGAAACGTCGAGCGGACTTCCAGCATCATCTTTCGCAGTTCGAAGACGGAGTCGTCGTTCCTCGCCACACTCCAACCGATTCAGGAGGATTCCCCTCTCCTCCTCCGGCTCCTTCTTCAGCAGCACCTCAACCTCTTCCTCCCCATTCTTCCTTCGAATCAACAAATCCATCAGGATCTCAACCCTACTTTCTTCCGAACGTCCTCCCAGGATCGTCCTCATCCAACCAAACGCGTCCTCTTCCCTCCTCCCTCCTTCCGCCTCCCCTCCCAGCCAACTTCTTCCGCGTCCCCACTCGTCATCTCGTCAAAAACATCCCTCCCAAATCCGTAAACCCAATCTCCCTAAAATACTACCCTTCCGCCGCAACCTCCATCCACGCCTCCTCCCTCCGTCTGCCCGAAATCGGAACACACGTCCCAACCTTCCTTACCGTCCCCTGGCCCGGCCCTGTTCGACCTTCACTCGACGGAAGCAAGCCTTTACCTGTGCAGTGGGATCAGAGGTACTCCGACGTTGTGGTGGAGTACGGACATGTGGTTCAGGAGCTGGTGGTGAGAGGGACGAAGAAGAGGAAGAGAAAGGCCGAGAGAGTGAAGATCGAGGTTGACGAAGAGGAGGAGAGACAGAGGTTGATGGAGGAGGAGGATGATAGAGAGTTCTTTGATATGTTAGACGGGATGCTGGAGGGGAAGACGGCGGGCGGGAGTCCGAGTGGCGGAGGAGCGGGAGGAGGGGAGGACGCGTCGGGGTCGACGACGGTGGTGGGATGAGTGCTTTCTTTGCTTGCTTGTTTCAGTACATTCGTTCGTTCATCTGTCATAGCTTTCAGTTTTCTTAACCGTCGTCCTATCAGCCTCATCGGATTCTCTTTTCCGTCGCCTGAGTAACAGTTCGAAACGAGAGCCGACGCGTCCACCTTTCTTCGTTAGGTCAGAGAACGAAGCATCATCGTAACGAAAGACCCAGAACAAAATAGAAAAGGAGACAAGAAAGCTATTCGACTAGCGAAACTCAGCAAAATAAAGCATAACGTAGCCCATAGGAACCGAAAAGAAAAGAAAAAGGGAAGAATAGGAAAACACGTCGTCGGACGACGACGCAAATCACTCCCTCAATCCTGGTCCCTTCCCTCTAATCAACCCTCTCATCTTCGAAGAAGCACCCTTGTCGACCTGTGAAGCGATCGAAAGGCCAAAAAGAAGGGAGAGGTCAGCCAAGAAGCGCAGAGGAACGAAGACGAGAAACGAGAGGAGAGGGGACGAACGACGAAGGGAGAGAACGGATCCAAAGCAGGGATACTAGGAGCAGGAGCTCCACCCGCAAGCTGAGCTTTCCTGTCCTTCTGGTGATGCTGTTGTTGAGCCGAGGGGGTTTGCTGATTCGAGGAACGAAGAACGAGGGCGAGGTGAAGAGGGTAAGCGAACGGGACGGAGAGAAAGGAGAAAAAAAAACAGGAGGAGGACTCACAGCTCCCGAGTTGACGTTGATAGAAGCGACGGAGCTGTTGAGGAGGGAAGAGTTGCTGCTGGCGTTCGAGCTGTGGTGCGAGTGAGTCGAGGAAGACGAGGAGAGGGAGTTCGCTTTGGCCGTCGCTTCGAGCTCTCGAACACGAGCTGCGAGGGTGATGTTCCTGAAAGAAACGAGAGAAGATCGAGAGGAAGGTCAGGTTTCATGGCGAATGGTGAGAGACATCGGCTCAAGACCGAACGAACCTTTGAAGTGCCTCTCCGAGCAACGATTGAATCTTGTCCTCTCTTTCTCTCGCCTCAACTTCCCTCTGTCTCGCTCGTCGTTCCTCTCGATCGTGATCCTCTTGAGCTCGACGAAGCTTGGCTTTCTCCTCGGCGACTTGAGCGGGAGTCGAAGGGACTGTTATTAAAGGAAAAGACAGAGAATGGCCGACGCGTGAGTGAACGATCAACGAAATTGATCGACGCGTCGAGAGAGACGAAGACTCACCAGCAGCTCGAGCTGGAGTAGCAGCAGATGCAGTCTCTAGAGTCTCGAGCCGAGCGAAAATAGCAGCCAGATCGGCGGTGGGTCCGGTGATGGTGCTGTTGGAGAGAGAAGTCGCACTCGTCATGAAGCTCTCGTCTCGAGGGGAGGCGAGGAGGTCGTTGACTGTTCGAATCGAGGAAGATATCAGACCAGAGGAGTGTTAGCTTCGTAGAGGATTTCAATCTACACCCCCAGAGATGAGTCGATGCACTCACGCTTTCGATCTTGATCAGCGACCTGGGCATGAAGTTCTCTGAACGCGTCGGCCTGGTTGTTGAGTTGCTTAGCGAGTTTCGACACGGTAGAGGAGAGTTCCTCGTCTGAGGAGAGTACATAAAGGAGAGAGAGAGAGAGATCAGTGCTCAGTCGACAAGAAGAGACGATAAAACAAAGAGAGGAAGGCGACGCGACTCACTTCGAAGCTTCTGACTGGCGGCGTTGGATCGAAGCTGCTGGTTCTCGTCTCGATACTCGGTGAGCTCGTTGATGATGGAGTCGGCTGTGAAATCAAAGCGATAAAGGGTGAGTACGGGAGAGTCGAAGGAAGTCGAGGGAAGAGAGAGAGAGAGGAGCTCACTCTTGTCGTTGAGAGAGTTGTACCACTGCTTCACGTTCGCCGCTTCTTCGCAGAGAGAGAGAATGTCCTAAAGAAGATAAACGGTGAATCAATGACCAGGAAAACAGGAAGGAACGAGGGAGAGAAGACAACGAACCTTCGCCAATCCAACGGCGTCCTCCTTCGAGTTTCTGCAGCAAAAGAACATGAGGGGGAGAGGTTGAGCCCGATCAGCTTCGTCTCTATCTCTCCTCCATCATCCCCATCCATCTCTAAAATACAGCCAGGCGAGCGACTCACCTAACCCTTCTCTCCAAACACTCCACCCTGATCTCCGTCGTGACCGTCCTGCTCCCATTCTTCTCCATCATCTCCTTCAAACTCGAGCTGCTTCCTCCCATCGACAACTTGTTTCGATGCGCCTGCCACTGATCCCTCGAAGCAGGTACGAGCGAGAGTCGAGGGATCCGAGTGGTCTTGGAGGGGAGGGGAGGAGGAGGCATGTTGTTGTTGACTCGGGAAGGGGAAGGGGAAGGAGGAGCGTTCTCGTCGCTGTTGTTGTTCGAGTTGGAGGGGAACATGAATTCCCTGGACTGGCGAGGAGAGGGGTGGTCATGCTCTTGTGGTTGTTGGGAGTGAGGGTTGGGAGGGAGAGGAGCTGGTTGTTGCTGAGTGGATCCACCGGTGAACTTGGAAAACATGGTCATAAGAGAGAGGAGGGACGTTGAAACTGAGCTGGAAGGGAGGGAGGGAGGACGAACGGAGGGAAGGTGGATGGATGTCACAAGAGGAAGTGAGGGGCGGAAGAGAAGAAGAAGCGAACGAACTTAGTGGGTGAGGATGGAAAGGGGTGCTGGATGGTCGTGTTGACGAAGGAATCTAGCCAGAAAGAAAGGAGGAGAGAGAAGGAAGGGGGAGAAGGAGGGAAGAAGACCGTGGTCAGCGTTGAGGAAGAGAGAAGGAGCGACGAGCGACGCGACGAGGAGAGAGGAGGAAGAAGACGACTCACCTCTCGGTTGCTGACTTACGAGGGAAGAGAAGTTCGAAGAGGGAAGTTGATGGTGGGCGTTGGAGGTCAGCGCTCGAAATCAAGCACGAACTGTTTTGATTTTTGACGGAGGGGGCGTGCGGGCAGGAGAGGGTAGATGTTGTCTGTTGAGCGGGAGCGAGAGAGCGAAGGCACGAAGCTGCTTCAACTCCGCTGAATCTGACGCGTGTATGTATATCTCGAAGGACTAGAACCGTGGAGAAGATGGATACACAATGTAGTGAAAAAGGACGCAGGAGGAGAGTCGGAGAAAAGTGGCGACTCCTCGACGCGAGCGAGTCTTTCACCAGAGTGTTCGCAGAAAAACGACGTCTATCATCCATCAGGAAGTAAGCTAAAGTAGTAATGCTGAGGAAGCAAAAAACATGGAAGATCAGATCAGCAAGGGCGTCCTTGTTCGAATGAAGGGGGAAAAACAAAGGAGACCGAGGACTCACCTAAAGACGCGACGAGCCGCCTCCTACCTCCCACCCTTCTCCTCCCAAGCTACCACCATCGACACAGGGATTCGAAGCTTCCATCTCCAGCTTCCAAGCAAGTCCTATCACATCCACCCTCCCCTAACTTCTCCCTCGTCTCGATCGTCCGACCCAACGCGAAGCGACGACGCGTCCAACCTCTCCTCCGAACCGCTGCCTGACCGACGTTGTCCGTTCGAAAGGTGACGTCTAAGAGAGGGGTGACCCGGTCGATGATGAGTGGAGACGGAGAGTGCTGGTGATCTGATGAGAGAGAGAGAGAGAGAGAGGGAAGGGGAAGAGAAGGTCAGGTTGAAAGTCGGACGGGAAGAGAAGGCAGACGAAGGCGAGAGGGAAGAAGATAGACGAACTGGGATGAAGAGAAGATGATCGGAAAACCTGACGAGGTTGGAAGGGTACAAAGGGCCGAAGAGGAAGAAGAGGAGAGCGAAGAGGGGTTCGACGCGTCGAGTTGGAGGAAGGGAGGGATGAACGGGGTTGGAGGTCTGAGGGAGGGTTGACGAGTTCGTGACGATCGTAGGAAGGGAATGACGTTGAGATTGCATAGAGGAGAGATCGAGGGTTGCATGTGGATTGAGTATGGGATGAGGAGATCTGAGGAAGAAACAAAGTCAGCTCGATTCGTTGGAGGAGGATGGGTAGGAGAAGAAGCGTACCAGAGCGTGAAGTCGTTCGCCGCATGCTCCCAAGTATACGACGGTCCTTTCGTTCCGACGACTTTGGCGTGCACTTCGGTGAAGGATATGATGGCGGAGAGGGGGAATCGAGCGAGAAGGTTGTGATTGATGTCGGAAAGGCAGAGGTCTCGCTGGTCTGGGCGAATCTCCCAAAGTTTCGAGCTCCACTCGGTGCAACCCACTGCTTCAATATACCTCTCAGAGAACAGTCGCAGGGAGCTTCTGGCCCACTCCAGCTCTCCGTGTGCGACGGCGAGGCCGAACGCGAAACGAGGCTGCGTCTCCATCAACTTGGTACAGTGGATTTGGATCAAGACGGATCGAACCAAGGGAGTTTGGTACTTCTGGCACATGACGAGGACGGAATCGAGTAGGTAGCCGTGGACGTATCCGTTTGGGAGGAGGAACGAGGGAGGTTTGGAGTCGACGAGGTACTTTGACGAGACGAGGTGTCGAAGGAAGAGCGCCGTTTCCTGCGCCTCCTCTGTGATATCGACGACGGGGAGATGCTCGAGTCCTACTCCTCTGGGTGCCTCGTTTGCGACTTCCAGCATGTCGGCGAAGACTTCGGAGTTTGCTTGAAGATGGAGTCGTTTGAGAGCGAAGGACCATCCGTCGCTCGCCCTGACGACGATGTCCGAGTCCTCGTCTTGGGAGTCGACGTGGAAGAGATGTTGGCGAGGAAAATTGGCTGGGGGTTGATCGTCGTTGGGTGGAGAAGAAGAGCGAGCTCGAGGGGGCATTGGAGGAGGGAGAAGGAAGGAAGGGGGGGGGGAGGGAAGGAGGTCGAGCTGACCGTTTGAGGTTCAAGAAAGGAAACGAGCTCTTCCCCTTCTCTCTGCTCAAACCATTACGCCCTTTCAGAAATCAATCTTCAAGTTACTTCTCAAATCAACATCATGTCAGCAGAGGAAGAAAAAGTGAGTGCTGATCTATCGCTTTGGGGGGAAATGAAGAGCTCAACTCGACGAAGCTCACCTCGCGGCGACTCCTCCCTTCCTTCCCCTTCCTCTTGCAGCCCTCAGAGTTCGTTCGACTCAACTCCTCGGATGGTCACTCGTTCATCGTGAAGAGGGAGATAGCAGAAGCCAGTGGAACTCTCAAGAGCATGCTCGATAACAGTCAGTACGAGCTCTCGCAGGGGAGGGAGCGAAGGAGAGAGCTCAACATCCTCCTCCCTCCGCCTCGACACTGAGCCGTTTGAGAGCGATCACTGATACTTGATACTTCGCTCGTTCTTATCTTAGGCAGAGGAGGTGGGTTTATGGAGGGTCTCGATAACAGCTGTCCTGTCAACTTCAAGTGAGCTAGCTCTCTCCTTCCCTTCTCGATCCACATCTCCACCCTCCCTCCTCCGCTCCTTTTGGCTGCCCGTCCTCGCTTCTCCTCTCCGTCTCTTTCCTCTTGCAGCCTCGATACTGACTCTCTCAACTTCTTGCTCTTCTTTCCTTCCTCAGCTCGTTCGTTCAACTCACCTCCGACGAAGGAGCGTTTCTTCCTCCATCGTCGAGCCCGAGCTCACCCTCCCTCCTTCCTTCTCTTTCCTTTTCCCCACCAGTGCCATCGTCGCCAAAGTCATCGAATACCTCTCGTACAAAGTTCAATACGCCGTGAGTCTATGCTCGCCTTCGTCTTTCCCTCGAATGCTCACCTCTCGTCGCGTCGCCTTGTTGGTTCTCTCGTGGGATAGGAGGCTACCTCGAAGGATAACATCCCTGACTTCCTGGATAGGATCGTGAGTCTATCAAGTATGTTTTCGACGTCCTGGAGCTCTTCGGAGACTGAACTTCCTTCCTTCGCCTTCTCAGGAGCCCGAGATGGCGCTGGAACTGTTCGTCGTTCCTTCTCTTTCTCCTCCTCCAGTCTTGCGACTTTGCGCGGCTGACTTCGAGGATTTCTTCTTGCCTTCTTCTTCCTGGTTCGGCTTGTAGGCTCGTCGCAGCAGACTACCTGGAGGGTTCGTTCTTCTTCTCACTACCTTCGTCGTCAACGCGTCTCGTCGTGCTTGACCTGCTTTCCTGCTGCTCCCTCTTTCCTGTTGTGCTCCCACAGCATGATTACACGGTTTTCGTTGGATCCTTCAATCTCTCTCGACCCTCGACCAAGCATCTCTATGTACATCTACGAAACGAGCAACGGAACGACGCGTGGCACCCTCTCTTCATCTGCCTCTCCTTCGCTTTTCACGCCTCGTCGTCCCCGTTTTTTTCTCATCCTTACCTACCATGTTGTACCCATCTCTCTCCGCATCTACTCTTCACCCTCGAAAACCTGCAAACTTTCTCGCGGTCGCTCTCTCGGCACGTTCCCGCAGCCAGATTCGTCTCCTCTCCCCTTCGACGAGCTCGTCGTTCTCCTTCCTCCCAACGACCCCCTTCTCGAACCAACTCTACAAACCCTTCTCTCCACTTCATCTTCACCTCAGGTAAGTTCTGGGAGCACCAGAAATGGGGTTTTGCCTCGGAGGAGAGTGGGAACGAGCTGACCTTTTGAACGATCTCCCCTTCCCTTCCTTCGTTTCGATTCTTTCCTTTCGATTCAAGCAGGTCTCCTCAACTACCGAAACTTTTCCTACACAACAGACTCAGACAAAAATGGCAGGATGGTTGAACCTCGATAGTGGTCGCATGGGAGGAGGAGGAAGTGGTGGAGGGATCATCAACGATCTCAATGTCACCCCGGTGAGTGGAAGGGAGCGAGCTCGAAGGGAAGGGAAGGGAGGAGAGATAGAGGGGAGCTCTGAGAGAGGGGTCTCAGCTTCTTTCTGAACCTCTCAGGGCTGCTATGGGTGCTGCTAGAGTCTAGGAGGAGCTCGTAGACAGGGAGCAGGAGCAGGAAGGGGACGGGAAGGAGGGAGAGCAGAGTTGAGCTCGAAGCGAAGAAGCTGACCTCTCGTTTTCCTTTGGTTTCTCGATATCGTCAGGAAAAAAGTGCTTTCGAGTTCATGGGACTGACGTGGGTTAGTACCCCTTCTGCTTTCTGATGCTCATTTGGGACCTTCGGGTTGAGGAGAGATGAGGAAGCGATGGAAGGAGGAAACGAAGAGCTGACCTTTCTCCTTCCCCTTCCCTTGGCTCGTTCGTTCCTTCTCTTCCCTCAGCAACAACGAAGTCAGTTCGACTCCTATCTACATACCCCGAGCCTCCGAGCCCTTGCTGATCCAACTTCTTTCGTTTGACCTCGCTCAGTCATGGGGTTCGTCCTCCCTCCCTCCTTGATTCCTCCTCGTCGAGCTGTCGAGCTCACCTCTTCCGCCTTCGCTTCTTGCCCACGACAGATTCTGCGCCTGTACCGCTGCTGGATTCGTTCTCTCCATAGTGGGTGCCATCCTGCTGTTCATCGGAGCCACCATCGCGTTCGCTTGTGAGTTCTTCGCGTCCTCGTCTCTCCCTCCTCTCGGTTTCGACGTGCCTGAGCTCATCCCCTTCCCTCTCGTCCGATCTCGCGTGACTAGTCCTCTACGCCGTTGGAACGATTCTCTCTCTCGTCGGAACTGGGTTCTTGGTCGGATTCTGGAAGCAGGTGAAGATGGTGAGTCCCTCGCCGCCGAGCTTAAGCTCGAGCTCGTCCTTCCGTCTTCTCCTCCTCTCTTCGCCTAGACACAAGCTGACTCTCGTCCTCTCGGAATCCTAGATGTTCAACCCCGTCCGTCTAATCGCCTCCATCGTCTTCCTCGGGTCGATAGTCCTCGTCTTCGTTGGAGCCTTCGTCGTCAGTTCCCTCTCGCTTCATCTTTTGGCTCGTCCCCGAACGCGTTGCTGATCTCATATCTGCCTCCGTCTCTGACTGCAGCTCGGAAACGCCATTCTGTGCATCGTCTTCGTCGTGATCTCTTACCTCGCTTTCGCGTGGTACTCGCTCTCGTACGTCCAACCTCAACTCAGCTCGAACCTTTCCTCTTTTTCCTTCTCGCTGACGCTCTCTCTGTCTGTCCCTTCTCCTTCAGATACATCCCCTACGCTCGAACGCTGGTCAAGAACTCGGTTGGGAAGATCATGGCCTAATCTGCTCCGTTTCGAGAAGGACGGGCGGAGGAACTGGGTTGCGTCGCGTCGATACGGCTCGAAGGAGGAAGGAGGGAACGGACTCAGGGTTTCTGTTTTTGCTTCGATTTTGCTGATGCAGATTGCGTTCTAGGCTTTTCAAACCTATACCCGTCGTCAAGGAAAGAGCAACCATCCGTTTCTTTCTTTTAGAAGGGACGGGGAGACACCTGCGCCGAAACCGATCTCTGTTGACTCCAGCGAGCGCCCTGACGAGTTCACAGACCGTTCAGATGGACAAAAGCCATCTAGATTACAGAGGTATTCTTCTCTCGATGATCAAGATTCCCAACCTCTGGCGAAGGAAGCCGGGATGCAAGGTCTTGATCAAGAATGGCGTTGGCAAGGACGCCGAGCCAGGTGAGTCGCAATTCTTGCTCTTGTCCTCTCTCCTTCCCTCATTCCTCGATATCTCGTGAACCTGACGCAGAAACCGATCCTCACGAACCTTTTCTCGCAGTACGACAGGTCTCTCTGAACACCCAGCTGGTCTTCGACACTGCACCGAGGTCGACGTCGCGTCGTGAGTTTCATCGTTCATCTCCCCATTTTCTTCTCCCATATACTGAGAATGCAAAAGCTGTCTACGACCGCTGTGTATTATGTTCTACCAGAGTATCCTAAAGTCCTCGACCTTCGCCATCCTTCAGCTCTCGGATCTCGAACCCCGCTCGAACGCACACCCACACTCTCCCTCTATCTCTTTTGACGCGACCGTCGTTCGTTCCCTCTTCTCTTTTTTCTCTATTTCAAAATTTTGTACTGACCTACTCTATCTGTTTGTCTCTTCGCTCTCCCAGATACCCGTCGACTTAACTCTACCTCGACGATTTCGATCGGCGTCGTCGCGTCGACACTCGACTTTCCCTCCTATTCTGTACCCTAGATTACGCAAACAGGCCTAACGGTATCGATCTCAGTTTGCCTACTTATACATTCCTCCGCGACAGAAACAACCGGCATCGACTCGAAAGCAGCAGAAGGAAGAAACCGGAAAGTTTCGACTCGACGCGTCGTTGTCGAAACACAACGGAAGGAAGCTGAAAGGAAAGAATCACGATATCTATAAAATCGTCGCCTCCTCATCGCTCTCTTACGAGTGCGCTTTTCACAAATGAACCTAACTAAAACCAACCCGGGGGGAAGGAGGAAAAAGAAACGACGCTTTAGAACTTGGGAGGGAAGATGGCGTCCTTTCCGTACCATCGACCCTTGGTCATGAACTCGAAGTAGACGAAGGGGAAGAGGTCCTTGGTGAGGTGGTAGAAGGCTCTGCGAATCCCCCGAAATGAAACGAAGGGAGAAGAAGGAGTGAGCGACGCGTCTCGAGAGCGGACGGACGAGAAACAGAGGAAGGAACGAACCGGTTGGGCTTAGCCTGATCGAATCCGAACTTGGCAAAGGTCTCCTGAGGGACCAGTCCGTACTTGAACTCGGCGAGCATGAGCTCTCCGTAACCGGTGAGGAGAGGGCAGGAAGCTGAGGGAAAAGACAGAACAAAATCGAAGTCGGATCAGTCCTCCGCTTCCGTCTCTTCAAGGTAACCGAAAGATGGATAGGAGCGACGACTCACTGTATCCATCGTAAGCAGCGTGTCCAACTCGACCGCTCTCCATCAGCTGGTGAAGGTTGTGAACGAGGACGGGGGTCTGTCCAGTGACGGCGGCGGCAGTCTTGGAGGTAGGGAGGGAAGAAGCGTCTCCGATAGCAAAGACGTTGGGGAACTCGGTGTGCTGGAGGGTGGAGGCGGAGACGGGGACGTAACCGGAGGCGTCGGAGATGGGAGAGTTCTGAGGAAGGGGAAGAAGGAAGGAAGAGGAAAGGTCAGCTCTCGTGCGCTCCGTTGGCCTTTCTCAGCGATGCCTCCCCTCAGTCTGCCTCGAACTCGAAAAAAGAGGAAGGAAACGAACCTTGACAATATCGAGAGGTCCCTGAGGAGGAACGACGTGAAGGAAGTCGAAGTCCTTGACAACGGTCTCTCCAGCACCGGTCTTGAAGGTTGCCTTCCTGTCGGTATGCGAGAGCGAGACGAGATCGTGGTCGAGCGAGGTCTTGACGTTTCGCTCCTCAGCGAGAGCAGCGAGAGCCTTCGAGTACTTGGGAACGGAGAACATAGAGGGCTGGACGATCGAAGAAAAGAAGACGCGTCGTGAGATTCGAGCCCAGTAGACGAGATGAGATTGAGTTGGAGATGAGGCTCACCATTCCAGAGACGAACTCGACATCAACCTTCTTGTCCTGCTGAGCCCACTTGTGCCTCGACATCCACATAGCCTTCTGAGGAGCTGCGACGAAAGAAGGACGCGAGCAAACCCGTCAGCCTCGTTCTCCTCCCAAAAACAGCTCGCCAAGACGTTCGAACTCACCTCCAGCACACTTGATGATACCCTTAGGCTGAGTGAAGATAGCCTTCTTTCCCTGGAATCCGTTCACGGCATCCCAAACCTGATCGCACCCGTCGTACGAGTAGATCGTTCCAACCTGACTCTGCCTGGTTCCAGCCTTGAGAGCCTCCTCCAACCCCTTGATAGCACCGAAGTTGATCTGAAGACCAGGGCACATGACGAGGTAGTCGTAGGTGAGGGTGGATCCGGAGGAGAGGGTGACGGAGTTGGTGGAAGGAGAGAAGGTGGACGCGTGTTGAGGGTGAAGGGTGAGGTGGGAGGGGACGAGGGAGGCGACGGTACGACGAAGATCCTCCTTCTTTTTGAGCCCAGCTCCGACGAGAGTCCATCCTGGTTGGTAGTTGTGCCATTCGGATCCCTGGAGGAGGAGGGGAAAAGGGAAGGGTGATGGAAACAAGCGAGGAGGAGGGAGGCAAGGAAGGGAGGCAAAGGTCAGCTCGATTCAAAACAGAGCTGTAGATCTTGGGCCTATTCTCGACCTCGAGTCGGGCAGCGTAGCAGAAAGACCTCTTCGTAGAGTTCAAAGAACCCGCCCCAGCGTATCTACGAGCTCTTCCGATTCTACGAATAGCGGAACGGATGTTGAGCTCGAATTCGGAAACAAGGAAGGAAGCGGCCATCCACGCTGCAAGAGCAGACGTCCTTCCCCTTGAAAGCAACATCCCCTCGCCTCTTCCAGCTCGTAGCTGCGATCTATACACTCCAAGAAGACTGCCAACGAGGTGCAGGATGTTCTACTCACATCGATCAAAGCGATATCTCCATCGGCGAGGGTCTTTCCTGAATCAGCGAACTTGTTGTAGAGCATGTTGGCCACAGAGAGTCCAGCAGGTCCAGCTCCGACGACGAGCACCTTGTGGTGGTTGGAAGAACTGAAAGAGAGTCAAAGCGTCGAAGGAAGGGGAGTGAGTCAGTTGAGCTCGAGAAGAAGGAGAAGGAGGAGGACGAGAGAAACGAAGACCCGGGAAGGGGTCCGACGAGGTGGGAGAGGCTCGTATCTCCTGGTAGTAGAGGACTTACGCTGCAGTAGCGAAGAGACGGGAGGCAGCTCGAATGGACATGGCGAAGAAAAACGGGCTGGAAGGTGAAAACGAAGGTGGTGGTTGGAAGGAGGGAAACGGGGAAGGTCGTGAGCTCAAACAGAAACTGAAAAAGGCGCCATGTTTTTTTTTTAAAAAAAGGAGGGTAGTCACAGGCCAGCTTTGGAGGGGGTGAAGATCTTCTAGGGAGCTCAGAGAAGTGGATTTGAGCTGGTGATGAGAGCCTGCGAGTTGGACGAGAAAGTCCGGGCGGAAAAGCTTTCGATCTCGAAGGCGACGCGTCCTTGTTTTTCCTCTTCCCTGCTCGACAGCTCTCGAGCTCGATAGTCTACGGGTCTCAACCCTCAAGAGCGGGCTCTACCTTTTCGCAACCACTTTCTGAGGAGCTGGACTTTGAAGAGCGAAAATTCGAGACTCAGACGGACTCACCGACGCGTCGGTCCTCCCTCCCCTTCTTTCAGAAGCGCTGAGCCGAACAAAAAAAGGGTATCATCGTGAATCGTATCGTATGCTCACACAAAAGAAAGAGAGAAACGCAAAGACAAAAGCATAATAGCAGCACCAAATTCAGCCCAAAAAAGATCGTCGTCGCCCAAAAAATCACAACACTTCCTTCCTCTCCTGTCCTTTCCCTTCCCTACCCTCCCTCAAGCTCAGCTCCTCCCACTCCCCCCACTCCCAGCACTCCCACCATGGACTTCAACTGGAAACGGCGACAAAGCCATCGTTCTCATCCCTCCCAGCCCGTCTCCCGCTCCCGCTCCCGCTCCTGCGTTCCAAGGCACTCCACCAGCTACCGGTCCAGGTCCAGGTCCGAGCGAAACGTACTTCGCAGCATAGTCGCTCGGTGGTTTCGGGGGAAGAGGAGGGGGTGCTCCTCCTCTGCTTCCTCCTCCTCCAAAGGTCGGTGCCGGCGTCGCACTCGAAGTCGAGCTCGAAGGTCGACTGATCGGAGCTCTTTGTTTCCCCTGAGAGATGGTTGGGTCTCGTACGAGAGGAGGAGAGACGGACGCTTCTCTCTGAGCGGCTTCGAGATCACGTTGTCGGAAGAGGGCTTTCTCTTCCTGAGCCGTGAGGATCTTGGGCGAGGAGGCTGAGGTTGAGGATGGGGAGGAGAAGAGGGGAGCGGTGAAGGTTGGTTGAGGAGGTGGTGGTTGGTGGTAAGAGGAGGAGGTGGAGAGTGATGGGGGGGTGAAGGAGAGGGTTGGGTTTCTGTCGTTGTTGTTGTTGTAGGTTGGTTGAGGAGAGGAGGGTGGTGGTGGAGATTGGTAGGACGACGAGGGCGAGGAGGAAGACGCGCCGGGGAGGGAAGCGCCTGTGGCTCGAGCGACAGCTTCTTGAGCGGCGTAGAAGCGTTTCATTTGTTCCTGAAGAAGCGATAAAGGAAAGAAGGAGTCAGTAAAGGTTGGTCTGTTCGCGAGAGGGGATATAAACGAACCTTCTCATCCAAACCCGAAGCAGCTCCTGGAGGAAGGGAGGGTCTCGGTCGAGGAGCCGACGCTGCTACTGCAGGAGGAGGAGGAGCTGACATCGACGAGCTCGAAGGACCAGGTCCGTAGAGATCTTCGTAAGGGACTGGATCCTCTTGAATCGTCGAAACCGTCGGCGGCGGTGGTCCTCCGCCTGCTCCTCCCATTGTCTCATTTCTCCTCATCCCACTCGACGAGCTCGACGACGACGATCCTCCACTGGCTACTCTATCCCTTGCCGAAACCGCATCCTGATACCTCATCTTGGCCTTCTCCTCCTCTGCTGATGGGTAAGCGACGACGCGTCCGTTGGGTTGAGGGGAGGAGGACGACGACGAAATCGTCCCGTTCGAAGCCGCGTTGATCGTCGAGTTGTAGAAGCTCGTTGGAGGAGGGGAGGAGATCCTATCGTGGCCTGAGAGGGAAGCTGGTGGTGGAGGAGAGTGAAGAGAGAGGGAAGCACGATGACTGGGAGTTGAAACTGATCGATGTCCCCCGTTGGGTTGATGAATCGACAGTCGAGATCCGCTGGAAGGTGGTCGTGCAGCTCGAGCAAGAGCCTCCTCGTGAAGCCTCTGTTCCCTCTCCTTCTCCAGAGCACGTCGAGCTCGTTCGTCCTCCTCGGAATCGTACATTCCATGCCCGTTCGAAGAGGCTGCTTGGGTTCGAGCGACTCGAGCGACGGCTTCCTCGTAGCTCTGCTTCTCCCTCTGAGCTCCCAGTCGAGCCTTCTCCGTCTCGGCAGACTCGTAGACTTGACCTCCCGACGACGAAGATGACGCGCCTTGGACGACTCCGTTCTGGTTGGACGTCGACGATCCTCCCGCTGCTCCCCAACCTCCTGCACTCCCACCAGCCTGCGGCGTCGACGAAGCCGAGATCGAGCGGCCTTGCACCATCGAGACCCGAGCCTGAGCTTCCTGGAAGAGCCTCGCCTTCTCCTGCTCTGCCGATTCGTACCTCGGTTGCGTTTGATGCGACGACGAGGACGAACCGAGGAGAGATGATGTCGTAGACGGATTGGGAATCCGATTCGTAGGAGGAGGAGGTTGATGGGAGGTCTGGCTTGGGGTAGGTGAGGAGGGAGTGGGTGTCTGAGAGGAGGAGGGTTTGACGAGGAGAGCTGCTGGGAGAGGAGGCGGAGGGAGACCTGCCGCGAGAGCTTGGGTCACTTCGACCTTGTACTTCGCCATCTCGAATAACCGGCGCTTCTCTTCCTCTGCTGTTTCCCATTTCTGAGTTGGTGGGGCGTTGGAAGCGGAGGAGGATGGACGAGAGTTGTTCTGGGGAGGTGGTTGGGAGTTGGAGGAGGGAGCCGAAGTTGAGGTCGACGACGCGTTGAGAGCTCCCTCTTGAGTTCTTCCGACGGTAGCCTGAGCTCGAGCGAACATCTGAGCTTTCTCTTGCTCGGCTGAGGGATACTGCTGTTGACGTTGCTGTTGTTGAGCTTTGGACGGGGAGGAGGTGGAGGAAGGAGGAGCGTCGGGTCGTCCGAGACCGATGGTGCTCGACGCGGAGGGTGTGACTGCTTCCTGGATGGACCCTAGGGAGAAGGAAGGAGAGGAAGAGTAGGTGGGAGCTCGAGGAGCGGTGAGATCGAGAGGGGAGTTGACGATATCGCCGTTCTGGGTGGAAGATCCGTTGGCGGCGTCGTTGCGAACGGAGATTGATGGATTGTGGACGAGGAAGGAGATCCGGTTCTGCTGGCTCTGACCCTGCACCGAGGACGACGATGAGTTGGTGGACATCGGTGGTCTGGCCGTTGCTCCGAAGCTGCTGGGTCTCTTGGCTGACTCTCCCGATCCAGGTCGACTGACTCCTGAACTGCTCAATCGACGCGTTCCTCCTGCTCCTCCTCCAGCATCCTTCGACCAACCGCCTGGGAAATCGTAGTCGACCGCGACGTCTCCTGGTGCAGCCTCCGAAGACGAGGGAGAGCTGGGAGTCGTTCCGATGGCGAGGAGTCGATCCATGCCCATCGGCTGATGTTGACGCGCCGCGTTGTAAGGGACGGGCGAGTGAGGAGGACTCGGGGTGAGAGTGTAAGGAGCGATGGGAGGAGTTTGGACTGGGAGGGTGAACGAGTTGTGGTGAGAGGAGATCGGCGGTGAAGGGTAGGGAGGAGATGGGGAGGTGAGGGATTTGGTCGAAGGAGGTGCGAGGGAGGGAGGAGCCGAGCTTGGGCAAAGGGCGGGAACGTAGCCGATTTTGCTGCGAAAAAGAGAGGAAGGAGCGTAGGGAAGTCAGCATACACTACGGGTCTATCGAAAAGACACAGGGACTTACTTGATCTCGTCTTGAGACTCAACCTTCCCCATCCAATCCACATAAACAGGGAGCTTCTCGACGACTCCCAAAATCTCATCTCCTCTTACTCCACCGAAGATCTCCACCTTCATCTCGTACCTCACCTCCAGATGCTTCCCCCCCTTCACCGTATACCCAACTCCTCCCGGTCCTCCTTGAGGGATCCTAAGCATCAGACCCCAGCTTCGCCCACCTCCCTCTCCAGCTCTCAGCACCTCTCCTCGAACTTCCAGCCTCGACTGACTGATCAACGCTGGCCTCTGGCCCACGAGTCTGAACGATTCCTTTGGGTAGGAGCTCTCGACCTCGGAGGACCTGAAGAGGGATATTTCGAGGAGGGAGAGCTGGATGAGGGAGATGGAGATCTGAGGGAGGGTGCACGAAGGAGCGAGGAGGAGGGTAATGGGGAGTTGGACGATATCCGAAGGTCCGTAGGCTGAGGCGGGGATGGTGAGGTGTATTTGAAGAGAGGGAGTCATGAGGTAGAGGGTTTCCCTAAAAAGTCGAGAGAGCAAGAGTGTCAGCGAGAGAAACTGGGACGCGACGAGAGAAGACAGAGACGACGACTAACGAGACTTGATGAATCGGCCAAGCAGGATGCAAGTCGTGAGTCAAGATATCTATGGGTTGCTTCCACTTCGAGAGAGGGATGGTCTCTTTCCTCAGTAGACCCCTGTAAGAAGAAATGGACGAGGTTCAGGCACAAAGGAAACGAGAGGAAGGAATCGTCGAGCTCACTCACTTCTTCTTTCCCTTCTCCATCATCGACACCTCGAGATAGTACCTGATTCCAGCTCCGTGACCCCCGTCGTAGTGTAGTTCGGTTGAAGGAGGAATATCGATAGGAATGGGGATTTCAAAGTCGATGTCTCTCTATAGATTCGAGAAGGAGAAAGAGGTGAGCTTCGACGTCCGAGTCCAGTCGAGCTGGAGGAAGAAACGAACCGTTTCGAGAAGAGCCCAGTCTCCATTCGCTTCCCAGAGAGTCAGAGGTCCGTTGACATCCGAGGTGTAAGAAGCTCCTCCAGCGGCTGTTGGCCGAGGGATGTATATACAGGGAGGGGGTCAGCGACGAAAGAAAGTCGAAGGAGGGAGGAAGTCGAAGCTGACCTTGTTGAGGGAGCTTCTCGACCTTGAAGAGCGAGATCTTGAGCCAAGCAGCTTTGATAGGTTTACTCGTTCGAAGTTCAACCGTCTGTAGAGGACGGAGAATACATATTAGCTTCCGAGAAGGAGGTCGAAAGACAAGACGGGAGGGACGAACACCTGAAGCGGACGTTGCAGGTCGTCGAGCTACGTCTTCAGCGATCCCAGCGTAACCTGGTGAGAGCGAGAGGAAGAGAGTCAGGTCGGAAGCAAAATGTATAGATGGGATGCGCAGTTCTCTCTCGCTCACCCTGCACGAAACCTCTGTTGGCGGGAGCACGGAAGATACTGAGAGGGAGAGAAGGGAAGGGAGGGAGGGCGGCGAGGTGAGCTCGGCAGCAGTGGGGTCGATTCTAAAGAAGACTTACAGCTTGACGTGAGGATTGTTGGTACTCATTAACAGCGACGAGTAATGAATTGGGTGTATCCCTCCTCGTAGATTAGAAAAAGAGATCGGAAGATGGAGAGAGAAGGAGATAGGGAGGGAAACGTGGAGAGAGAGAGGTCGGTCACAGCTTGCGACTCAAGCAACAGAACACTGCCTTTTCCGCATTGATAATGAAATTATATACAAGGTGCATGGAGATTGGAAAGGACTGCTTCCAGAATCGAGAGCGAAAATCTGCTTCCAGAAAAAAAGTCCCGAAGCCGAGAACGAGGGAGGGAAACAAGAGAAGCGTTGACGTCGAGTTGGATCCCGACTTCCATCTCCTCCCTATACCCCAGCTCCCCTTCTCGTAAATTCAGCTTCACCTTCGCCTCTGCATATATACACGCGCATCTCTGACCTCGTTGTTTGCGTCCGTCTTCTTCCATTGCAGCTCTCGTTCGTTCGGACGGTCGCCTTCCCTTCTTTCGTTGAGCTCGATGGAACGCGATCACCCTCTCGCCCTGGAGCTCGCATCTCTACGAGGTGCAGTGTCTAAGTATCAACATGCTAGTCATCAAAGTGGAATCCAACTCCAAGGATCTAGGCTCGAGTATACTCTCTTAGCAGGTGAGAGAGCTCGTCGACCTTCGTTCCCCTTGTTCCTCCTTCGAGAGTGAGAGCTCACCATTCCTCCCTTTCTTGCGATTCTTTCTATCAAACCCAGAAAAAGTCAAGGGACTAGAGACTGAAAACTTTCGACTTCAAACGGAAGTAGAAGTCCTCAGGTGAGCCAACCTTCGTGCTAATCTTCCTCCCGTCTTGCGTTCGAAGCTCACCACACGCACGCTCCTCCCTTCCGTTGTTCTTCTTTGCTTTCTTCCTCAGAACCAACCCTCCCATCGTCTCCCCTACCCCCGACTCCCTCGCACTCAAACAGCTCACTCTAGCCCATCGAAAACTCTCCGCTCTCCTCACTTCAACAGAAGAGGCTCTTTCTTCAAAGACAACGGATCTCGTCAACTGTCAGGCTGAGCTCGCTCGGACGATCATGGATAGGAATCTATGCAGGAAGGCTGAGGACGATACGAGGATGATGTGGAACGAGATGGACGACAAGATCGACGAGGAGAAGGATCTCAGGTGGAAGGTTCAGGTCGATAGGGATCTCTGGTGAGTCCTCGAGGTCGAAACGTTCAAGCTCATCTTTCCCTCCTTCTTTGTTCGTTCGAGCTCACTCTGTCTTTCACTTTCTACAGCAACTCCATCATCGAACAATACCAAAAACTCTACCCCGCCTTCGTCCCCGTCGTTCCTCCTCCCAAACCCTGGCACGACCCTCCTCCTCCAACTCCTCCCAACAATCTCGAGGCCATCCCGACTCGCTCGATCCCAGATCTCTTCGCAGGTCGAACAGGCCTGGAGAAGCTTCTCTCCGATTTCGCCGCTGAGACCAAAGTCCTCAAGGGAGAGCTGAGAGAGGCCAAGATGCTTGCGGCGGAGGCAGCGAAGAAGCTCGTACTGGAGGAGAAGGGAGCAGAGGCTGAGCGGGTGTTGCGAGCGGACGCGATCAACGAGCTGGATAGGAAGACAAGGGATGATAGAGCTGCTGCTGGAGTGGTGGAGAGGTACATGTGAGTCTGAGGATCCGATGACTGATGGAGGGTGGCGGAAGAAAGGTGAAGCGAACGAGCTGATCACGTCTCATTTCTCGTCGCGTCGTGCTCGAAACAGGGCTTTCTCTCAAACCTCCTCCCTCGCTCTTCACGGATCCCTTCAGAACCTTCGAACCCGTCACACCGCTACTCTCGCCACGCTCAACGCTCAGATCATCGAACTGCAGAGGATGCACGGGGAGGAACAGGCTCGAGGCCAGGCTTTGCTGAGGAGTTTGGGAACGCTCGGAGAGGAGGTCGGGAGGGAGAGTGCTGGAAGGAGAAGGGAGATTGGATTGTGAGTTTCTCTTTCTCTCTCAGGACTGGCTGATTTCAGAACCAAGCTTTGGTGTCGAAGAATGAACATTGACCCGATCTCGTCTTCTTCTGGGGTTCCAAAGACGTCTCGCCGCTCTCGGTCGAGAAGAGAGGATTCTCGAGACGGTCCGCCGCTGGGAGGAGAAAGCTCGAACTGCTCTTCGTCGATCACCCATGCTCAAGAATGGAGAACCTTCATCATCGTCGTCGAAGTCGCCCTATCCTGAACCCGATCCTGCCACGACGACTGTCGTCCAACTCATCCACGACGCGTCCAACCTCGTCTCCACCATCTCTTCGGAAGAGGACCTCTCTTCGTCAGCAGCCAAGATTTTGCTCTCCGAAGATCTGGCAGCAGGATTAATCGAGGAACTCCGTTGTGAGACCGAGAGGCGGGTGGCTCTGGAGAGGGAGAAGAGGGAACTGTTAGGAGACGCGTCTTCGTCTGCCGCCGCTACTGCTGCTGCTGCTGCTTCGAAGCCTACCTTAGTTCCCGAAGAGAGTGCCGTTCTTGTCGACGTTCCGACGGAGGAGGAGAAGGAGAAGGATCTCCCCGTCCCACCTCCCAACGGAACCACCACCACCCAACAAGAACGACTCCTCCTCACCTCCCCTTTCACCTCCCCAACCACCGCCCTCCCACCTCTTCCCACTCCCGTCCCCTCCGACACTCCTCTTCTCCACTCCCTCAAAACCATCGCTTCCCTCCACCTCCCACTCCAAAACTCCTTCCACACGCTTCATCAATCCCTCCTCTCCCTCCAATCCACCCTCTCCGAACCGTCGCCCGATCCGCCCATCCCTCATCAACCCATCCTCCTCTCCGCTGTCGAGAGGCTCATGGACATCTCGGAGGACGCGAGAGTCGAGTTGGAGATTCATGTGGACGATGAGGTGAGGGTTGCCAGAGGGTTCGTTGCGATCCTGGAGGTGGGAGGGACGGGGAAGGTCGAGGGAGAGGCGGAGGCTTTCGTTGAAGGGAGGAGAGGGAGGAACAAGGTGGGAGAGGTCTTCAGGAGAAGGTTGGAGGATTTGGAGTATGACGCTGCTGCTGTGAGTTTTCCTTGCTCCCCGTCTCCTTCTCTCGTTCGATTCGACTCGTTGAGCCTCAAACGCGCCTTGCCCTTTCTTCTCCTTTCCCTCTTCCCTCTTCCCTCCCTCGAACGAACCGCTCCCTAACGCTTCCTTCTTCTTTCTTCTCAGCTCAAATCCGCCCTCTATCCAGCCCTCGATCTCTCCTCCTCCCCATCTCCCTCCTCCCTCTCTCCTCCCGCCTCCCCACCACCCTCTCAAACCTCAGCTTACAACCTCCCCTCCCCCTCCCTATACGGCCCTTCCAAACCCTCAACCTACATCAACCCTCTCACGGCTCTCAACTTACGAAACGCCATGCCTTACTTCTCTCCACCTCCGAACCCAAACGATCAACCCTCTTCCCTCTCCCCGACCTCTTCGTTCCGTCGTCCGTCGTTCGCCAACATCGGGAGGCTGTTCAGTGATGGATCGGGAGGAGCGTCGATCGGGGTGCATCATCCTGGTGGTGGAGCGAGCTCGAAGGGAGCAGGAGGGAACGTGAATGCGAGAGGAGTTGGGATGATGTACAAGGAGGCCAGGAGGAGTTCGAGTGCGCTTGGGTTGAGAGGGATGGCTGGGTTGGCTGGAGGAGGGGCGTCGAGTCCGATGAGGAAGGAGAAGGATCTGGAAGCTGCGAGGAAGCCTGAAGAGGAGGAGAAGGAAGAGTTGCTGGACGAGTCGAGTGGCGATGAGGTCGAGTAGCACAGACGCGTCGCTGCTTTTTTAGATTCCCCTTTCCTTTCTTTTTTAATAACGAGACTTCTACGTAGCATGTCTCAAATCATTAACGACCTCACTATATAATCCGTCTTTGGTGAGCTAAAGACCCTTCCCAGGTTCCCCATACACATCCGGTCTAGAGCTCCTCCAGAGCGGCAAGCTTTCCCTCGCCTGCCTCATCAGAGCTGGATCGATTCGAGTTCGAACGATGCATTCGGATTGGTCGGACGGAGTGGGAGAGGAAATGATCGTTCCGAGGGGGGAGGCAACGAGGGTGTGGCCGTAGGAGACGTCTGTCGCGGAACGACGAAAAGGGCGTCAGGGAAGACGCGACGACGGGATGAGAGGAGAAAAAGAAGAAGGAGTGTGCTTACAGTCGGCTGTTTCGTCCCGAGAAGCTGAGCACATGCCTACAAAGATTTGGTTGTCGATCGCTCTGTTGAGACCAAAAACGAAAGGGCAAAGGATCAGGTCAAGAAAGGGACGGAGGAGTGAGGGCGACGGACCTGATTCGTTGGAGAATCTCCCAATCCCGCGGTCCAGTAACCAAGTTGAAAGCCGATGGGAGGAGGAAAGCGCAGATGTTGGGGTTGGTCTTCATCATGTAGGAGAGGAGGTCGGGGAATCGGATGTCGTAGCTGAGCGAAAACATAAGAAGTCGAGTTGGGTGAGCTTCGAACGAATAGATCTTGAGAGTCAGCATGGGAGCTTACCAGATGGCTGTTGCGATAGTTCCGAAGGCTGAGAAGGAGAGAGACGAGGTGTAAGCTCGAGAAAGAGGTAGCAAACGAAACGGGGAAGAAAGGGAACGAACGCGTCTCAAAAACGGTGATGTTCGACCCAGGAGCGAGACTCTTGCTCTCGAAGAAAGTGATTCCTCCGGGGATGTCAACGTCGTAGAGATGGATCTTTCGATGTTTGGCGACGAGGTTTCCTTGATCGTCCCAGACTGTCGCTGTGTTCCAAATCTTCGTCTCCCCGTCTTCGCGTTCTGGAATTGAGCCACCTAGGATCCGTACTCCAGCTTCCTTCGCGACCGAGGAAAGCATCTTGAGAGCACAAACGACACAAAGAAGAGTGTCGAGGTCAGATTGGAGACGCTGAGGGCACGGAGGAAGGTGAAGACGCACATGAAGAGTCGGGGCGAGATCAATGGACGGGAGGTCGGAGGGAGCGATGGATGAAGAAGGAGTGGGAGTGGGTATAGGCTCAGAGTTAGGACCGTAAGCCGACGATAAGGTTGGAGAGTTGAAGATTTCCTGGTCGTTTGAAGAAGAAGAGATGGGGAGTCAGCCTCAAGGAAGGGGCAGGGGAGTGTGACGGAGCAGTCCGTCTGCTCCGATGAGGCTTAAGAAAAGCTTTCGCGTCGCTGAACTCAGTAAATGAGCTGGAGAAGAGTATCTTCTAGCCTCCTACGGAATTTTGAGCTTCTGGGAGCCAGAGAGGACGAAGCAGAGCTCATCTCTTTGTCGTCTCCTTCCGTTGAGCTTCGACGTTTCGCCCTTCCACCTCCTCCTTCCCCTCACGAGCTACGCACCAGAGTCGCAGTCCCTCATACGACTACCTGACCATCTGTTGTCCTCCCAGCGTCTCCCAAAACCACGAAAAAGCCAGAAACTCACCGGCAGCATGACGAGATCCGCTCTCCCTTCCTCTCCTCCCTGAACGGCCTTGAGAACCATCTCCCTCGCATGGACGAGATTATGCTGCTTATCGGCTCCTATCTCTCCGTAGCTAAATTCCAGCTCTTCTTGAAATTGGGAGGAATCATTTCTCGAGCCATGTTGGTCGTTACAGCAGAAAGGGAAGGGGAGCTCGGTTTCAGCTCGAAACTGGAGTCAGTCCCCAACCAGATCGACCTCCTTTCCTTCCTTCTTTGAAACCCGCTATGGCTCCTCCGTCTCCTCACGAGTGCGCAAAGTACCTGGGACTCTCTCCTGGGATCAATGGACCTCCTGGAAAGCCTCTCACGTCGGACGAGGAAGACAGGACGCCTCTGCCTCGAATGGTTCGTTTCAGCTCCACCTTCCTTCTCTTGCTCGCTCCTCTTCTGATCTCCTCTTTTATTATGCAGTTCAACTCGCACGCTGCCTCCACCAAGGAAGAGAAGGATCACTTTAACGTTAGTGCAACGACTCTGAGGGAGGTAATGATGCGACTCAGGATCAAACTGATTCTCTTCTCCTCTCTCTCTGTTTTCTTTTAGGTCCAATTCATCGCCTCCTACCTCCCTTCCTTCTTCCATACCCTCACTCAAAACACCATCGATCTCGAGCTCAAGAGCCGTCCTGGAGACATGCAAGCGACTTGGTGGACTCTGGTCATGGCGACCTTTAAAGAGCTCATCCCGTACCCGTCCTTCAAGCGCTTCTTCAGGGACGATCCCTCTCGAGGTCGAGAGCTCTACGTCTTCGTGTACAGGGCGATCGGGAGTCTTCCTCCTCATATGTTTGATGTGAGTCACGCTGGTTGCCTCGTTCGTTCTTTTTTGTTCGAAGGAACGCCGAAGAAGGGAGGCTGATTGTTCATCGCTTCTTTTCGTTTTCAAGCGAAGCAGCGGCGAAGAGTGGGAGCCTTTCATCGTGGTCCTTCTCTCCTACATCGACTCTCTGATGATGGACATTCCTTCGGTCTACTCCTCCTTCGACTACCCAGCCCTAGACCGCTCCATCTGCTCAAGTCTCCGACGAGTCCATCCCTTCCTTCTCGATCTCGAAGCACACCTCCCCGCCGATGCCTCGTACATCAAGGGGAAAGTCAAGGTATGGGCTCAGTTGGTAAAACAGTTTGGGGAGGGTCAGACGATGAGTCTCCAGATGATGGAAACCAAGGACGAGAGCGTTCGGAGCGGGTTGTCGTACGCCTGGTGGGCGTGTGAGTTTTCGTTGAACAAGGCCAAGAAGGGTCAGTTTGAGTGCTCGGATCGAGGAGTGATGATGGCTTGTGGACGAGTGAGTTCCTTTCCTTTCGGTAAACGTATATCTTGAACGAGAACTGACCTCCGTTCCGCTTCTTCCCTCCAGTGTCGCTCCGTCCGCTACTGCTCGAAAGGTTCGTCTTGCTACTCTCCTCTTCCTTTTGAAGCCTTGCTTGACGTCGTCTTTTCTTCTTCCGGAACTCAGAACATCAAAAGCTCGACTGGAAGGATCACAAGCGACTCTGCTTCGAACCGAGCTGGTGAACGAGAGGGACGACGACGAGAACGACGCGTCGAGGTTGCTCCTCGGCACCTTCTATTCTACCATGCCTTTCGCCTTGTAGGAAACGGATCAAAGGAAAGATGCAAGAGGAAGAGCTCTATATCTCGCACCCAGGGACGAATCAACCGCGACGAACCATGCGTCGAGGCAGGCCGACCTGTCTCTTTTTCTCGTTTTCAGCCCATCTTCCTTGCACCCAGCCTCGACGCCGTCTCCCTCTAAGCCATGCTACTTCTTCACATCGAGAGGCTCTCTTTCCGTCTCTTCCGCGGTTTCTACATCTTTGAGTCACATTCAAAGCTCTTTCACGGCTCGGGAAATTAATTTCGAGGCCAGCAGAAGTGTGCAATCTGAAGACGAAAGAACATGGTCGGAAGAGAGGTCCAAGATTCTATAACAGTATTAGAAGAGGAAAAGTACAGATGCATGACAGGAGTGGGAAAAAGGTAGGGAAGGAAGCGAAAGAACGAGAAGCAAGAGCAAGCGAAGGCAAGAGGACAGAAGAAAACGAGAGCGGGCGTGAACTGAGTGTACGAGAAAGACGAGATGAAAAGGTAGGTCTGAAATGGAAGAAAGATATGAAGAAAGATAGATATAGATAATCCTCAAAGACCGAAGCCAAGTTCTGCGAGACGAGAAAGGAAGAGAAGCGGTCAGTCCGAAGCTTCGTTGCGAGACGCGCCGGGAATCGAGAGGGATTGCTCACTTTTGAAGACTGAATCGAGGGTTTTGAGTGAGACAGGCTTGACGAGGTAGCCATCGACACCAGATCCGAAAGCTCTTCTCTTGTCCTCGGGTGTTGCTAATCCCGTAAGAGCCAAGATGGTGACTCTGGAAGGAGGAAGGGCAGGGGAGGAGGACGCGGCGCGTCGAGCCTTCTCGATTTCCCTGATCTTGTGAGTGGCTCCGAAACCGTCGAGGATAGGCATGGAAAGGTCGCAGAGAATGACGCTGGGAGATAGACCGAGAGTCGCAGAGTCAGTTTCGGGGCATCTGCAGCGAGCGAAGGAACGACGAAACTCACTCGAAGTAATTCTCTTTGTGAGCGTTGAACACGTCAACTCCCTCTTGACCGTTCACGGCCTCGACGAAGGAGAACTTCTTCTTCTGCAAGAAGGCGGCAAGGACTCGCTGCCAGATGAAGAAGGGAAGGGCGTCGAGTCAGTGAGGAGGTTGCTTCTCGGAGAGGGAAGGAAGAAAGACTGACTCGGTTGATCGGGTTATCCTCAACGACCAAGCAAGTCGCCGTCTTGGGTCCGTAAGATCGAGCCTCAGCCTCGTCGAGAACGGTTGCACTCCGAAGAACGGATCCTCCATCGGCCAAACTGACGACGCTGGCAGGACTGCTGGGAGTCAAGGGCTGCTCGTCCTCCTCCTCCTCGTGTCGGTGCGACGACATCCTCCTCGTGAGATGAGCGAGAGGGTATCCTTCGTGAGCGAGGGGAGAAGCCGTATCGGGTTGGTAGGTTATCGACCGAGGAGCCATCTGAGGGCGTTTTGCTCTCCGACGAGGTTCTCGTTCTTCCTCCGATCGTCTTCGTTGAAGGTAGTGGGTTGGCGAGAGTTGATGAGCTGCTGAACCGATGATTCCATTGCTGCCGTTGTGAGGGGAGAAGTAGGTGATCTCGGCTGCTGGACCGGAGTGGGAGACGGAGTGGGAAGGAGAGGGATGGTCGAAGGAGCCTGGTTCTGAAGGTGTTCGAGATCGGGCTCGCATCGAGTGACTTGAGTCCGAACGAGTGACTCCTCGACGACTTGATGAACCGGACGACGACGATCCAGATCCACGACGTCCTCCGTTGATGAAGTTGACCGCTGATTTGACTGCCGCCTCGAGTTTGATTGGACCTGTGGGTTTGGTGAGAATGACTTTTTTTGAAGGGAAGAGGAAAGGGGAGTCAGCTTCGAGTCGAAGAAGAAGGGCACGCGTGGAGGGAAAGAAAGACTCACCAGCGAATCCTCCGTTCGAGACGTAGGATGCGACCGAGTTCGACTGGGGACCTGATCCTCTCGTCGACGCGTAGAGGATGATCGGACGAGAGGTGTTCCTTTGCAAGGTGAAGGCGTCGATGATCGAATGATCCTCGTTGATGAGGAGGATATCTGCCCATCCTGGCTCGGTTTCGTCTCGAACGTCGAATCCCCAGTCCTCGAGGTAAGTTTCGAGAACGTCCTGAGCTAGCTTGAGACCTCGGTGCTCTTCGAAGAATCCGATGAGCGAAACGGAGAGACCGTATCCGACTCCTGCGTCCGAAAGAGGTTCGCCTCGAGTGACTTCTCGTCCTGGTTCGGCGGAGAACGAGACCTTGATCTCGGTTCCAAGTCCTTCGGAAGACCAGACGTCGACTTTCCCCTTGACGGACTCCGAAGAGACGATGCTGTTGACGATGGCCAGACCGAGTCCAGTTCCAGGTTGAAGAGGGTTCTCCTGCGAGAAAGGTTGGAACAGTTGATCCTATCGACAGCAAAGGGAAAAGAGGTGAGCAGGTGGAGTTGGAAGAAGGAAGGACGAAACGAGCGACTGACCTTCAAGAACTCCCTCGAAATTCCCTTCCCCGTATCGATGACAGCAAGCTCTATCGGGATCAATGAAGACCCAGGCAGACTGGGAAGCTCCCGAAGAACTATCTGAACGTAACCGTCTCTCGTGAACTTCCTGCGAAGAAGAAAAGGCAAACGCGTCGAGGTCAGCGTCGATGTCCTTCACAACGAAATGGTAGATCGAGACGAGACTTACAGAGAGTTTCCGATGAGGTTCATGAGAACTCGTCTGATTCCTCCCTTCTCGCACTTGATCTTCCAGCCCTGCGAGTTCGAACAGCAAATCGACGACGGTCAGCTCTTCGTCAAGCTCCAGTTTCCTCGCATCGACTCACAGGTTTCCTCAATCCAACGTCGATGACACATTCCACCAGATCCGTTGGAATCCCGGTCTTGTTATCCGGAGCGAAGAGGGACGAAATCGGCGACGAGGGAGAAGCAGGCGAATAGAAAGAGCCAATCGACTGGTCGTCCAGGAGGACTCTCGCACGTTGACCAATCCAGCATCCTTCGACGGTTTCCTCGATGAGCTTGACAAGGTCGACCCTGCGAGAACGAAGGTGAATGATCAGCTTCGAAGATCGACGAGAACGAGGAGGCGGAAAGGGAGGAGAGGAGGACGCGACGAACTCTTGGGTTTCGATCGATTTGGAAGCAGTTCCCTTTGTTCGAGAGGAGTTTCCGCTGAGTTTCTATCGGGGAGGAAGAAGAGGGGGCCGAGATAAGTACGTAGTTGTTGTCGAGCCATAAAGGAAGAAGATAGTGGACGAACAGTGAAGTCGAGTACATGGTTGACTGTTTCTATGAGGGAGTTTCCACAGGCCTGGACCGTCTCGAGGTAAGACGCCTGCTGAGTCGAGAGCTTGGTGTCTGCCAGAAGCTCCGAGCTGATCAATATTCCGTGAAGGGGAGTTCTGAGCTCGTGCGAGATGTTGCTTGAAGATTTGAAGGAAGGAGGAATGGAATCAGCCAACTGTTTTTCGAGTCACCGAGGAGAAGGAAGAACGACTCACGAGATGAAGTTGGCCTTCGCCTTGTCGGCAAGGGTGAGACGTCGTTTGAGGACGGCGGAAAGGATGATGAGCCCGATCTTTTGAGAGGGAGCAACAGGGAGGACGACTCGTCAGTCTTGAAGATCGTTAGGGCGGAACGAGGTCTGGAACTCACGGCTCGTAGGTATTTGAGTTCGTACCCCTCGAGGAACTCTTTCTGAGCTTCGCAGGTGTAGGCACAGACTTTAGAAAGAGGACTCGTCAGTCTTGTTCGACGAGCCGAAACGAGGACAACCACTCACTCAAAGCGAAAGGGTTTCGATCGATGTTGAAGATAGGAACGAGCATGACGAAAGCGAGTCCACTCGAAGGCAGCATGTGTCGGAACCATGATGGGACGACCTTGATGAAAGAACGAGAACAAGTCAGCCTTCGAAAGCAAAACACGAAGAGGGAAAAGAGAGAGAGGCTGACCTTCTCGTAGATCTTTCCGTCTGGGAACTCCTTCAGCCACTCAGCCAGCTTGTGATGCTCAACTCCAGAGACGAGCTTCGACCTCGACTCCGGCGTAGGAACCGTTTCGGATGATCCCAGGACCTGAATCGAAGGAATGGGACCGAAGCTCGAAGCTCGTGCGAGGAAGGGAGGGTTCTCCTTTCCTGGCGTATCCTGATCGTCGTCGCCGTCGCCTTCGTCTCCGTTGGTAGTAGGGCCGTCGAGCTGGTAAGGGTCGGCTTGGTAGTGGAAATCGGTCGAGAGTCCGTCGGACGAAGTCGTTTCGACGAGCTCGAATGAGGAGAGGTCGAGGACCAGCGCTCCATCTACGTCGAGTGTCTTCTGAACGAGCTGGGCAGCTTGTTGGTAGACCTTGTCCATGGCTGAAGGTTGAACGAGGAACGAGGAATGAGGAGAGGAACATAGACGCGGTCGAGGGCAGGGGAAGAAGGGAACGAACCTTGATCAACCGACAGAGCAGAAACGTCCATCTCGACGGTATCCCTCGTGAACTTCTCCATCGAATCTTGGATCATGCCCCTTCGACGAAGACTGCCACCGAGTAAAGCAAAAGAAGGTCAGTTCAGGGAGACATGCGACTCGGAAGGGAGGAAGAGGAACGAACTGCAGCTTGTCTCTCCAAAGTTCAAGCTCTCTCATCACGATGGCAGCGAACTCCTTGAGGGCATGTCTCTGTCGAGGTGAGAACTCGGCTCTTGGCTTATCGTCGAGAACGCAGAGGCTGTAGGATTTCGATACGAAACGGAACCAAAGGAGTCAGATCGCGCAAAGACGAAGGACTCGGGGAGAGAGAGAGAGAAGGACTCACGATCCGATGTTGAAACCATCAGAGGTTCTCAAAGGCGACCCGGCGTAGAACCGGATGTGAGGAGGTCCGACGACGAGAGGGTTCTGTTCGATGGGAACAAGATGGAATCTCGTCAGTCCGGTTCGTTCGAAACATCGACGCGTCGACTTCTTTTCGAGCCGAGCTCACCTTCTCGAATCTCCAATCCTTGAGAGCATCCAAAACAACGACTGGCTCATCCGACTTCTGGAGCAAAACGTGACCACAGAACGACGAAGCTCTCGATCCGCTCGAACAACCAAAGCCAGCTGAAAGCGGAAAGGAAAGGAAAGGACGGGAAGGAAAGTGAGTTCGAGGAGAGCGAAAGTGAAGAAACCGATGCTGAACGATGCCGAGCCACTCACATTCCGACTTGAACCTGAGAGAGGGAAACGAAGGGGAGTGATCAGACCGATCTGGGGAAAGTTGAGACGCGAAGAAGAGACGCGTCGAAAAATCGAAACTCACCACTGATCCTTCTGGTCCACAAGGGAGATCAACACCATCTTGGTCGAGAACACCAGCTTGGCGAGGTGAGAGATCCTATCAAAGTTGTGATCCGGTCCCGAGTGCAAGATGTCGAATCTGTACAACGCCCGAAGTCTCTCCTTCTCGTTCGCAGGGAGAGGAGCTGGAAGCCATCCCTCCTTCAGGAAGGTCGTTTCCTCCGGCGTGGGAGGATAGACGGGACCGTTGCTGTTCCATCCGCTCGACGACGATCCTGAAGCTGAAACCGATCCCGCGCCTGACGAGTGGGAGGAGAAGTCGAGCGGCGAAGGGAGAGGAGGAGGGTTGGACGAGGAGAAGTGATTGCCTCCTGGCGTTAAAGGTTGAGTGAGGAACTCGTTGAGAGAGTTGTCCGCCGAGGATCCTGTTCGAACCATTCCTGCCGCTCCGTGGACGGTCGATGCGGGGGAGTAGCTTCCGTTCGAAGCGAAGGACGGGATCGGTCCTGAGTAGCTGACTCCTCTCCCGACGACGGTTCGAGTGCTGTCTCCGCTTCCAGGCCCGTCCTCGGTGGTGAGACTCTCTCGGCGATTCGAGGACGAAGGTAGGGGAAGAGGCGAGGGCTTCCAGTTCCCCATCGCACCTCCGAAGTAATCCTCTCCCGACGCGTCGTCCGTCGATCCCTTCCTCCTCTCGACGGGCGCCGTCGCCATAGGGAACGAGTATCCGTTTCCGTTCCCACTGCCAGACGTCCCTGATGGAGCGTTCTCGGACGCGGGAGTTCCAGGAATGACCTCGAGGCGAGTAGGCTGTGAGGGAAGGAGACCTCCCGAACTGACGGTCCACGATCCTCCGATCATTTGGCCTGACTTGCTCTTCCTCGGCTGGGAGAAGTTGACTGAAGCGTTGGAAGGACTTGTGTTGGATCCGGGGGAGGCGTAGGCTCGGAGTGGGTCGACGTGTTCGTGTTCTGGGGAGGGAAGAGCGAAGGGAGCGAGGTTGGACGAGGATCCTGCGAGACGAACTGTTGCTGCGAATTCGGCGTTGGCCATGAACGGTTTGCTCTTCGGTTGAGGAGAAGGGAGTTGACTGCCTGATGGGGAGGAGGTGGACTTGAGCGTCGGCCGTTGTAGGGGTGGTGCAGAGACGGAGGCGATGGAAGGAGACGGAAGTGCGACGGGTGCTGAAAGGGGAGATCGGGGAGTTGGGACTCTGAAGTTGGTGCTGTTGGAGAAGTAAGGTTGAGCTTCCCGTTGGAAGGCTGCCGTCGAGTTGGAGAGGAGAGGTGCTCGAGTGGACGAGGTGGGAGGAGGCGTTCGAGTTCGAGGAGCGGTGATGGAAGACGAGGACGACGGGGCCGAGGTGGATCCTGGTCGATGAGGGAGTTTGACGGGAGCTATGGGAGTGGATTTGCGGTTGTCCATCGAGGAGAAGAATTCGGGAGGGTTGGGAATCTTGTAGGGCTGTGGAAGCGAAGAGAGAAGGGAAAGAGACGCGTTAAGCGGGAGCGACGGCGAGAACGAGCGAGAGAGTGAAATGACTCACGTCCCATCGTCCATCTCGGTAAGCTTCAATGAATGAGCTCCAATCCCAAGCGTCGTTCTGAGAGAGAGCTCCAGGTCCTCCAGGAGTTGGTAGAGGAGGAAGGCTCGTCGACGCCAACTTCGATCGAGCTGGAGAACGCGAAGCGATCAGAAACTGAACGTCGGCTGCTTCGGTTCACGAGAAATGAGAACGGAGGACTCACGAGATATCGACTCGTTAAACGCTTGAGCAGCAGAAGCACCCTGGATATCAATCCCTCCAGCCTCGTTGTCCCTAAGCTGCGAAATCTCCAGTCTCCTCGTCGCCTCCAACAACTCCTGCTCGACCGACGTCCTTCTCGTTCCAGGAGTTCCCATGGGCGAATCCACCATGCTGATAGCATCCTCCTCTCCTCCTTCCAACCCTATGAACGAGTCTCTCCTGGCCAGAATCCCTGGGGAGACGCTCGGCTTCCTTGACGAGGAGTGAGAGGGGAGGAAGGTCGTCGACGCGGCGGCTGGGTTCGGAGATTCCGGAGGCGACGACGTTGAGGAAGCGACCGTGCTTTGGAGAGGTGTGGCTAGCTTGGGAGGAGATGCAGGTCGAGAGAAGGAAGGTCGAGGGGAACTTGGTGCTTGACGAGCGCCTTGGGTTCGAATGTGAGCTCGAGGACCTGGCGAGAGTCCTGTTCCGCCGAGGGAGGGGAGTCCTGATCCACCGATATGAGGAGGAGGGTAAGACGAGGGAGCTGCTGATGAAGGGAAGTTGGGATTGGAGGCTGTTCGAGAGAGGTTGGTGATGGTGGAGGTGGAGGAAGCTGAGGAGGTCCGTCGCATGTTGGTTTTGGGAGAGCCTGAGAGCTGAGGTCGGTACGAAGTTGAGTCCTCCGTCTTCTCTCCTGCTACTCCTAGTCCTCCGATGCCCAACCCAGCTTTGGCACCGTCCTTGTTGGCGAGGAAGCTGTTCATCGAGGGCATGGCGAGTCCCTCTGTTCCAGCTGGGATCACGTCTACGGGTCTTCGAAGAGGGTTTCCTGAAGGTGAGCCTCCCTCGGATGGGGAAGCGGTGAGGCTGAGGTGAGAGGACGAGGGTCCTGTCCTGAGGAGGGTTTGAAGGTCGCTGCGAGAAGAAGAAGATCTTGATCGTTGAGTGGAAGACGTTCTCGATGTAGAGGAGGAAGGCTGAAGAGGTTGAGGGGAGGAGAGAGGAGGGCAGGGTGGGAGGGAGAAGGAAGCTGGGTTCTCCTCCGATGGAGAGGGATCCGGCGTAGTAGGCGTGGCAGAAGAAGGAGGAGAGGGTGAAGACATGCTGGAGAGAGGAAGAGGATGGCACTCCTCGACGGAAATTGTTTGAAGTTCTATAGAGAAAGAGGAAGAAGAGGAAGAAGGAAGGAAAGTCAGCGATCCTGTTCGAGCTGAGCTCACGTTGCTTCCCTCAGCCTTCCCTTCCTTCCTCTTCCCTCTGCTCGTTCAACAGAGACAAGTGAGATACGAAGCATCCACATGCTCTCGTCTACTTCCAAAACAACCTTCTCCCCTCTCCTCCTCGCCTGACAGGCTCCTCTTCTTCTCTCCTTCTTTTTCCTCAGCTTCTGTCCTTCTCCCAACCCATGACGACGTTTCCTTCCTTCCTTGGACCTTCTATTCTCCTTCTTTTTCTCCGACAGAGAGAACAGCGAGACAGACTCACCTATCACGCGAGTAAACCTTCGAGTGGCCTGTTTTGGTTCGAGTAACTCCTCAGGAAAAAGGAAGGGCAGAAGAGGAAGAATGGAGTTGGCCGTGAAGACAGGGCCAGGCTCGTTCAGCGACGATCCGATCTCTCTTCGATGAAAATCGATTCCGAAGTCACCCTTCTTCATTACTTAATTTACATCGAGCGTCCTGAATAGGCTTGAAGGTCATCATCGCCGAAGAAGTGCTGGTTGAGGAGAACTTTGGAGTTGCAAGGTGGAAGGCCAAAAGAAGCGATGAGCCTCGGCGAGAGTTTGGACGCGTCGCTTCCCTTTTCCATTGCGCTCTCTTTTGGGCTCAGATCAGTCTCTTCAGTCGAAGGAAATCCAGATGATTGAACTCTTCGATCCGCTCGCAGAGTCAATCTTGCCTAGATCTCGCAGACGGCGGCAGCAGAAGATCGGAGTTCGAATCGATGCTCGTTTCTTCCTTTCCTTTCCCTCTCGATCCGAACGAAGAAAAGCAGGTCTTCTAAAAGAAGGAGCATCGCCATCACCACCACCAGCACCGAAGAGAGTAGAAAGAAGAGAACTAGTCTACCAAAGAGAAGAAAAACGGACGGCTATAAAGGAACCAAGAGACGAAGAGAAACGAAAAGAGCGAGAGCTACTCTAATCAAGCGGCAACGACCTTCTTCCCCGGCAGAGGATCGATCTTCCTATCCTTGTTCATGAACGATTGAACGAGATCGTCCGTGATGGCCGCTCGTCGCTGTTAAAAAGCAAACCAAACGAAAGGGTCAGCTCGACGCGTCGAACGAAAAGGGAGAACGGGCTGGACGACGAACCTCCTGGAAACCAGCGACGAAAGCCTGGAGCCTCTCGACACACATCTTCTTGAGCTGACCCGAGAGAAGTTTACCTTCTCGGTAATCCTGAAAGACGACGGAGGCGACGACGAAGAGAGAAGAGGGAGTCAGTTTTCGTCTTCGTTTTCGTCTCCTCCCATTCCCCTCCCATCCACCCTACCACAACGCAATCAACGCCCAAAGGCACTCACCTTAGCAGTCCTCTCCAACAACTCATCATCGTCCTCCAAGAAGCTCAAGTACTGGAACGCGATATCCACATCGGGGTTTCCTCCCAGTTCCCTCTGAGCCTTCTCACTCCCGTCCCCTCCTCCTCCACTGTACGCATGCTTGTTCATCTTGTTCTTGATCTGAGCAGCGGTATCGGTCATGTAGATGGACGAGTTGGGGTCGGAAGCAGACATCTTGGTGTGAGCGCCCTGGAGGGCGGGGATGAATTTGGCGTGGAGGAGGGCGGGTTTGAGGTACTTGAGACGGGGGGCGATGTCTCGGGTTGTGCGGAAGTACTGCGAGCGAGAGAGAACGAGGAGATTACAGGAGAGTTAGGAGGGAGGAAGGGAAAGGAAGGAGAGACGGGGACGAACGGGATCCTGATCGATGGCGCAAGGGATGAGGCAAGGAACGTCCGTCTTGTCGCCGAAGATCTGAGGGAACGAGTTGGAGAAGGAAGGGGCGGCTTGGATGGCGGGGAAGTGACTCTTTCCGATGTTGTCGCTGAAGGAGGGACGCAAGCGGAGAAAGCGAGGGCAAGGTCAGACGCGTCGAAAGTCGAACGACGACGGGAGAGAAGGGAAACCCACGAGTCGTTGAACCCGAACGTGGCCTTGGACTGGTTGTAAGTCAACATCCTCGAGATCTTGACGATGTTCCAGTAGAAGGCTCCCCTGAAAAAACGAGAAGAACAGACCAGAGTCAGATCCTGGTTCGGAACGAAGAACAAACGAAAGCGGGAGCGGAAACTCACTGCACGAAGTCGAGATCCGAGAAGATGAAGGTCCTGTCGTGCTCAACTCCACAAGCGATGATATCCTTAGCGTTCTCGAACGAGAAAGCGTGGGTCTGGTCGAGAGTGAGAGGCTTTCCTTCCTTCTGGAAGAGGAACTTCTCGTCGTCTGCGAGGGATGAACGGTGCAATCAGGATCTACCTCCGAAGGGAGGAATGAGGAAAAGAGCACTAACCGGTGAGTTGAATGACGAGAGGGACCTTGAAGACGGACTGGAGCCAACTGAGAGGATACGAAGAAGAGGACGCGTCGAAGTCAGACGAAGCCACCGCGAGGGAAAGAGGCGAGAAGAGAAACGATGAACGAACGTGGTGAAGAGGAAAGGAACCATGTGTCCGAGATGCATGCTTCCACTGCTAGGTCCTCGTCCGGTGTAGAGGTAAAAAGGCTTTCCAGCTTCGAATCGGTCGAGGATCTTGTCGAGCTCTCTGTTTCAGACGCGGACGCACGAAGAGTTGAAATTCGTTCAGTTTGTCTCGGTCCGGGGGAAGACAGCGGTTTTTGAAAAGTCTGAACTCACCGATGCGAGAAGAAGGTACCCCTTCGAAGGAGGAGATGAGCTCGCTCGCCGGTCAACCGCTCGAACCTGGCGATGAGTTCTGGCGAGATGTTGGCGGTTCCGAACTGTCGAACGAGCTTCTGGTAGTCACTATCGAGAGAGAGCGAGAGCGGCGAAGAAGAAGGAACGTCAGCCATGATCGTTCTCGAAGCAGAAAACTTCAAGGGAAGCGAAGAAGAGAGAGAAGAGAGTCGACTCACATTCCAATCGCGACACCATCCTCTCCGACTTCTCCCTCGACATCCCAAGGAGTCACAACCTGTTCCTTGTTGTTCGCTTCGTCCTTCTTGTCGGCAGCAGCGGCGGTGGGAGCTGGCGAAGGGGAAGGAGGAGCGAGGAGACCTCCGGCGGTGGTCGACCGGGAGGGAGTGGAAGGACCGAGGCCAGCGTGAGGTCCTGGAGTAGAAGGTCGAGAATGGCTGGGAGTGGCGGCTCGAGAAGGAGTAGTAGATCGTGCGAGAACGGGTTTGCGGGGGCTAGAGGAGGTGGTGGTGTCAAGGGAAGAAGCGAAAGAAGGAGACGAGAGAGTGTGAGCTCGAAACGAAGGAGGAGCAAAAGCGAAAGAAGAGGACTCACCCTCCCTTCAACCATTCTGGCTCTCCCAACTCCATACCTTCGAGCTTCCCAGCGATACCCTCCGCAACTCCTCGCTCTCCGAGACCCTCGTCGGCTCGTCTAGCAGCTTCCGTGACGAACTCTGGCTCTCCGAGGTCCATCTGGGAAAGCTGAGCTTGGAGGTCCTCGGCTTCCTCCTCGGTGAGAGATTCAGGGTGAGAGAGAGCAGAGGGAGGAGGGAGATCTGAGAATGGCAAAAAGACAGAAAGAAGAAGTCAGCGACGGTGGTTGTAGAGGGAGGAAGTCGAGCGGATGGGCTGAAGGGGAGGAGGGAGGGAGGAGGAGTGGTTCGAAAGGAGCAGACGAGGGAGAGCGAGCCCTTTTTGGTTTGGATAACGAGGTTTTAGAGAGGGTAAGGAGCATGGCGTGAAAATGACTAGTATATATCGAGTCTACAAGAGGATGGAGGACTGATTGAAGTCGAGTCATCTCCTCTCTTCGCTCGTCTAGCTCAACAATCTCCTTCCTCCCATCACCTCCTTCGAACGTCTCTCCACCGTCCCCTAGCTGAATCTGTACTCGAGATAAACAGTCCAAGTAGGGTAGAGCGTCGCCTCCAGCTCGAGTATATGCCCTTTGCGCTCCATCTGGTCGTCCAACAGTGCCAGAAGCAAAAGGGAGGAAGGAGAGAAGCTTGAACTCACCCAGCTTGGAGAGGGCTTCCGCGACTTCTTCTGAGCTCATGGAAGGTTTTTTGCCGTGCCTGGCTTTGGTAGGTCCACTGGAAGCGGGAGGGGGAGCGGAAGAGCTCATATCGAAGGATGGAAGGAGGGTGAGAGTTGAGAGGGAAAAACAAGTTTGAATCGATTAGAAACTCGAAATCGAAAGGGGATTAAGGGACGTGGAGAGGGTGCGACGCTTCCTTGAGCTCCAAACCATCACCCCACCCTCCTTCTCTTCTTCTTCTTTCGCTCCTCACAACCACCATGGCTAGTACATCAGATCAGGTTAGTCGAAACTCCTCAAAATCTGCTGTCTCTGCTCTTCGAGGGAACCAAACGAAGCTCATCTCTCTCGTCCTCCTCCCCCCTTCTTCCTTCCCACCTCGTCCTCCCTTCACCTGAATCCCTACAGATCTCCGCCCTCGCTGGTACTTCGGTCGTGGTCCACCCTCTGGTTCTCCTCTCTGTTGTGGATCACGCTTCTCGATCTCCTACTTCTCAAAAGAAGCGAGTTCTCGGAGTTCTGCTCGGTCAGAACGATGGAAAGACCGTCAACATCGCAAACTCGTTCGCTGTGAGTTCATCGTTTCCTTCTCTCATTCTTGGGTGGCCTGGGATGGAGCTCTAGAGTGCATACATCCTGTCTCCTCGGGAGCGAAAGAGCGAAGGGTCTGGGGGGCATTCGTCGAGCTCAAGAACGAAACGAGCGAAGCTCAAGCTGACCCTCCATCGCTTCCTTCCCCTCTCCTCCTCTTCATCGATCCAGGTTCCGTTCGAAGAGGATGATCGTGATCCCAAGACTTGGTTCCTCGATCTCGACTACGTGGAGGGAATGTGGGAGATGTTCAGGAAAGTCAACGGTCAGTCCTCGTTCATCTCGTCGTCGACCTCTCCTCTCCTTCCTCCCTCCACCTCACCTCCCTCGTCCGTCTGACCTTCGCCTTCCTCGATATACAGCCAAGGAGCGACCCATCGGATTCTACCACACCGGACCTACCCTTCGCTCGTCAGATCTTGAGATCTCGGAGCTCTTCAAGCGATTCGTGCCAAAGCCCGTGAGTCGACCTCGACCTCAGCCCTCAGCCCTCAGCCCTCGTTCCTCCCTCCTCTTGAGCTCGAGCTCACTCTTTTGTGCTTTTTTCTGTACTATCAGGTCATGGTCATCGTCGACGTTCGACCTACAGGTGGACGAGGAGACACTGGAATCCCCACCGATGCCTACTTTGCCGTCGAGGAGATCAAAGACGTTCGTTCAGCTTCGATCTCTCTCTCCCTCCCTCCCTCACGTCTGACCTCTCCTGTCCCGACATCCACAGGACGGAACCACCACCCAAAAAACCTTCATGCACGTTCCCTCCCTCATCTCCGCCGAAGAATCCGAAGAAATCGGGGTCGAGCACCTCCTCCGTTCGACCACCTCCTCCCTCCTCTCCTCCTCCACCACCAACCCTTCCCTCTCCACCCGAGTCACCGCCCAGCTCTCCGCTCTCAAGGGACTCCACTCCCGCTTGATCGACATCAGGGACTACCTTGGACTGGTGCTGCAAGGGAAAATGACGGTGAACCATCAGATCTTGTACAACCTGCAGGACGTGTTCAACCTCCTTCCTGCTGGGATGGGCGAGGGGAAGGAAGGGGAGCAAGGGGAGGGAGAGAAGAGCTTTAGGGTTCAGACGAACGATCAGATGGTGGTGGTTTATCTGAGTAGTTTGATTAGGGCGGTGATTGCTTTGCACAACTTGTGAGTTTTCGTCGAGGGTTGGGGAGGGGAGAGGCACGTTGCGTCCACGTCTGGGGTCGTCCTCTCGTCCGCCTTCGAACGTAGGAATGTTCTCTCCTTTTGTCCTCGTAACTGACTCTCCCTCTCTTTTTCCTCACGTCTCGTTTCTCTCCTCAGGGTCGACAACAAGCTCATCAACTCGTTCGTCTCGTCTCCCTTTCTTTCCCTCCTCCCACTCTTTCCTTCCCTCTCCCTCTCTCCCTCCCACCAATACTAACCTCTCTCACTTCTCTCCCTCTTCTTTCCTCACAGCCGTGCCGAGTCCGACCCAGCAGAAGACTCCACCACCGCCGTTGTCGTTCCGTCCCCGTCAACGACGAAGAAGGACGAGGAGAAGGACAAGGCCGCTTCGGGAGACAAGAAGGGTATCTAGATTCGCATTGGCTCGTGTAGAGAATGGATGTCTCTTGCTTGAACGGAATGTTTGCGGTTGTGAGAAGGCAAGGAGAGAGATGAAGAGGTAGGAGGCGCGCGCGTCCGACTTCGTCTCTCGAGCTTCCCCTTCCCCTTCTCGCTCACTCTTCATCAAGAGTTACGTCGCATCGTACATAGGAAAGTTCAATCGTGACTCCTCGTACTCTTCGCAACTCCCTCCTCGGCCTCCCCGTCCGTTTCCTCGTCGTCGTCGTCGTCAACACGAGCCTTCTTCTTCGCAGGCTGCTCCTGCTCCTCCTTCGCCTCCTCTTCCTCCTCCTGAGCAGCATCCTCAGCGACTGCCTCCTCTTCCTCGTCGTCGTCCTCGTCGTCGTCCTTCTTGTCGTCGTCGTCTTCAGCATCCTCCTCGTCGTCCTCCTCGACCTGTTCCTTCTTGGACGGCGACGTCGTTGAAGCGGCCTTCTTCCTCTTCTCCCCAGCCTTGGACTTTGAAGTCTTCTCGGCAGTTCCACCGGTCTTCTTCGAATCTCGAGCGAGAATGAAGTCATGACCCCTGCTCACCCAAACCCCAAAGCAAAACCAAAAGACAGTCAGCGACGCGTCGAATCGAAATGGATGAAAGGAGAGTTTTCGGACGCACCAGTTCTTCAACGAAGCATACGACTTGGTTTCCTTCAACTTCTCATCCGTCTTGGCTGAATCTCCGGCGGATTCTTGAGCGAGGTGTCGTTTCCTATCGAAACCCAAACGCGACGCAACCTCAAGTCAGCTCTCCCGTTCCCTCTCTCCCTCCTCTCTTCCCAGCCCACTCCCTCACCCTCCCCTCCACAACTCAAGCCCACCCCAAGCTCCTTCGAACTCACAAATACCCAACAACCTTCCTAACATGCTTCCAATCCTCCTCGTCCAACCCGCCCCCCTCCTCGTCTTTCTCCAACTTCTCCAAGATCTTCACGATCTTGCGTCCGCTCTCGTGCCCTACGGCTTCGCCTGTTCCGTCCGCTGTCCAGCCTGTTTCTTTGGAGGAGCGGGTTTGGAGCCACTCGGAGAGGTCGGAGGGGGAGAGGTTGACTGAAAAAAAAGGGAGAGTGAAGCGGGTCAGCGACGGGGTGAGTCCGCCTGAGAGAGAGAGGAAACAAAGGCTCTGCTGACTGACCGAGAGACTTGAACTCTGGGAGGGACTCTTCGTTGGATTTGGGCATGCTTGAGGGAGGGAGGGAGTGATGGTTTAGGGAGAGGGAGGGAGGAGGGAGGGAGGAGGGAGGGAGAGGGAGGGAAGGCGATCGTCGAGCTCTGAATCAAGCGCGTCATGTTCTCGGTTCGAGATCGAACAGATTCTCCCTTAGCGACGAAGGCTGAAGGTTGAAGGAGCATGCAGCGACGGACGGTTGACCGTAGACAAGGCTAGGCAAATTAGGCAGGAAGACGTAACGTTAAAAGAGAAAGAAGAAGATGGAAACGACGAGTCTCTAAAAGCACCTATCCCTCTCGCTCAAACCTGAACGGCTCTCGACTCTCCGATCTTCATGACTGAGAAATCCTCCTCGGAGACGTCGAACATCTTCCGAGCCTCTGCGAGAAGTTTGGGACTGTGACGCCGAAAGAACGGGAGAAAGAGTCAGGTTCGAGAGAGAGAGAGACTGGGACGGGAGCGGGAAGAGGATAACGAACGGTTCGTCTGCTGGTTCAGTGGTGAGTCTCCAAACTCCCCAGTGCATCCCGATAGCCTTCTTCGCTTTCTGTTTCCACGAAGAAGAAAGGGCGGTAAAGGTTCAGTACGGGAAGGGAAGAAGGACGCAAAGTTCTCGTCAACTCACGACGTCCTTGAAAATCCGAACAGCGTCGAAAGGATCGCAGTGGATCGGGCTCATGAAGGATCTTGGCTCATAAGCTCCGATGGGAATGAGAGCCAGATCGAATCCTCCCCAACGTTGACCGATCTCCTCGAAGGCGGGACAGACTGGACGCGACGGGTCGACGGAGTGGTCGGAGGGAGCAGCTGTAGCAGGGAGAGCCGAGTATCCGGTGTCTCCAGCGAACCAGAACTTGAGAGTTGGAGTGGGAGGAGAGGTGGTGGTGGAGAGAGGCTCGATGACGAAGGAGGACCAGAGGGAAGCGGCACTGAAAGAGTGGACAGGAGTGGAAGACGCGTGAGTCCAGGCCGGGGACGAAGGAGCGGAGAAATGAACCCAGAACGACGTACCGATCGAAAAGACCTCGAGCTGTGAAGTGTTGAGCGGGAGCTCCTGTGACTCGAAGAGACTGGGTCTTTCCGTCCACATCGAACGAAACGTCGACGCCCTTCCACCAATCGAGTTCGGTGATCTGAGACGGCTGGAAACCAGATCCTTTAAGGATGTAGGCGGTGTTGAGGGGAAGGACGATGTGGGGAGGGGAAGGAAGTCTGGCGATCTTGCTCAGGGTTGGGAGGTCGAGGCTGTTTGAGTCGAGGGAGAGGAGTGAACGTCAAGTCAGTCGAAGCAACGCACATCGAGTCCATCTGCTAGCCGCTGGATGGAGGAAAGTTGATCGAGTACATACTGGTCGTAGTGATTATGCGATAGGACCAGAAGGTCGAAGAGAGGAAGGTCTTCGACTTGAGCAGGAGCAGCTGGAGGAGGGACAAAAAAGCGCGTCAGTCGAGCTCGAGGTTCGTCCTCTTCTCGCTCTGAAGGGCGCACACAGCCGATTCGAAATGAAACAATCAGCAAGAGAGAAGGTTCGGACTCACGAGTATATCGAGCAGGTCCCATAAGCTGGCTAGGCGAGCATCGATTCGAGAAGACCGGATCAAAAAGCACTCGGACTCCTCGAGCGGCTCCCTCCTCCTTGGGGAATTCGACGAGCCAGCACGCATGCCTGTTTCGAACCAAGAGAGGGAATTGATGAGGGCAAGTTCCGAATCGCAGTGATATGCAGTGAACGAGCTCACCCCAACCACGTAACGATCACGCCGTCCACATTCTTCAACGAAGCTCCAAAATCGGGAGTTTGAACGGGGATCAAAGCTTTGAGAGCTTCTGGAGCTGGAAGAGCTGGAGCTCGAGCTTGTTGAAACATGACCTGAGGAGCGGGAGAGAGACCAGTAGGTCAGCTCGAGATCGGACGCAAGCGGAGGGCTGAAAGGCGGAAGGAGGAGCGAGCTCGTCAAACGCCCTTCCTTCTGCTCCCATCTTTATCCAGTACTCCTTTGCCTTCAGAACAAAGCTCTAGAGGTTGCTGAGAAGTTAGAATGCTATCGGATCTTCCCTTGTTCTCGAAAAAGTAGCAGGAAAGGCGGAGGGAGCAGCTCGAACGGAGGTGAATGCGAGCTCACCTTTGGGATTTCGCTCGCCCCTGCGTCCCTCCAAGAGTCCCACGGATTCCTGTCAGAGGTGGAAGAGAGGAAAAGGGTCAGCGTCGATCTCAGCCTGCCATCGTTTCCCAATTCCACTCACTTGAACTTGGTCGCAGAGTCGTTTGCATGATGCGAGGGCCTCTCTCCTCCAGTCGAGGACGATGGAACCTCAGGAGCAGGTTTGATGGTGAATCTTGAGGTTGGGAGAGTGGACATGAATCTTCTTGTTGATGCGAAAAGTGAAATCCGAGGTGGTGGTTTGAGGGCAAAGGACATGGAGGAGAGAAGAGAGAAGAAGAAGAAGGAGAGGGGAAGGAAACAAAGCTCGTCGGCTCGAAGAGCTCGGGCACGGCGTTGAGACCGTTGTGGAGGGAACGCGTCTCTTTTCTCCTGCCGAAAATATGCAACGGGGTGCAGGAAGAGATGAGAGGCAGAGTGGGGAGAGCCTGAGATCCGTCGCTCAGTTACAGGATGAGTTTCTTCGCGCTGGGCTGATTCTTGTCGAAAGGCCTCAACGACACGATTTTCCTCCCCGAGGGGTACGACTTCAAGTCTTTGATGTGAAGATCGATATTGGAGGAACGTATCGACTGCTCTGATGTGGCTCTGCTCTCGATTTGGAGAATTTCACAATCTGAGATGATCCGAGTGAAGGCCAGAAACTCGCGACGCGTCGCACCTGCGTTCGGCCGCGTTTACGACGCCTTCAGATCGCCGCAATCTCGTTAAAAGATACGTTCATCCATAGGTTTTTTTAAATGGCCTCAAAATCCTTCAGACTCAAGCATAGGCTTAGCGGGGGCAGTCGTCAGTCGCGACGCTCGCCACGTTCCAATTCTGAACGTCGTTCTTTAAAGGCGAGACTCCCCTGAAATCGAACTCACTGAAGTTGAAAGCGCTAGACTGAGCTGACCCTCTCTTTGCAGCATCAGAAGGCTTTACTCCAGAAAAAGCCGACGAAAAAGGTGACCGACCGCATCTCACCCTATCTTCCTCCCTGTACCACCTCCCGGACCGAGTCTTTTTCGCCTTCACTTTCACACCATGTCAACACTCCTCCGAAATACTTCTCGCATTCGCCAAAAAATAAACTTTCCTCCAAAAAGCCGCGGACTCAAAATCGAAAACTCGCCAAGGGAGGGAGCTCAGCCACGCTGCCTCCTCCTTCCTCCCCACCCATCACCTTCAACTCCTTCCCTCCCTTCCTCAAGCCATGAACAACCAGAAGTGAGCGCACCTCCACCCTCTCCTCATCTTTCCACCTTCGAGCTGACCTTTTCCGTCGTCTCTTGCAGCTCCTACCCTTCGCAGCAGCCCCAATACCCTTCACAGGCGTACCAGCAAGGACAGGGATCGCACGACGGGAAGGGCTACTACCCTCCTCAGCAGGGAGGACAGGGTCAGCAGCAGTACGGGGGTGATCAGCAGCATCAGCAGCAGTGGAATCAGCAGTATGGGCAGAATCAGCAGTACGGGCAGCAGGGTCAGAGTGAGTTCCTCCTTCCTGTTTGGTCGAGTTGAGCTTGCTTCCTTCCTCCCCTCTCCTTCCTTCTTTCCTTCGGTCTCTTCACTGCGATCCGTTTCCTATTCCTCTCGACTCGTTCGGTGAACTGATCAAACCCATCTCTCTTCTTCTTTCCTTTCGCTCCACTCTTCCCTTCGATACTCAGACCAGCAGTACCAGGGCCAGCAACAACCCATCTACGTGCAAGGACAACCTCAGCAATCAGGAGGAGGAGGAGCCGGAATCGCTGCTGGACTTGGACTGGGAGCTCTCTGTGGGCTGTGTTGCTGCTTCTGCTAGACAACTTGGGTATATTTTCAGGGGGATGAGGATGACTTTGACGACTTCAAAACGAGCGAGCGGAGCAAGGACCGGAGACGCGCTCGTTCCCCTCCTGTTCCTGCTCTTCCTCCTTCGCTACCAAGTAGAAACAGGATCAGGTGTGGTGCGCATACTGAAATCGACGCAGGCCGGGCTCGATTCGACAAACTGTTGATCTCGAAGAAGAAGAACGCCGTCGAGCAACGAGAGAAGTTGAGCTCGTTCGTTTCGCCTCCGTCTCTCTGTCTCTCTCTCTCTTTCTTCAGCTTTCTCGCCTTGCTATATATTTCTCTTTCTTTCCACCAGCAGATATCAAAAAGGAAGAACTAGGATATCGAAAACTGAAACAGAACTACTCAAACCGAACTCACGTCGCCTCCTCCCGTCCTTCTCCTCCTCTCGCACAACGCTATTGCTACGTCCAGGCGATATCTCCTGGAGACGACTACTCGACGACCTTTCCAACGACGTTGTACCTCTTCTCGAAGAAGGTGAACCAGCTCTGGAGGGTTCCGAGCTCCTTCTCGCTGAGGGAGGAGTAGTCGGCGGTCGCGTCCTGTGAGGTGAGAGAGACGAGGATGGAGAAAAGAGTAGCGAAGCAAGAGGGTGGTGAGAAGTCAGAAATCTAGTCTCATTTGGAGCGGCAGGTGAGAAGATGGGGAGTGGGAGGTCGGCTTCATCGTACGAGGTCGTGCGCGTCTCGAAAGACTCGATTCGAGCTGCTCGTCCTCGTCTACACTCCTCCAGGAACGCTTCTCTTCACTCCAGTCTCCGACCTCCTGCTACACATTGCGAGGCGACAGGCGAAACGACTCACCTCAATCTTGACACTGCTCATTCCCAAAGCCTTGCTCGCGTCCCTTCCAGCGAAGACGTTGTAGCTCTTGCCAGGCCCGTACATCTCAGGTTTGGCCGAGACGTCGAAGATGGTTCCTTTGATGGCGACGTAGATCTTCTGACCTTCGGGGACTCCGTTGAAGACGGCGAGTTGGGCGGGAGTGTAGGGAGTGGAGAGAGGAGGAGCCAAATCGGAGGCGGGAGCGGACATCATACTTGTGGTTTCCTAGAGAAGAACAAAGACGAAGAAGGATGAGGGTTAGTTGGAAGAGAGACGAGCGGAAGGAGGAATGGGAGCAAGAAGGTGGTGAATAGTGAGACGAGAGAGGGAGGAGGGAGGAGAGAAGGAGGAGGCGAAGGAACGAATCAAGCTCACGGCGATGGAGGGTGTTTCGGTCTTCTTGACGGTGAGTTTCTCTCGTTCACGTTCTGCTTTCTCTGCGAGGAGCTTCCTAGTGTATTCGACTGAGGCTTGAGTTCCTGGTCGAGGGACTGTTCGTCGTTGAGGTTTGGTTTGAGGTTGACCTGTCGAGGGATCGATGGGAGGGGACTTGAGGTAGATGGCGAAGAAGAAGACGAGAGGGAGGAGGAAAGGGATAGAGTATTTGAGGGCGTGGCCTCTGTAGATATAAGAACAACAGAGAGAGAGGTCAGCCAAGAAGGAGAGGGCCGAAGAGAGTCTTAAGCGTGGTCCACGTGGGGAGGGAGGAAGGGGAAGGAAGTGTGGGTCGTTTTCTTTGGGGACGAATGCGATAAGGTTGAAAAGGACGGAAGGAAAAGAGAGTGAGCAGGGCACTTACATAGCGTCGATGGGATTCTCTTGAATCTGAGTCTGAAAGTTGTTGATGTTCTATAGAGAGGAAGGAAAGGGAGCCGGAGTAAGCGAAGGGAGCGAGGAGGGAGATGACGGTTGGAAGAGAGAGTTGGGCTGCTCACGTTGACGAAGAAGGCGATCTGGTCTTCAAACTTCCACTGGAGACGATATCGGATGGCTCTGAGGAGGAGGAGGAGGAGGAAAGTAGGGACGAGAGGGGGATGGTGGTTAGCAGGAGAAAGAGAGGAAGATCGGGAAGGAGTTGAAGCGAGCTCAACGACCCATCGTTCCCGACGGCTGAATCATCATCTCCCTCGAGAATAACTCTAACAAGTCCACCACAGATAGAAGGATATCCCTCTGGAAAAGGAGCTAGAAGCATCAAGACTCACTGAAGAAGGGATGGGCGTGTGGAGGAGGACATGGTTGCGAGACGACTTCGAGGCTCTCCTCGCGAGCTCGACTTCGACGAGAGTCGACGAGTCCAGCCTTCACCGCCTCGCGATTTTTAATCAAGGTTTTCTTCGCTTTCGATTTCTCGTTATCTCAGCTCTCTCTTGAGCCTCTCGGACGTTTCTCTGCAATTTTCTCGATTTTGTAACCCTTTGAACCCGCCGACCACCCCTCCTCAAAAAAACTCAACTTTCGACGTCCCTGCTCCTCCTCCTCTTCCTTCAACCACCACTCCCTCCCTCCCTTCTTTTCTCTCTCTCTCGCTCGTTCAGGATGTCGGATTCCTTCTTCTCCAAACCCTCAGCATCTAAAAGGAAGAGAGCTTCTACCGGAGGAGCTCCTGCCTCGAAGGGCAAAGGAGGAGGAGCTTCAACGACGAGCTCAGCTCGACCAGGAGCCAAAGGACGTCCCTCAGCAGCAGGAGCTTCCACCTCGTCCTCTAGCAAGAACAAGAAGAGAGACGAGGAGCTCTCGGACGGAGGATCGGACGTCGGAGTCGAGGATATGGATCTTCGTAGGGACACGAGAGGAGGAGAGAGCGACGACGAGGAGAGAGTCAGGGCTGGAAGGGAGACTGGAGGAGAGAAGAGGTTGAGAATGGCTAGGGAATATCTCGAGGGTCTGGAGAAGGAGCAGGGTGAGTCTGATTTATATATCGTCGAAGTCTTGTGGGCTCAGAAGTCGGGAGGGAGGAGGGAAGTGAGCTCAAGGGCAAGGGAAGGAAGGAGCAGGTCTTCAGCTCAGCTCGACCTTTCCTTCCTTCCCTCCTTGCCTCTCTACAAGCTCTGAGCTGTTCGTCCGTACTGTTACCGACTTCACTTTCTAACCTTCAATCTCTCCATCTTCGTTCTTTCAGACGACGGAACCTACGACGCCGCCGAAATCGACAGGGACATCATGGCCTCTCGACTTCAATCCGACGTCCTCTCGCACTCTCCCAAAATCCACGTCTTCCTCTCTGATTTCCTCTCGTCAGCCAACACCAACACCTACTTCCTCCCCTTGCCCAACCTCCCACCAACAGCCGCTCGAGCTTCCCCGGAAACGCCTTACCTCTACACGTCCTCGAAATCGGGAGCTCTCTCCAAGTACTCTCTTCATACCGGAGAGCTCCTCGCTCACTGGCCTCGGCTGGCTCGTCCTACCAAGGAGGAGAAGAAGGGCAAAGGGAAAGCTGCTGGGAAGGCTACTGGAGGGTGGAGCGTCGAGGGCAGGGACTTGAAGGGTCACACCGGGGAGGTGCTGGATCTGGCTGTGAGCGAGGACGGGAAGTGGGTTGCTACTGCTGGAAGGGAGGGAGTCGTCGGATGCTGGGATGTTGAGGGTGAGACTGGAAAGTGGGTGAGAGGTCTGAGAGGACACAGGGATGCTGTTACTGTAAGTTGATTCGTCGATTTGGTCGCTTTCCTTCGCTCGTCGCGTTCGTTCCTTTCGTTCACTGACCTCTCTTTTCCTTTCGCCCTCGCTCTCTCAGTCCCTCGCCTTCCAATCCCAATCCTTAACCCTCTACACCACCTCCTTGGATCGAACCATCTCCGTCTTCTCCCTCTCCACCCTCTCCCATCTCGAAACCCTCTTCGGTCACCAAGACTCCACCCACTCCCTCTCCACCCTCCGAGCCGAGAACCTCGTCTCCGCTGGATCTCGAGATCGAACAGTGCGGTTTTGGAAGATCCCGGAGGAGTCTCAGCTTGTGTTCCGAGGAGGAGGAGGGAGCAAGGGAGTTTGGGCGGAGGACGACGACATCGAAGAGGAGAAGGAGAGGCAGGACAGGTTGGCCGGGAAGGAGGGAGAGGGTCCTAGTAAGATCGAGAGGAGGAGGAAGAGGCTGGGGAAGCAGAAGGATGCGTACAAGGAGGGAAGCATCGATTGCGTGGCGATGGTGGATGAGCAGCACTTCTTGAGCGGCGGAGATAGCGGGTGAGTTTGAACGACGCGTCTCGTTTCCTTTCCTCTTCTCTTCGTTCGGTTTGCTGACCTTGATCGGTTCACCGTCGCTTTCTACAGTGCCATCGCTCTCTGGACGATCACCAAGAAGAAGCCGGTCTTCATCAACCATCTCTCTCACGGGCTCAACGAACACGCGTCGGAATCCGAGGGAGTTATCGGAACCGCTCGATGGATCACTTCTCTCGCTTGTCTTCCTTACGGAGATACCTTCGTTTCTGGTGAGTTTTCAAGATCCCTCTTCTCACCATCCTTCGACCGAACAGGTCCTTAACCTACCTCTTCTCGCCTCTCTTTCTCTCTCAGGTTCCTGGGACGGTCAAATCCGCGTCTGGGCCCTCTCCCCTTCCCTCAAATCCTTCTCCCCGCTCTTCACCATCCCCGCCCCAGGCTTCATCAACTCCCTCCAACTCCTCACTCCTTCCGTCTCTCTCGTCGACTTCTCTCGTTGGAGAGCAAGCGACAACATCCCCAAACGAACCACCTCCTTCCCCGAGGAGGACGAACCCGCTGAGGCCTCTCCTCTGCTTCCCGTAGCCAAGAAGGACAGCAAAACGACGCTCGTGATGATTGCGAGTGTTGGACAGGAGCCTAGGCTGGGGAGGTGGATGAAGTTTGGGACGAAGGAGACGGGAGCGAGGAACGGAGTGGTCGTCGCTCATCTCCAGGCTGGGGAGAAGAAGGTGGTGGTTGAAGGGGAGGGAGATGTGAGCATGGAGTAGATTGTAGAGAGAGGGAGAGATCTGGTAATGAATGGAACGTTGCATCGCTCAGCGCACACTCAAAACTTTTTTCCCTTTCAGGAAAGAAACGAAAAGGGAGAGGAGTAGGACGTGACGCGTGCGAAGGAGAGGGGTGCTCGATTTCCCGCTCAGACCTTCCTCCTTCCTTCCTCTCTCCTTCTTCCTCCAACCGTCACTCGCTCCGCTACCTTTCTTTTCAGCCATGGCTCCCAAAAAACCTGTGAGCCCTCAGTTGACCTTCCTCAGCTCTCTCGCTCGCTCAAACTGATCCTCTCTTTGTTGAATCGAACGCAGACCTCCTCCTCGAAAGCCAAACCATCCTCGACCTCTGAAGCGAAGGAGAAGGTCAAAGCAGCTGCCAAGAAGGACGACAAGAAGGCTTCTACGTCTACCTCTGCTTCTTCTGCATCCAAGGGGAAGAAGAAGGCTGAAAAGAAGACGGAGGAGGAGGAGGACGGAGAGGAGGGATCAGAGGACGGCGAGATGGAGGCACCTGTGAGCTCTCCTTTCCTTCCTCTGTCTTACTCTCGAGTTCGATTATTGTTGGAAAAAGCGATAGAGATGGAAGGGCTGCGAAGAGGAAAACGAGCTCACATTCTTTGTGCTTTGGGATGGTACGACGGGAACAGAAGGCCAAACGAGCTGCCGCCTCAACAAGTCCAAGAACGCCCCCTTCCTCAACCACGCTGGATCCATCATCATCCCTTCCTTCAAGATCGGAGGTCGTGTCTTCCTAAAGGACTTGGAGTGTAAAGCGAGAGAGGCCCAGACGGAGAAGAAGACCCTTGGTGAGTTTGAGCTCGTCCTCGATCCGTCCTCCTCCTCTCTATTTCCTCACCTCGCTGTCGAAACTGTTCGTTCACGAAGCTGACTTCCGATTGGTACTTGGAACAGGCTGGAGCGCTACTTCAACTGGAGTCAAGATCAAGATCCCTGCTGATGCTGAGCACGAGGACGGAGAGGAAGTCACAGCGAACGTGAGTCTCTCGAGTCCCTCTTGGTCGTCTCGCTGCTTCACTCGCTGACCGTTCCTCTCTCGTTCTCCTCTTCGATACAGATCACCATCAACATCAACATCGTCAAGAAGAAGGCTCCTGCGAAGGGTAAGGCTGCTAAGTAGCTTTCGTCCGAGGCAGAGCAGAAGAGCGAGGAAGAGGAGGGAGATGACGATGAGGACGATGGTACGTTGCTCGAACATCTCTACTGAAGCTTGGACTGGAGTATATGATGGGTGGTGGTTGAATCGAGGTGATGATGCGGCTGTGAAGGGGAGGAGGAGGAGGAGGAGGAGTGGAAGTGGGTTGAGCTGATCCGATCTCATTTTTCTTTCAAACAGAGGAGTGATCACAATGAGAGGGAGTTGCTAGCTCGCTACTCGATGGAGAGCTGGTATGACAGGAAGAGTGTACGATAGATGATGCTCGACCAGATAGACTATGAAGAGCGTCCAGCGCTTGGAGAGCTCACCCACGACCGACGCGTCGTCTTGTTTCCTGCTTCGTTCGATGCTGCTGCCAATCCCTTCTCGTTCCCCCCCGCTCCAAACGTGGCCCACGAGATAATAATGTTATTCGAAGACAGTCTCGATACCTGAGTCGAGAAAACAGATCGTGGAGGAGGGAGGCGAAGGAGTCAGTTAGCTTTTGGACTCGACGCGTCGTTCCAATTCTCCACTCTTCTCTCCTCTCTCTTTCTCTCTATCAGTTCACTCACCCATCAAAGCCGTCGCCCAGAACAGAAAACAACCCCAGAACACCAACGTCGTCACAAGTCTCAGACCGCTCCTCCCTCCTCCTGCTCTCCTCCTGAGCTCGGACGGCCTGTGCGCTCCCTGCAATGGGGAATGAGACGGCAGGATCCCTCCGTCGTCGTCCTCATCGTACTCGTCCTTGCCCTCTTCGCTTCTTGATGAAAGGCGGCGAAGGGAAGAAGAGAGGAGAGATCGGAGTCGATGAACGCTGTTGCTGAGGAAAGGGAGGGTCCGTCGAATTAGTTGATTGTTTGAGGGCGACGAGGGGGAGGAGGGAGACCTAGACCAGGAGGAATGAGGAGTGGTAGGTGTAGGAGGTGTGAGTTGAAGTTTGAGCTGATGTTGGTGTTGGTACTGCTGTTGATGCGACCGGAAGTCGGTTGAAGAGGAGGAAGAGGAGGAGGGTGGGGAGAGAGGTAAATCGTTGATTGGAGCGGAGGTGAGAAGAGTGATTGGACGACGAGGAGAGGACATGTTTTGAGAATCGCAAGGAGTGTGGGATGTTGTGGATTGGGTTGAAAACCTGTTTCTCTTGGGAGGAGAAAGAAAGAAGAAGAGGAGGGAGAGAGGGCGGTGATGGTTGAGGTCGGAAGCTGTTCGCAGTTCGAAATCTTGAGAGCTGGCGAATTCTCAGGGGAAAAAGAGTTGATCGAGGACTCCAGATTCTTTGCAGGAAAGACCGAGCTGGGAGAGGGGGAGACGCGTTGTGTTTATCGCGGTTGAACGAGAGGATGGGGCAGGGAGGGCTGATCGTCGACGAGGGACGTGCTGAAGAGTCTCACTAACGGAGGAAGAACGAAAAAAAAAAGAGACGCCAGAAGGTTTTTTGATGTGTACCTCTGAAGTTTGCACTTCTGTTCGGAATCTGGTAGAGATTGTCAACCAGGCAGCCGTCAACGACGAGTCCAAGTCAAAGCGGTTTCGACGCGCGCGTTCGACACTCGGCGAACGAAGGTTCTGAAAGAGTCGCCCTCATATGTCCCATAAAGTGAGCTGAGAAAACATCATCTCCAAAACTTCTTTGGTATAGTAGGCAGGTTCAGAAGTGTGGCAAGTTCAGATTTCCTCCGTCTCCTTGAATTTCGAGGGCGGGGAGTCGAGAACTGGGAGAGCCGAAGGAAGAAGAAGTGGAATTTCGGAGACGAGTCAATATTCGCACGTACTGTAGACTCGTAAGGACAACTTCGAGCGTGAGTTCCGAGAAGAAGAAGAACAGGAGGAGGAGAAGCGCGTCGGAGGGTCGATGAGCTCGAGCGTTCTTCTCGTTGTGAGCGAGCTGCTACCGCTACTCTGAGCAGATCTCTGAGCAAGTACGACCGCACGAGCTCATGTGTTCTGGCCTTGCTTACCGATCAGGTTCTCTTGCTATTGGAAAAAGTTCGGGAGCTTCGAGCGAGTGCTGGTGGGTTCTAAGGGAGTAGTTGGGAGGAGGGCGCGAGCTCGACCTCCCTTCCTTCCCTCCCCTCTCCTTCGTTTCCCGGCGAAATTTTCACCCCTGAGAAAGTCTATCTCTTTCGAGAGCGTACAGTCTTCTCTCTTCGTCTACATGCGAAAATTCCCCCGAAAAACGGAAGGGTGAGGTTGGCCGCAGCGGGCCAGCTTGAAATTCTACCCTACCCTTCCCTCTTTTCCCTCCCACCCCCCACCGTCTCTTCCCTCCCTCCCCCCTCCTCCCTTCACTTTTACGTCCGTCGATTCCACAGGAAGCGACAGATACCAACTAGCAAAACTACTACACATCATGGCGTGAGTAGATCTTCCAAGAAGGAAGGCAACGGCAGAGAGGGAGGGAGGGAGGGAAGAGGGAGAACAAGGCGCGCGAGGTCGGCGGAAGAAGTGGACGAAACGAGCGCTCTTCGAGGGCTAGGAAGCTCGTTGGAACGCTCAGAGGGAGGAGAGGGGAGACTGCAGGTCTTGGATGGAAACTAGATTTGGATGGGGTTTGAAGGGAGGGGTAGAGGAGGGAGGGAAGCAGGCGAAGAGCGACCTTGATGACCTCGGTTTTTCTCTCGTTCCTTTCTTCTCCCTTCCTCCGCCCTCCCTTTGTCGCCACCACAACAAAAAAATACACACTTCCGGATGACGATCCTGCGCTTCTCATGAACGTAAAGCTGACTTTGTATCCCTTTTTGATCGTTTCTTTCAGTGACACTAACCTCGAGCTCGAAGGAGAAGTTATCGAGTCCAACTGGGACCAGGTTGTCGACAAGTACGTTTCTTTCCTCTCTTCCCCACCTCCCCTCCCACCTTTCTCAGCTCTTTCTTCGACACCAATCTCGAGCTCTCCATCGAGCTGACATCATGCAACCTTTTTCCTTCTTTCTCGTCGCGTCCCGCCCTCTACAGCTTCGACAACATGGAGCTCAAGCCCGAGCTTCTCCGAGGAGTTTACGCCTACGGTTTCGAGCGACCTTCTGCTATCCAGCAGCGAGCCATCATCCCCGTCGTTAAGGGACACGATGTCATCGCCCAGGCTCAGTCCGGAACTGGAAAGACCGCCACCTTCTCCATCTCCATCTTGCAGAAGGTGCGTCCTCGTTCCCTTCCCTCCTCGACCTCCCACCTCCCTCCTCGACCTCCTCGCACCCTCCACACCTCCCATTCGCTTCGCCCACCTCTCTATCTGGCATCATCCGCCGTTAGATTCTCGTACTGATGCTACCTGCTTTCCTCTTCGTTCGTCCCGTCCTCTCCAGATCGACGTCTCCATCAAGTCTCCCCAGGCTTTGATCCTTGCTCCTACCCGAGAGCTCGCCCAGCAGATCCAGAAGGTCGTCATCGCCCTCGGAGACTACATGTCCATCGACTGCCACGCCTGTATCGGAGGAGTCAACGTCCGAGAGGACATGGCCAAGCTCGCTGAGGGACCTCACGTTATCGTTGGAACTCCCGGACGAGTCTTCGACAGTTCGTCCTTCTTCCTTCCTTCCCTCCACCCCTTCCCACTCTGCTCGAGAGAGAGCTCGAACGTATCGGCAACCGATCGAAAAGGAATGCAGTTGTTGACTTCTTGCCTTCTTTGTCCTCCTTCAGTGATCAACCGACGAGCCCTCAAGACCGACCACGTCAAGATGTTCTGTCTCGACGAGGCCGATGAGATGCTCGGACGAGGATTCAGGGAGAACATCTACGATACCTTCCAGCTTCTTCCCCAGGAGACTCAGGTACGTGTCGAACGCTCCACCCAGTTTCCTCGCTCGAGAAAAGACGCTTCGAACTCTCGTTCTGAGCTCGAACGCTGACCTTTCCCCTTCCTCTTCGTCTCTCAGGTCATCCTTCTTTCGGCTACCATGCCCCAGGAGGTCCTCGAGGTCACCAAGAAGTTCATGCGAGACCCCATCCGAATTCTCGTCAAGAAGGACGAGCTTACCCTCGAGGGTATCCGACAGTTCTGTGAGTGCTTTCTTTCTCTCGTCTTGTCGTTTCTCGACTGCTCGTTCCTGTTTGGAACGGTGTACTGACTTGGCTCTTCTGCATCTTTCCTCGAATCACAGACATTGCCGTCGAGAAGGAGGACTGGAAGCTCGATACCCTTTCCGATCTCTACGAGACCGTCACCATCACCCAGGCCGTCATCTTCTGCAACACCAAGAGAAAGGTCGACTGGCTCACTGAGAAGCTCACCGCCAGGGAGTTCACCGTCTCCGCTATGCGTGAGTCTCATCCCTTCGTTCTCGAGTCGCGTTCGTTCTTCGACCTCGTGAACTGACGACGATTTCTCCTTTTCGCTTCGCTTCCTTCAGACGGAGAGATGCAGCAGTCCGAGCGAGAGGTCATCATGAAGGAGTTCCGATCTGGATCTTCCCGAGTCTTGATCGCCACCGATCTCCTTGCCCGAGGAATCGATGTCCAGCAGGTTTCCCTTGTCATCAACTACGATCTCCCCACCTCCAAGTGAGTCTTACGTCTCTCTCCTCCTCCCTCTCATCTCACGAACGATTTACTGACCATCTTACTTCGTTTCTTCTGCTTCTCAGGGAGAACTACATCCACAGGATCGGACGAGGAGGACGATTCGGTCGAAAGGGAGTCGCGATCAACTTCGTCACCACCGAGGACGTCCCCATGCTCCGAGAGCTCGAGAAGTTCTACAACACCCAGGTCGACGAGATGCCCCTTGTTCGTTCACGTCTCCCACTACTCTCCTTGATTTTTCGTCGCACCAAGCTGACCTTCCTTCTTCTCACTCGCAACAGAACGTCGCCGACCTCATCTAAGCGTCCAACCCTCCTCCCCCCCGCTCGCTTTCTTCCTCATCTCCAACCTCAACTCTCATCTCTTCCCAAATCGCCTCGCCCACAAAACCTGCCTTCGTCGTTCATCTCGTTCCCTCCCATCACACCTGCTCAGCGCTCGCAGGACCCCACGTCGATTTTCTCTCTCAACCGCCACCAACCACCCCCTCCTCTTCGACGGACCTCTCTCTCCCCCTCTTCTTTACATAGTCTCTCGATAGATTCGATCTCTCAATTTTCTTGCTTGTTCTTTCTTCTTAGTGTTCCCCTTTGGTTCTCCCTCTTTAAGTTGTGTCTCCCACATCGCTGCGATCTCTTGTTTTACCTTATCTTGCCTTCCTTTCCTTCTTAACGAACGAAATGGCTTTATGGGAATGGCGGGAACGTTTATCTTTTCTTTTCACTACGTTCTTGGGGCGAGTTTGATAGAGAGATGGAGAAAAGCGAGAGACGAGAAGAAGGAGACAGAGAAAAGCGAGAGGTACAACGAGGGAGAAGGGAGGACGATCTACAGAGTACAACTAAAATAGAAAGGGTTTGAAACCCTCAGGCTTGGATCTCGTCCTTCCACATCCAGAAGGGACCGATGGGATCCTTCACGTCAAACGAAACGGGAAAAAGTGGAAATGATCAGCGACGCGTTCGACTCAGAGCTCGAAAGAAGGACGAGGGAGAACCGACCTGCTCTTCATGATGCACACCCGTCCAGAGTCCAAAGAGGCCTCGTCGAGAGCGAGGTCCGAAAGGCTGAACGGCTTCGGAGGACCAGAGAGGCGAGCCTGATCGGTGGGAGAGCTGAAAGAGAAGAAAGAGAGGGGACAAAAGAGCGAAGACGAGGTCAGTGTTGAAGATATGAAGCAGGGAGATATGTGAAAGGGATCGAGGACGAACGAATCTCCATCTGTGAACGAGACGGAAACGAAACCGAGCGTCAGTTAACTTCGAAGTCGACGCGTCGAAGGACGAGTTTGAATCAACTCACCTCACAGCACCCTCGTCCATCATTTCAGCAGAACCCGTCAACTCTGATCCTCCTTGATGATGGATGACCTGTTCTCCAGTCGCGTCGACCATGACTCCGGTGAAGTGAATGACGGGAGGACGTTGAGGGGAGGAGGAGGCGACGTAGTGGGAGATCGAGAGCTTCATCCGGAGAATCCGTGTCGCTTCGGTGTATTCATCAAAGTAGGTAGCGGGAAGAGTGACTTCGGATGATGGGTTGAGGTTGGGGGCGAATTGAGCGGGGAGGAACTGCGAGACAGAAACGAGCAGTCCAGCACGGAATCAGCGACGCGTCGACCATAAGAGTATGGGTTCGTAAAACGAACGTTGAAAGCGAAGAGATCGACGTAGTCCCTTTTGTATCGAAAGAAGGATTGTCAGAGCACTCTTCTAAAAGAGAAGGAAGGGAGAACGAAGAAAGAGAAAGCAAAGACGAACGAACATAAAGCAAACGATCCTCGTCCATCTTCCTTCGACCCCAGCCCAATCCCACTCTTCGCCCACCTCTCTCCCACGGTCAAACGCAGGCCTGACATCTCCAACTTCTCTCGGAACCCCAACCTGGCGGAACTCTTCTTCGTCGTCGTCCGAATCGATCATCTGTCCTCTCCCCGTTTCCCACTCCCTCACGTTCTCTCCGACGGAATGGTAGATGCTTCGAACCAACCGCCAATCTATCTTCCATCCTCCCGCCTTCCCGACGTCCGGATAGTCCACTCGAGGGAGGAAGGGACCGAAGCCCGTCCTTCGACCGTGCGTTCGGAACGAGTAGATCAGACCTCGGCAGAGGGAGCGATACGAGGTTGAAAGGGAGGAGGAGGGAGGAGGGAGGAGGGTAAGAAGGTGAGAGAGAGTTGGGAGATGGGTTGGGGAGTACTCGATTGGACCTGCTGGCGATTCGACGGCGTAGGTGTAGGACGGGGAACGCGTCGGTCGAACGGAGGTGCGAGGAGGTGGAGGTGGACGCTGCTGAGCGAGGAGGGCAGTTTGGGCTTCGAGGCTAGGGAGTAAGGTTGAAATTATGTAAGGAAGGAGGTCCGTGAGGTATTCGAGGGTGAGGGTGGGTGCGGGTAGGGATTCGTCGAGGGAGAGGGGAGGCAACGAGTCGAAGGTCGAAATCCAGCTCTCAGCACTCGGCTCTCCTACAACTCGTGCCAGAATCTCCTCCCAGTTTCTCTCTTCGCCCCCTAGATACTTCGGGAACCTCGCTATTCCAGGATTCCCGAGAGCGTCGTCGAGGAGGCGAATATCGGTCGACGCTCTCCATCGACTCTGGACCTCGCGCTTCCATTCGTAGCTCTCGAGTGTTGAGGGAGGAGGATCAAAAGATCGGAGGTAGACTTGACGCCAGAGTCGAGGGGAGTCCTCCTCGGAGTAGACGAGGGCGTGGCCGGCCTTGCTGGTGAGGGAGAAGGAAACGAGGGTAGGAGGAGGGAGGAGTCTGATGTTGAGGTCGAATCGAAACGGACGAGGCCGAAGCGTGAGTGATCTTTTTATCGAGAGAGATTAACGTGAGGCGAAAGAGAGAAACCTACGGGAGAATGAGGTCCGAAAGAACGTCATAGGGAAGCGCGAAGAGAGGCATCGTTGGGGAAGGAAGTCGAGGTCGAGGTGGGGAGGAGAGGAACGGGTGGATCTGGAGATCGAACGAAACGAAGGATGGAGCAGCGTCAGAAACATATGTACGCTTTTTTCGAAGTACCAGGGTGTTCCCAGTACTCACTGAAGCTGATTCGTTGAGTTGAAAATATGCGAAGATGTGGCGAATCGACTGAGGAGGAAGGTAAGGGGAGAGGGAGGAGAGGGAAGAAGCTGATCAAGAGGGGAGTTGACGTCGACCTCTCGTCCTAGGGATGCGAGATGAAGGTTCTAGACAAGAATCTGTAGATTGAGACCTCTATGAATTTTGGTGAAGCCAGAGTTCTACCGACGTGATGGTGATGGTTGAAGGGATAAAGGAGGAAGATAAAGGCGAGCTCGCTCTCCTCCTTCGGTTCGATCTCCCGTCGCTGGTTAGTATCTGAATTGCGTACTGTTAGATCACCGATTGAAAACAGCACAAAATATGGATCGCCTCTCATTGCTCTGTCGAGCCGTCGAGAGAATTGGCGTCGATACTTCTGCGAAGGAGCTTCACCCCTTCCTGCCTCCCTGCGTCGAGCTCGAGGTCGGTCGACTCGACTTCTTCCAATGCTGCTCTTGCTAGTTCTCTTTCTTCGACAAGCCAAGGTCACGAGCAGAGAAAATGTACCCTTCATCGAAACCAAAAGCAAAGCTGCATAGACTTCCAACGGCCGCAAGTTCGTCCTCCCCACTCCTCTGTCCTCCTCGACGAACCCAAAAGGATAGCAAGCTCACACCTGATCCAGCCAGCGAAACGCCAGTCGAAAGAGAAGGTAGCTCGGGTCAGCTCGTCCCGAGACGAAGGAACGAAACAACAATCGAAATCTTCGAACTCACCTCCCCAGCCGACTCCTCTCTTCCTCCCTCTCCCTCTCGTTCCCCAACCTCCTCCTTCTGCTCCTCCGAGCTCGAGACCTCCTCGGGCTGCTTCTTCCCAGCAGGTTTGGCTTTGGCTTCGGCCTTGGTCTTCTATCGATGAAACGAGAACGAAAACAAGTCAGCTCTTCGTTCGTTCGTTCTCCTCCTCCGCCTCTCTTCGAGCTTGCTCACCTTAGCAGCAACAGCCTTCTTCGTCTTCGTCCCACCAGTAGCAGCAGCCTTGGCCCTGGGTTTCGCCTTAGCCTTAGCTTGAGGTTTCGCCTTCGCCTTCGTAGCCTTCGCTTGAGCTTTGGCGGCTCGAGTCTTCTTCGCGTTGGGAGGAATGTCTGCAGCGGCTCGAGCTCGAGTTCGGGGTCGGTCGGTCTGTAGATAAAAGAGGGAAAAGAAAGAGAGGAGTGAGCGAGGGGGGGAGGAAGTGGAAGGAGAGGTCGGGAGCCGGACGAAAAGTGAGACGCGTCGACGAACCTGATCCTGTTCGTCCTCTGGTTCCGACTGCTCCTCGTTTCCTGAAGCCGAAGGGACTGGAGAGGAAGCAGCAGCAGCAGCGGTGGCCTGTTCGATTCAAAGAGCAGAAGAGAACGTTAGCGAGATCGGAAGAAAAGAAAAAACGAAGACCTCGAACGAACCGAAGCCTCAGCCTTCCCTTTCCCCTTTCCCTTCCCCTTCTTAGCAGCAGCAACCTTCTTCTTCGGAGCGGGAACTCTCGTCTTCTTCTTGACGACCGATGAAGCGACATCGACGTTGTCTCCTTCGTCTGCCTCGGTGAGAGCGTCGTCGTCTTCGTCGTTGACGACTGCAGCAGCCGCCGCGGAGGAGGAGGGATCAGGAGGGGCCTGCGAAGCGGAGACCTTCTGCTTCTTGGTGGGAGTAGAAGCGGCAGGTTGGGAAGATCTGGCGAGTTGATCGACTTCTTCTTCGTTGTCGTTGGCGAGTTCGGAGTTGGCTCTCTGTTGGTTTGGAAGGGAGAAGGAGGAAAAGGGCGAGGCGACGCGTGAGTTCTCTCGAGTTCGAAGTCGGATCGAGAAGCAGAGACTCAACGGACCTTGACTCCTCGGTTGTCCATCGAAGCAGCAGCAGATGACTCGGGTTGATCCTCGTCGAGCTGCTCCACGAAAAGGAAAGGAAGAAGAAATCGCAAATCAGCTCGAGCTCGGGGGAGGAAAGGAAAGGAAGAAGAGGGAAAGGAGGAAGCAAAACGAACCTCGTCGATCTCGTCGTCCTCAGTATCAGAATCGTCCTCAGCCTTGGCTCGAGATCCTCCAGCGGCAGAAGTAGAAGCTTCGGGTTGAGCATCAAGTGCAGAATCGGCGGCCTGGGGAGATCAAACCGACGGGAAGCCGGGTCGTCAGTTGGTCGTTTCCTTCGCGTCTCGGTTCCTGCTCGGCCTTGCTCGACCTATCTCCCTGACTCGAAGACAGAGCTCGAATCACGTACCGTCTTCTTCCTTCCTCTCTTGGGCTTCTCGACAAGAGGAACAGCTCCCTCGGCCTCTCTCAATCTGGCGACGAGCTCGTCCTTCTTTCCGCTCTTCTTGAGACCGGCAGCGGCGAGTTTCTGATCGAAGATAAGAAAGTCAGGGCCATCTCGACACCGGAAAAGAGCGGAATTGACAAGAGGAGGCTGGGCGAACCTCCTTGAGATCGGTAGTAGAGAGATCTTCGAGAGGGTCGTGAGGTCCCTGTTCACGTCGCGTCGCAGACGAAGAACGAAGTCGAGGGAGGTCAGTTGGTTTTCGACTTAGAGAAGGAGAACGGGGATAAAGGCGAGCAACGTACGAGAGTTCGAGTAGACTTGTCGGCAGGATCGACTGAATGTCGAAAGAGTGAAACGAGCGTCAGCCTCTGTGGACTCTCGACGAGACTCAGCTGATGGACGCACTGTGCCCTTTCGTCCAAGCGGTGATGACTCGAATCTTGTCGTCCTCCCTGTTCCCGCGAGGTCACAAAGCAGTATCAGCACTCCTAAATATTCCAGGAGGGACGAAAGGAAACGAAGAGCAACGAACGTGAGCGCATCGTATCCATCGATCTCGTCCGGCTGCATTCGTTCAGATCGACGCGACGAGAAGGCGAGATTAATTAGCATGCACTCGTTCCTCTGTCGGTCGTTATCCTTTCGAACGTACGTTGTCTCCCTTGTTGGCGATAGCGTTGGCGATCTGAGTAGGAGTGACGCATCTGAGGAAGAGAGGCGGAGGGAGGTGGAGTCAGTCGAAGAGAGCTCGAGGAAGAGATCAGCGAAGGTCGAGCTCACCCCCAGCATCTGTTCCTCCCACCCCCCACACAAACAACAGAGTCAGCTATCTCTCATCAGAAAGATACGAAGGCGAATAGAACGAACCTCCAGACGATCCCTTCATGCTGCCCGAACTGTTTCCACCCAAACGAAGAGTTCAGGTCAGCTTCATCTCCGCCCTTTTCCTCCATCTTCCCTCCCTCCATTCTCGCTCGTTCCAACCCATCCACGTAGTCAACCACCTCTCGCAGTGAACCCTCCCTTCGCCCTCTCAGTTCGTCGTCTTCGACTCACCATGACCGTAAGCTTCGCTCCCACAGAACCAAAAGGAAAACGCGACCCAAAGTCAGCTCCACTCTCTTCCCTCCCTCCTCTCTTCCGCTTCAACTTTCCTTCGAGGACTCACCCCGAACTTCAAAGCTCCCTGAGGAATCTTGGTTCCCTGTTTTCCATCCCAAAGCGCAAAATCAGTTCAACTCGAAACAAAACGAGACGAGACGAGGGAAAGAGAAACGAGCCTTGCATGGTTTCACCCCTTTTTAATCCCACTCGAACTGCATCAGCTCTCTCGTCTTCCTCTCTTCAGCACTCTCTGGTCCGGGGATCTTACTCACCTTTACAGGCAGCTCGATTCGACTTCGCATACTCCAAGTGAGGTCTGAAGGAACAGAACAGAAGGTCGAACCGTCAGCTCTTCTCCATCATCTCCTCCCTCCTGTCTCGCTCCTCCTTCTCTTCCCTTGTGGCACACGAACTCACTCGTAATCCGCATACTGCCTTCCTCGTCCGGGTCCCATATCGTCATCGTCGAATTCAAAGTCGGACATCTTCGCAAAGAAAGCAAGAAGGGAGGGAGGGGGAGGGGGGATGGTGGTTGGAGGTGAAGTGGCGAAAGAGGGAGAGAGGGGGAAAGGAAAGGTGAGAAGGAATGTTTTGCTCCCGAAGGAAGAGTAAAATTTCTCGGATCAGCCAAAGTATGAGAGAACGTTAGCGCTCAAGAAAGCAGTCAAATGTAGAAACCCTCATCTCATCAGCTCTCTCTACGCCGGTCGTTCTACGCGTCCTCCTCCCTCAACCAGCTCCTCACAAACTCGACGATCTCAGCATGGATCCTTTGAATCCTTGGAGGTTCTTCCAGAGGGTTAGCAAGGCCATTTTCGTCGAAATGATGAACTGCGTCTGAGGAAGTGAACGAGAAAGGAAGGTCAGTTTCGAGTTCGATTCACGTCGCGTCGTGTCGAAGGAAGATTCGAGGAACGCTGCTCACCCTCGATAAGCTTGACGGGACGCAGAATGGTATCGTTTCGCTTGACAGCGTGGTCGGATTGAGGAGTTACTGGACGCCAGGGATCAGCTGGGAAGAAGAAAAGGACGAGGAAAGGAGTGAGCTCGAGTTGGACGCGACGAGACGAGGGAGAGAAAGAGAGAGGGACGAGCAATCTCCATCGATGAAGGCGAGCCGATCCATCTCTAGAGCGTATCCTCCAAGGTCGTTGACGATCGAGATGTTGGGCCAGGTGGGAATTTGGAAGTGCTGGCCGGGAGGGAAGGACTGGACAAGAAAGGAGAGTCGAGAGGTCAGTTCGATGAGAGTCGACCGAGCAAAGTGAGAGGAAGAGACGGACCTGCTGGCAGATCTTGTGGGTATACTCGAGAGTCATCCTGTTCGAGAGGATTCGAGGTCCGGTCAGAGCTAGATGGAAGAAGGAAAAGGAGAGGAGTCAGAGACGGTCGAGGAAGGTTGAGGAGAGGAGGGCAAGGAGAGAGGAGAGGAGAGACGAACGAGCTCCTTGGTAGTATCCTGTTATAGAGGCGTAGATGCGGTGTATCAGTAAGGACTATTGAGGACATTGAAGACGAGATGAAAGCTCGAACGAACCCCATTCGGTGCAGCTGTGGAACGGACGAAGAACAACGAGAGTCATGGACCGTCAGTCGAACAGCTCGCTCTGAAGCGAGACCGGATCGTTGACATACGTTTGGAAGATCCTGAATAGGGTGGAGGAGAAGGAGTGAGGAGACGAGACGAGACGAGAACGATCTGAGAACTTGAGCTCACCAAGCTCTCCAAGGGTTCGCCTCCGCCGAGATGTCCTGGAACTTGGTATCGTTATGAGTTCCAAAGCACTGAAAGATGGAAGAACAACCGGAAAGTATGGTCAGCATCGAAGGGAAAGGGAGAGACGAACTCGACGCGATTGAGTCGACCCACCTCCTCGATATCGATCTTCCCCTTCGCAAGCGCATCCGTTCCATCCTCAGGGCACTTCTTGATCTCATGCTTCTTGATCCAACCCGCGTAGTTCTCCAAGACTTCCCAAGCTCTCTTCTCCTTCGAGTGCTTCCCGACGAGCTTCGACTCGGCTCCGAGCGCGTCGCAGAAATCGAAGAACTTGGTGGATCCAACTTTGGGGTCCCAGTTGCGAGCTTGCCATGCTGAGAGGGGAGAGGAAATGACGGAGGCGAAGCTGAGGAGGAAGGAAGGAAGGTAAGAAGAGGAACGGTGGTCAAGTCAATGCGACGAGAGATGAGGAGAGGAAGAGGAGGGAGGCAGCAAGGGAGAAATCGTACGAACTCGTCGTCTTCGAGAGCCTCGAGGCCGAAGAGCTTCTTGATCTTCTTGGCTAACCGAGGGTGGTCGAGATGAGCGTCGACGATAAGAACGGAGGTTTGGACGTTTAGCATCTTGAGGACGCGTCGAGCAAAAGAAGAAAGAGGGCGTCAGGGACGCGAGGTAGGGAGAGTGTAAGGGAAGACAGCGACCAACGCAATCCTGAGGAGCCCACTGCCTGATAGCATCCATGTAGTCTGTACCGAGGAACGAGAGAAAGATCCGTCAGTTCAAGTTCAAGCGGCGGAAGTGAGGCTGAAGTGAGAAGACTCACCGCTGTAGAAGATCTCGGCTCGGGTGACGGCACTGGAAGCGATTCCTCCGAAGACAAGATCCGGGTAGAGCTTCCTCATATGGGCTGCTCGAGCTCCAGCGTAACTGAGAACGAGGAAGGGGAACGACGCGTCAGATCCAGCGGCCTTCTCCTCCCGACAAGTCGATCCTAACGGACAGCTGTCTCTCCGAAGAATAACAAAACTCACCTGCCACCGTAGTAGATCCATTTGGTAGGTCCCTCAGCCGTAAGGTCAACGCCCTCGAATCCCTCAAACTCGACTCCTCGCATAAACTCGGCTGAGTCTTCCAGTGCCTCGCCGTTGTTGAGCCACCTGAGTGAATCCGTGGAGAGGTTGTGGTTGGGGAAGTAAGGGAACGACTCTCCGTAGAATCGATGTTCGAGGACGACGGGGAGACCGTTGGTAGCCTGTTAGGGGGGAGGAGGAGGGAGGAAAGGAAAGGAGAGGAGAGGTCAGCGACGTCGGAAGGAAGAAAAGATCGAACTGGTTCTCCCTCTCTCCTCAGAAAATAAGGGAGAAGATGGGGTTTCCCAAACTCACCCTAGCGAGAATGTCCAAGATCCCAGTCTCCAAGAACGGAAGACGGTTCGCTCCGCTGGTCTCTCCTCCGTCTAGGACGATCACAGGCCCACCGGCGACGAAATGTTCTGGGTTGAACCAGTATCGTTGACAGAACGTCTCGTTGGTGATGGAAGGGTCGGTTGTGGGGAAGTGGGTAATGGGTTGAGGGAAGCAGTGAGCTTTCCATTTGGGAGGAGAGGAGGAGGAGGAGAGGAGGTGTTGAGATCTGAAGGAAGAGAGGGAAGGAAAGCAGCAGTCAGCTTGAGCTTGATCGAAGCGAAACTCGGAGAGGAATGAGCTAGGGGCACGACAATTATATCGCGACCTTCGTGATTTTCTAAAAGAAGGGACAAAGGGTGCAGGAGGAGGAGGGAGAGACCCATGCGAGCTCTCAGAATCGAGCCTCGGACATGTCCTCCCACCCGTGGTCGTCGTTCTGATCTCGTAGGCCTTCTCGATTCTTGAAGCACTAACTTCCAAGCTCTCTGAAGTCCCCCATTCTAACGAAATGAGAGACATGGACGAGGAAGGGCCGATAAGATCGAAGTTGAGCTCGAAAGAACAGCAACCTCGACCTCCTCCCTCCTTCCTTCCTCCTCTAACCTTCTTCCTCCTCCCCTCCCACGCCCTCTGTCGCTTGTTCGAGACTTCCCCACCATCTCTACACCTACGAACAAGTTGTAAGCCCCCCCAGTAGACTCAGAGACTCACCCTTGATCTCCAGCGACAAACTCATCGAGCTGAGCGCTCTCCAAGTTCCCGATCGCTTCTTTGGTCAAAGCCTTGAAGAGCCCGACCTGAGGAATTCCTCCTCGAAGGAGATTCGTTTCCTCTTGATAGCCAAGATGAGACGCTGAAGCCGCTGTTGCTGCGACGAGAAGGAGAGAGAGGATCATCTTTGGAGATGGTGGTCGTTAGAAGGGAACATCGAGATTCGGATGAACGCGTGAGCTCTTCAGATCTTTGTCTCTTCTCTGACGCTACTCTTCTCGGGATGAATGTGCAAAAGGTATCAGCCTCAGAAAACCTAAACTTTCATGAAGATTTGGAACCAGCTAAACTAGGGAAAGGGCTGGTCTCCAAGGCAACTCGCCGCCTTCGGTCGAGCTCGTTTCAACTCCTCCTCCCTCCCTTCTTTGTTGATCCCAAACCCCCACCACCCTTTCCCTTCTCAAAAGAGAGAATATGCTCTTCTCTTTCTCCTTTCTTCTCGCTCCTCTTCTCCTCGGAGCAGCAAGTCGCGTCCAAGCCGTTCCCCCTGCCAACCTCTCCTCTTCAGCCCTCCTCTTCAGCGACGCCCTTCAACAATCTCCTCTCTCCTTCCCTCCTCCCTCCTCCCACCTAAGGAACCTCCCAGACCTCAACGACGCATCCATAGAAGAGCTGCAAGACGGACTTAGAAGCTCGCTCTTCACATCCGAAGAACTCATCCTCGTTCGTTCAATAGGCCTCGACGGAGTCAACCGCGAAGAGATCAAGCTCACATCCTGCTCCCTCCCTCCCTCTTCACCCAACCCCTCCAGGCCTACAGGAAGAGAGCCGACTCCGTCTCTCAGCTACAATCCATCATCGAGTTCAATCCTCATGCAGTGGAACAAGCACGGGATCGAGATTTTGTGCGCGAGAGAGCAAGGGAGGAAGGAGGATCAACGGAGGTCGACTTGGGAACGATGTGGGGACTGCCAGTTTTGATCAAAGAGTGCGCTCCGTCGCCCCTGCATTTTGCTCTGAGATAAGAAGTTGATCAACCACTTTCTCCAGCAATATCGTTCAGGCCGATCCCGAGATCAACTCGACAGCTGGCTCGTTCTCTCTCGTCGGCTCTCTCTCTCGCCGTTCTGCGACCCTCGTCAAAAAGCTCGAGGAAGCTGGAGCTGTGATTCTGGGGAGAACGAACATGGATGTGAGTTCGCAGATTCGGCTTGCTCTGGCATCGTGCGCTCTCTGACTTTGAACTTGTAGGTTTTCGCGAATTGTGGAGGAGACCCAGCCCTCCGAAATTCGACGTCGTTCATCGACCTTTCTTGGGGATGGAGCCCGAGGGGAGGACAGACGCTCTCGCCTTTCAACGAGTGTGAGTGTCATACATGTACCCTTAATTTTGACTGAGCTGAACTTCCCTCCTTCTTTTATCTAGGGGGGAATGTTCGTCCTCGTGTTCCTTTCGCCCATCGATTGTGAGACGCGTCGAGCTGACCTCCTTCTCCTCCTCGTGCGAACAGGTCTGTGGCTCGAGTGGAGGTGCAGGAGTCGCTGCTTTCCTTTCTCTAGCTCCTTTGAACTTCGGAACCCAGACTGGATGGTCGATCGAGTGTGTGAGTTGATCTTCTGCTCCCTTTTCCTCCACCTCAGCTCCTCCTCGCCATTCAGAATCGACTTCTCAGTCGGGCTGGAATTGATTTTGTTTAAAAGCCTGCTGACTACGTTTTTCACTCTCCTTTCCAGCCGTCTCATCGAAACGGAATCGTCGGTCTTCGTCCGACCTCAGGTCTCACGTCGCGTGCAGGAATCTTCCCGCTCGGTCCTTTGAGAGATACGCCAGGCCCGATGGTCAAGAGTGTTCGAGAGGCAGCCATTGCCCTATCCGTCATTTCTGGTGAGTCGTTGCTCTTCGAAGACGTCTGGAAGGGGAAGCTGATGGCGACGCGTCTTTCTCTCCTTTTCAAAAGGTCCGGATCCCCTCGACGCTGCGACGTCTCAGCAACCCTCACAGCTACCAAGCTACCTCTATGGATTGGATGAGTACTCACTAGTCGGTAAACGTATCGGCGTCCTGCGAGAAGGGTTCTTGAACTCGAGTGCAACTTCAGAAGTTGCTTTCGAGGCTTTGGCTGCCACGATCAAGACTGTACGTACGTTTGATCTTCTTCCTAGCCTCTCCGAACTTCTTTACTGATAGAGAACTTAGCTGACGCCCCGGCCTCTTTCGTCTGCTTCGTTATTTTCAGCTTCGAGACGCTGGAGCGGAGATCGTCGATCCCTTCCCTTACAACTTCACCGCCTGGACTGAATGGACTGAGAACGAGGGCGCTGAAGCTGGGAAGGTAAGGCATTGTATCCGTACAGTCTCTCAGATCTTCAGTTAGCTCATCAGCTCCTTATCTTCCTCCGCAGGTGATCTGGGAACGGACTGAGAGAGAAGCGACGGACGACTTCCTCTCCTCCCTCCTCTACTCGCCACACGCTCGGAACGTGGAGAGCCTGCGAGATTTCATTGTATCTAATCTACAAGAGTCTCCTATGGGACACGAGGCATGCGGTCAACTGTGAGTCTTTCCCTCGACTTCAACGCGTCGATCTTTGTCGTCTGACTTCGACCCGTCGATGCGACCGTTTTCTCTCTCCCTCTTCAGGTTCACCACCCTTTCAAACGTCTCCCTCTCTACGCCAGTCAACGAAACCTACTTCCCTCTCGTGTACTCGGCGATGGAGCGATTCTCTCCCGAGAAGGTCATGGACGAGCTCAACATCACAGCCGTCACTGGGTTGTTTCATCCTGCGAGAGGGTTGAAGGGAGGAGGTAAAGTGGCTGCGATGACTGCGGCGTTCAACCTTCCTGGACTTACCCTTCCTGCTGGGTGGTGGGGAGAGGGAGAGAACGTGGGGAGGAGGAGCGAGGAGGAATGTGCGTTCATTGACGACACGCGACGACTCAACTCGAAGCTGATCAACTCTTTTCCCCCTTCTGTCACTTCGCTCAGACGTCTACCCGCTGGAAAACATGCCTTTCGGAGTCAGTTTTGTCGCTCGAAGGTGGGACGAGCACACGCTCCTGAAGGTAGGTCGAGCGTACGAGATCGCTGTGGGAGGTCCTCAAGTTTGGCGAGAGGAAGGCTGGAAGAGGATTCGGAAGGGAGTAGAGGTTGCTTCCGGGTGGGATTAAATAGTTACCTAGACGATCTTCGGAGTTAATATCTACAATTTTGAGCCTGTGTCGCAGGGAGGAAAACAGCAGGGATCGACGACAGTCTGAAAGTCAGAAGGAGTCTCCTCTTTGTCTCGCCACCAACACCCATCCACCTTCCCTCCCAAAACCCAAAGCACCGAACTATGCCTCAAGAGCTCACCTCCTCTATCAAGCGCACTCCCCTCAAATCTCCTTACTCGAAACCAAGTCCCTCAACCCCCGCCAAAACAGCTCTTCCTCCTCCCTCACCCTCCTCGTCTTCCTCTTCCTCCTCCTTCGTTCTCACCTTCGGGAAACACAACAGAACCACGCTGGCTGCCCTCGACCGAGGAAATCTCAACTGGATCATCTCCAAGCAGATCTACGATGGCAAACCGACCCTCAAAGCTGCTCTCATCTCGGAAGGATTCATGACGGAGGAAGGACAGCCAGGAGCGAACAGAGCAACCTTGAGCTCAGGCTCTATTTATATCTGTATCTATAGATATGTGATAACGAATCTACTTGTCGGGCTTCAGGAGGGCAAGCTGTTGAGGCAAGAGGGCTTACGTCGAAATGAGACGGTCACGACGCGTTCTTTCGCCAGCCTTCAACATCACCAGCGATGCAGATCGCGAAATTGTTGTACCTATCCCATGTTTAAAGATAAAAGCGCTTGTCCATCCCTCTCTCTCCGTCCCAACTCAGTCTGCCAACCTCCTCTCCGTCCCGTCCTCGTCAACAAAAACGACCAACGCGCCCAACCTCTTCTCTGAAGAAGTTCTCCCTCTGCCACCTGCCTTCCCAGCCGTCTCCCAAATCTTCCTAAACCTCTTCTCCATCAATTTCGCTCCTTCTCCTCCTTCACCTCTCCTCAACTCGAGCCTCTTCAACCCCTTCCACCGCGACTCCCACTCGAAGTCCTTCGACCCTCGAAGCAAACAGTCGTACATCGAGTCCGCCCTCGACTGCGATCCGGCATCCTTCCTGAACTCGACGATGAGCGTTTCGACCGTATCGAGGGAGGAGAAGGCGACGTTTCGAACGAGGTTGTTCTCCGTGGGTCGAGGATCATCCAGAACGAGGTCGCCAACCATGTGAATCGTTCGAAGGTTGGGGAGAGAGAGAATAAGAGGATCTGTTACGATTCCGAGGAGGGAGAGTGTGCTGGAGCGACGATGATCTTTCCAGAGTCCTGAGGAAGGCGGATGAGGGAAGGTTGAAGTTGGAGAGGCGAGGTATCGGAGAGTCGTGACGGAAGGGAATTGGGAAAAGAGACCTTCTAGGCGGCCTTGGGATATCGATTGATAGTTGGGAGGAGGGACGGAGATGCTGTCTTCGAAGGCGAGGGGACCAGAAGGATCGAGGATCCAAGATTCGATCAAGCGATGGGAGAGGACGAGCGTTCGGAGGGAAGGGAGGTCGAGAAGTTTGGTCGTAGAAGACCAGGCTAGGGGAACGAAGGAGAGCGTGGGTCAGCATTGGAATCGTCGAGTCGCCATCAAGGTCGAAGAGGCGAGGGGAGATTGAAGAAAGAGGGAGGAAGAGTCGAACGTCGAGCTCACCATCTTTCTGCTCGTCCAACCGATCCAGCTCCAGCTCCTTCACCCATTTCCCATATCCCTTCCCTTCTCGCTCTGAAGGAACCAACAACCCCTTCCAACCGAGCATGCTTTGGTACGATGCGAAGGTGGCCACTCGAACGTATCGGAAGAGGAGAGGGGTTCCAACCTCATGAAGGAGGGAGCAAGCAAGCAGGGCTGCAGGTCGATTGGGTCCGTTGGGTTCAAAAAGAACGTAAGAGAGGATCTCGGATAGAGTCTCGTTGGGTAGAGAGAGGAGGGTTCGTGGGTTGCTGGCCATTTGTGAAGAGGGGAAGGAGGAGGAGAGGAGGAGGGCAAGAGACGTCGTCGAGAGGGAAGGCAGCTGGGAAACGGGAACAGAAGATCATCAGAAAGCTGGGTTTTGGCTAGAGAGGAAGGTACGAGCACTCACTGTCTATGCGACGAGCAGCGCTTGAACGAGAGGAGTATCTTCGAGGGTTTGAGGAGAAGGTGACCGTTGGAAGCTGGAGGGAGAGAGGGAGGGAGGTCGAACGAGAAGCTCACCTTCCCCTCCCCTAACAGAACCGTTCCAAAAAGGGAATCGATCGGGAAACTCTGGGGTCCCCCACCTCACAAAGTACCAAACCCCTTCCCTAATAACCTCTCCTCTCTTCTGCCAACCTAACCTTTGACTCCCGTTTCTTCGTACACCAACCCGTCCCCGAGAACTTCAGCACCGGATCTAAGCAGGAAGAGCGGGACGATCAACATCCAAAGTTGTCAGTTTTTCTGGTCATTTGAGTTGGGGGTTTAGCTCAGTTGGTAGAGCATACGCTTAGCATGTGTAAGGTCGTGAGTTCAATCCTTACAGCCTCCATTTTTTTGGCTCCCGAAGAGCTCTGTTTTGAAGGAGGGGGGGGGGTCGAGGGGTTTGATTCTCTTTCTTCTTGCCTTCGTGCGATTTTTTCGAGTTGGTTCTCGAGAGATATCTAGACTGCGAGTCAGACAGACGAAGATGTGAAAGTCAACGGAAGGTCCAGGATGAGGAGGGCGAGATGGCTGAACGATCCAGGGGAAGAGAAGGCGGTCGACGCGTGTCGTTTTGGTCCTTCGGGGGTCCTCAGGGTGGGAGAGAAAGAAGATTTGAGAGAAGGAAAGAAGAGAGATGAAGGTTCAGGTGAATCTCTCGGAAGCTGGGCCTGTAGAAAAAATGCAGGCGAAAAGGCAGGGCGGGAAAGTCAGTTGGTCGTCGCCCGCCGGCGCGTCGATTCGGTCGAAGTAAGTTTGCTTCCTTCTTCCTTTCATTCATTCTCAGAACTCTATCGCTGTCTTCTCCTGCTCACTATGATTTATACACTAGCTCATTCACATCACATATCTATGAATTCCCTCGTCGACGTCTATCGTTAACACCCGTCTTCTTCCTCCAGCTGTTCTGTCCCGCCTTCGTTTCCTAATCTCCTCTCCCACTTTCGCAACCTCTGGCTAATGTTCGGCCTCACATCTGATCATCTACCCCCGAGCATGCTAGCGCCCAAAGCCGCCCGCCCGACGTCTCTGCTGCTTTCTCGTTTGCGCTCGATCTTGCTGATGGATCGCAGAGTCCAGCCCATCCAAGAAAAATCCTGATCTAGACTGTAAGGTAGTAAGAAAGCCATGATAAAGTAGCCGGACGATCTAGTGTAGAAGGCGAGTCGGCCGTTAGAAGATTAGGTGAGAAGAAAGCGGTCGTCGCGTGTCGTTAAATCGTCGAGAGTCGTTTGAGTATAGAAATGAAAAGAGAGTTGAAATGAAGGAGTGAAGATGCCGAGAAAAGTCCAAGCGAAGGTTATCGGAAGTTGAGCTGGAGAAGAAGGAAGGAAACAGGAGCAGAAGTTAGCGAACGAAGAAGAGACGCGTCGAGTCAATCGCTTCATCGTTCCACTCACCTTCAGCAGGAACATGAGAATGTTCATCAAGACGTGTACGCTCGTCCAGCCTAGGGGAAACCGTAAGAAGACGGATTCAGTTGGCGTTGAAGATGAGGGAAGCGAAAGAAGAACGACTCGAACTCACCGCACGCCGAAACGAGCTCAGGATACTCCTTCATCACCCCGAATCCGATCCCGTTGATGTCCACTTTGAAGGCGAACTTGCAGATGAGTCGCATGACGAGCGAACTGGAGAGTTCCGAGGCCTGGACGAGGAAGAAGGGAAGAGTCAGTTCGTCGTCCGTTCGAACCTCGAGAACGATTGACCGTTCGAGCACTCACCCAGATGACGCTAGAAGCCCAGAAGGTGAATTGGAAGTTGTAAGGGTCCTCTGGATTGTCCTCAAACCTGAAGAAGGGGTAGACGGCGGAGTTGGGGCCGTAGTGAAGGATTGCGAGCCAGCCGCTGTGAAAGGAAGGAGAAGAAGCGACGGGTCAGTTCGAGGACGGGAGGGAAGCAGAGCGAGCTCGAGAAGTAGACGAACAGGAATCCGACCATCGAAACCTGGAGGAGGAGGGAGGAGAGTCCAGCTGTCAGGAAGCTAGCGAGAGGAAGCTGAAACGGAGGCTGAGTCGAACTCACGTTCTGAGCGATCGACCTCGTATGAACGTTGATGGCGATTCCTTCTCGATGCTCTTCGAGAGTCTTGGGATAGCCGACGAGGAAGACAAGAGCACGGTGGAAGAAGCTCGTCATTTGAAGAGGGAAAATGATGATCATGCCGATGGTCGAGAGTGTTTGGACGACGATGACTGGCAAGGGAAGACAGAGGCGAAGGAGTCAGCGAAGAGGATCGACGAACGATGGAATGGAGGCGCGGACATACAATCGGCTGGAAGAGGGGAGCAAGAGAGAAGAAAAATCAGCTCGACGTTCCGAGGAAGGGTTGTAAAGGAGAAGGGGAGGAAGCTCACCAGGAGATCGAAGTCGAGCAAAGAGGTTTCGATACTGCAGCGAAAGGACGAGGAATCAGTACGGCGCATTAAAGACGAAGTGAAGAAGGAAAGAGACTGTGAAAGCTCACGAAGACGAAGCTGGAACGAGAAGGAAGCGTACGAGTCAGTCGAGCCGACGCGACGAGATCGAAAGGGACCGGAACTCACTAAACCAGCGACGAAAAGTACTTGAACAGGAAGAGCAGACCCTTGGATCGAACTTTGTTTTCGAGGATTTGAGACGAGACGATGCTCAGCGTCTAGGGCGAAAGCGAAGAAGCCTCGAGTCAGTCGCTAGATCGAAAGGAGCGACGAGGCCTGACTCACTGTCGTCGTTCCGACCCACTGCGAATGGAAGAGGAGAAGAGAAGGTCAGGTTGAAGTACACCGAAGAAGGAAGAAGGTCGACTCACAGACCACACCCAGATAGCAGCATCGACGGAGGTGTGAGGAAGGGTGCTGAGGTAGATCGACGTGTACGCTGTGGGCGACGAAGAAGACGGACTCCTTTCAGTAAAGCTCAGTTGAAACAAAAAAGACTAAGACTCACCTTGGCCAGCAATCAAAGCGAAGAGAGCAGTAGCGAGAGCGGCCATAAACCAGAGAAAGCGCAAGTAGGAAGCTGGGATCCTTCGAGCAAGCTGACGGGAGAGGAACGCCTTCTGAAGGTTGGTGAGGGAGTGACGGTAGAGATGACGCTGAAGCAAAGAAAGACGGGGATGAGTCAATTGAACGAGAGGTGTTTGAGACGAGAGAAAGAGAAGAGACGGACCTTGTCTCGTTTCAAAACCGAGAAGCACACGAGGGCGGGACAGGCCATCGTTCCGAAGGTGAGGCCAATCCAGAAGGCTGTCGAAAAGTAGAAATCAGCTAGGTTAATCTTCGAGACGTCGCGAAGAAGAGTTCACTCACTCTTCCTCTCCCAATCCGTTCCTCGGTCTCCTCCCTCCTTCCTCCCTCCCGCTCCGATGAGATCGAGATCGTGAACCAGCCAGCCCAGCGTCAACGCTGCTGCCCAGAAGAAAAAGTAGCTGACGGCTCCTCCGATTCGTTTGGGCCACCAGTTGAGTCGATAGAGATCGAAGATCTTGGTAGTGAAGAGGAGAGCGACGTGAAGGTAGACTGGAGAGACGACGCGTCGAGATGGTCAGCGATGCCTCGTCGAGGGAGAAGCGATAGGAGACGGCTCACCTCCGTAGTAGAAGAGCAAGAAGAAGAAGAAGTTGAGGTCGAGAGGAAGCAGAGTGTCGTCATCGTCGCCGTCGGGAGGAGGAGCGTCGGGGGTTGTTTCGTTTCGAGAGGAGGAGGAAGCGAATCGAAGGAGGAGCGACGCGACCTTCCCGGGTGCGAGAAGGGTTGCCGAAGGAGTCCAAGGAATCGGCCAGTGTCGAGACCAGGGTGTAGGCCAGTGCCAGCTATCTCCAGGTTGATACCTGTCGAGGCAAGAGAAATAAACAGAGGTGAGTCGAAGCGACGAAAGGAAGAAGACGTGAGGAGGGATTCGAGCTCACGGATCAGCGACGGGGAAAGGGACTGCGACCCAAAGCCATACCTGATAGAAGAGCGAAATAGAAGCGTCAGTCACATCTGGAAATAGACTCGTTTGATATTCGCAGATGCTACTCACGACTAAACAAGGCAGAACGACGAGGACGGTCCATCTCTTCCACCAACTCGCCAACCAACCCTCGACTCGTTCCCGACTCGGCTGAGGGAGGCAGAGAACGAAAAGTCAGCTTCTTCTCCTTCAACGTACATCTCTCTCTACCGTAAGCTCAAACTCACACGCATCACCACCAACCACCAACCTCCCGTCTCTGAATCGTGAGGGACGACCATGCTGACTCTCCTCGGCCTTGGAACGGCTTTTCCAATTTGGGAAGGAGAGGTCGGAGGCGGTGTCGACGCTGCTGGTATGCGTGCAGACTGGAGAGAAGTTCTGGGTGGTCGAGGAGCTCGAGAGGATGATGGGGAGGGAGCGATGTGAGCTTTCTGTGAAGAGGAGCAGGCAGGAGAGGAAGAGGGTCAGTTCGTCTCGAAATCAGACGACGAGCGAACGAGCTGGTAGATAGAGTGACCCCGAAGTGGAATCAATGCTATCCCATCAGCTAGTTTACTGCCTCGCCAGGCTTCAAGAAGCAGGCAGTAAACAGGAAGAACAAGCAGACGCGAGGCTTCGTTCAAGCTCAAGCCTCAAGGGGTCCTGACTTCCCCTTCCATGCCCTTCCCCTCCATCGCAGCAACTCCTCGAAAGAGCATATCAAATCCAGCACCTCTCTCCCAGTAGCACAACTCACAAATCGACCAGCCGTCACAACATCGTCTGCAGACGAAACAACGAGAAACGAAACAAAGGTGGTCAGCTCATCAGCTCGGACCTTTCCCTTCCCTCCCTCTCTCCCCTCCCTTACGTCTTCCAGCCCCCTCGAGCGACCCATCTGAAGCCAGAAAAGGGAGTAAATGCACTCACCTGATAATCACCAAGCGTACAAGAAGGATCAAAAAGCCAAAAAGGAAGCTGGTCAGGACGAGGCGAACGTTCGCCTTCGAGCTCGAGCTCGCTCGCTCGCTCGCTCCCTCCTTCTCTTTGCCCTCCAGGGACCGTCAAGAACCAACGCGGAGGACTGGAGCAGAGAGAGAGAGAGATCCCTCACCTGTAAAGATCACCAAAGAAGTAAGAAGAGCACTGGTCAGCTTCGAAGGGTCCTTTCGAGCCCGTTCTCAGCCCTCCTTCTCCTCCCTCCCTCCCTCCCTCCTTCTTTCCTCCCTTCCCTCCTTTGGACCTGAGGGAACTAACCTTTCCAAGTAGGTCTAGCATCCTCTCCTGTTCCTTTGGAGAAAGGTTCGAACATCGGCCTTGGACTGAGAAAGAAGAGAAGAAGAGGAGGGAGCAGCTGATGGTTGAGGAAACGAAGCGTCGAGCTCATCACTCGGCGACGAGGCAGGAGCAGCTCATGGTCCAGCTTGAACATTTTTTCTTCGTCGAGAAAACAAACAAACAGAGAAAGAAGCAAAGCAAAAAGTGACGATGCATCGTATCGAAAAAGGGTCTCTACTCTAGTCTAACTCAAACCGAAATCTCCAACGAAAACCAAAACGACCTCTCTCCCTCTCTCTCCCCTAGTCTACGAATGGAACGTCATCGACTTGTTCCCCTTCTTAGTCTCGGCCATCGACATCGGCGGTTTCTTGAAGTCTCCAAACTCGACGTAGGCTGGCATATCCAACGAAAACACAACCAACCCAAAAGAAGTCAGCTTCGTTTTCTCGATCTCGACCCCTCCCGCCTCTTCCCTCCTCCCCTCCCCAACCAAACCAAAGAAAGGGGGAAAACGAGGAGGGTAGCACACTCACGAGTCTTTGGTTTCCTCGTCTTCTTGACCTTGATACTCTTGCTCAACGCAGCGGCCGCTCCTGCTCCTCCCTTGACGGGATCCAACCCGTTCGGCGCCGTCGCATAGTCGAACTTCTTCTTCTCTCCTCCTTGTTCAACCCCCACCAGGGAGTCCTCCACGTCGTCGGCGTCGGCGTCGACCTCCTCGACTGCCGCCTTCCCCTTCCCCTTCGAAACCGACGACTGCTCAGCAACCTCGTCAACGTCCATCGCCTCCTCAGCTCCTTCAGCAACCAAAGCCTTCTTGTCTCTCTTCCTCTTCTTGATCCTCGGTTGACCGACGGTGACGACTTCGTCCTTCTTAGGGATGGGGTTGACTTTCGTGGTCGGAGCAACGACCGGAGTGGTGGTGGTGGTCGTGGAAGAGGAGGAGGAGGTGGAAGGGAGAAGACGAGCGGAAGCGGGGACGAAGGGGATTTGTTCGGGTGCTGAGAGGTCGGGTTGGGGAGCTTGGGGAGGAGGTGGTGGTGGCTGCGATTCAAAAAATGAAAGAAACGGAAGGTCAGTACGGGCGGGAAAAAAAACGACGGAGGGAGGACGGGAGAGAAACGCGACGAACGTTGATCGAAAGGTTGATCCTCTTCCTAGCAGCTAGGAACCCCGAGCTTCGAGTACTCGACGACGAAGGCTGAACGACAGTGGAAGCAGCAGCAGAGACGGCAGGTCGAGGGATGGAAGTGGAAGGGGAACCGAAGAGGGAGCTCTTGGTGGCGATGAACGCAGCGGGAGCGGGAGCGGGAGCGGGAGGGGCGTCGAGGAGGGTGGTCTTGGACGAGACGAGGGTGGATCCGAACAGGGAGGATTTCTTGGCGATGCTGGAAGTGGGAGTGGGAGTGGGAGTGGGAGTTTCGGTTGAGGAGAGGGCTGGGGAAAGGAGAAGAAAAGAGCGAAAACGCGTTAAACGACGACGCGTCTTTCGAGAGAGAGAGAAAGGAAAAAAAGAGAGAAGCTAGACTCACTCGACAACATATCCCAAACGCCCAGCACAATCTCCGTCGGCTTCTTGCTCCCTCCCACCTCGATCTCCTGCTCTTTCTCCCTCTCCTCCATCACCACCTCCCTCCCACCACCACTCCCACTCTCCCCCTCCGCCTCCTCCACCGCCTTCCTCACCACCTCACACAACTCCTCCCCTCTCTCCCTCACCGCCGCCGTCATCGGCTGGAGCACCCTCCCCAAAGCCTTCCAACTCGTCGGTCTCGCTCCCGCCAACGTGAAGATCTGATGATTCGGCAACACCCATCTCGTCGACTCGTCCTCCTTCCTCGCCACGTGATCCCTCCACTCGTGCACTCGACGGAAAACAAACCCTTCCAGTCTCGCAGCCGATCCGAACGGAGGGTTCTCGAGCATGCCGAGTTTCCCCCATTTCTTGGCTAGGAGACGGTACCCCTGGGGACCGGAGCCGTCGAGGGAGTCGTAGAGCTCTCGGGAGTAGCGACGACGGCAGGTGTCTTCGGAGCGTTGGAGGACCGTTCGGAGGAGGTGAGGCGTGGTGAGAGGGGTTGGGGTGGCGATCGAGGAGGAGGAGGAGGAGGAGGAGGACGAGGAGCCGTCGGGAGGAGTGGGGGACGAACGAGGGGAGGAGCGAGAGATGAGCGCGTTGAGGAGCGAGTCGTAGATGTAGAGGAGGTAGTGGGTGTCGGACCGAGCGTAGTGGAGCATCTCGAGAGGGAGAGGACGGATCCGCCAGTCGGCGATTTGGTACCGTTTGTCCGGCGTGAAGTCGCAGTAGAGGGAGAGGAGCGAGGCGAGGGAGTGGGAGGGGAATTCTGGAAAGGAGGGAGGAGAGAGAGAGAGCACGAACATCAGCGAGAGGGTTGGAAGGAAGAACGAGGAAAGGAGAGAGAGAAAAAAAACGAACCGAGAGCTTTCGACGCGTGGTAGGTATCGAACAGGTTGACGACGTAAAGATCGAAATCCTGTTGAAGCCAGATGATATCCGACTCGGCTCCGTGGAAGATCTAAGTTCAAAAAAGTCACCAAGAAAACCAGGATCAGCTCCAAAGTCGCGTCCAAAACAAACTCAATCGAACGACTCACCTTGACGATCCTCGGATCAGCCAACACCTTTCCAAACTCGCTCATCCCGCTTCTCACCTCTGGCACCACCAGATCCACCACCCAATCCTCGCTCCCTTTCCCACCTTTCCCTCTCGTGCTAACCTGCATCAAACACAAGAAGCCTCCGTACGTCCTGAACGAGTGATGTTCGAGATCGATCGCGACGTGGGTCTCGGTCTCCAACCTGGCGATCAACTCCCTCAGACCAGCGAGAGTGGTGATGTAGGTGAACGGGACCTCTTCGAACGAGGCTGGAGGAGTAGGCGTGGTTGGGACGGGAGCGAGGAGGGAGGAAGGGTAAGGGATGTGGGCGAGTTCGTACGTGTACGGGTGAGGAGGAGGAGGAGGAGGTCCTTTCGAGTTGGGAGCGAGAGTTGAGGATCCATCGGTGGAAGGAGGAGGAGGGGAAAGAGGAGCTTCGTAAGGAGGGTAAACGTAGTCGAGAGGGACTTGGGAGTGATGCTTGACGAAAGAAGGAGTGAGCGTGGACGAGTAGGTTTTGTAGACCGAGCTCAGGTCGACGGGGTCGGTCGGTGGGTCGAAGAGGAGTTGAGGTTTCGGGATGGAAGCGTTGGTGATGGAAGTAGGCAGTCGAGCGGTCGAAGGAGGACCGTTCAGGTTGATGGACGAGTTCTGGAGGAAACGAAAGACGCGTCAGGACGAGAAAGGAAAAGGAAGCGCAAAGAGCGAGAGCGAGAGGGAGAGAGACAAACCTTTGAACGGGCTGTTTCGGTTGGGATGATGGGGATCGAAGGAGGAGGAAGTTTTCCGAGAAAGTTGTCGAGGCAGGTGTCCTAATGAACGAAGAAAAATGTTGGAAAAAGGTCAGCTTTTTTCGAGGAAAGTTTGAGGCTCGAAAGCGACCTCGAATTCGTGTGTTGATGAGCTTCGTTCCTTCTCTCCCTCCTCCCTCTAGATCTCCTCCCTGCCAGCTCCCTCGTCTCCATGACAACCTCCAAACAGGAACAGCTCGAACTCACCGCTCTCTCCAAAAGAGTATCTATCCCCTCCCCTACGTCCCTCTCAAACTCATCCACCAACCCTTCCTCCTCCCTCTTCCTCTTCTTCATCCCTCCTCCCGCTCCTCCTCCTCCATCCTCCCTCAACCCTTCCACCAAGCCCAACAGACCTTCGAGCACGCCCCAAACCCTCCCGCTCGCTTCGTCCAGTCGAGTAGCGAGCTTGGCGTCCACCGAGCGATGGAACGCGATGTCGGACGGTTTGGGAAGCGAGTGAGCGAGAGTCGTCGTCGCTTTCAGGTGCGTTTGAAGGGAGGACAGGTACGTCGGAGAGGTCGGAGAGTGAGGCGAGGCTCGAGGAGGCATGGCTGCGGACGGAGGAGGACGGGCTTCCTAGGAGGGAGGGAAGGCAAGGGAAGGGAAGGGAGAGTGAGAGAAAGAGAGAGGGAAGGAGGGAAGGAAGGAAACGAGCTCGAAGAGTTGAGCTCGACGGAATTTTGATTCCCGCAGCTCAATTTCTTCCCCGTCTTGAAAAACTTCACAGACCGAAAGGACTATCTCAGAGCTGAAAGAAGACATTCGTGTATCGAACTGAAAGAAAGGTCGTAAATCGTTACTGCTAGAACTGAACTAAACTCGTTTTTCGCTCTCCTCGACGCGTCAACTCAGAGCCCCTTTCCAGCTCCCTCAAGATCCCTTCGATGAACGAACGCTCCGGTTTGGTCGTCCCAGACGAGTCCGTGAGGTCCCTCGCCGCTCATGCTCGTAGGATCGTACGCTCCGGGGGTGTTCGCCTTCTCGACGGCTGGGGTGGAAGAGGGAGAGACGCGTCGTCGTCGTCAGTTTAAGCAGGGAAGAGGAAGGAAGAGAGGGGACGAACTGGGTTGGGCTTGAGTCTGAGTCTGAGCTTGAGTCTGGTTGTTGGAAGCTGAGGAAAAAAAAAAAAAACAAAGACTGATCAGTTTCGGATAAAAAGCGAGCAAGAAACCAAAGAGCGACGAACCAGAGTCTCTCCCTTCTCCTCCTCCAGCTCCTCCAGCAGCAGCAACAGCTCCCAACTCCCCAACTAAGCAAACCCAACCATCATCAAGTCAGCTCGCTCATTCTTCTCACACACCCTCTCTCTCCATAGACTCACTCTGCTCAACCTTCCCAATCCCCTGATCCCCCAACCCCTCCCTCTGCATCTCCTGCTTCTCATCCGGAAGCACAGCCACCCCGGCTTCGTTAGGCGTCCCAGGAAGACTTCCTACGCCGCCGGTTTTGGAGACGAAGCTGGCTGCGAAACCGAGGGATCGAGAGACGCGGGTCAGTTCCACGAAAAAAAAAGAGGGAGAGAACGAGGACAGGATAGGAAAGGGAACGAACGAGCGACGATGTGTTCATGGTGGTGCTTGTGGTGGTGCTTGTGGCCGTGAGGGTGGTGGGAGGACTCGTGTTCGTGTTCGTGCTCGTGGGAGTGGGAGGATTCGTGGGTCGGAGCGATGGACGAGGGGAGGGAGGAGGAGATTTCTGGGAACGAGAGCGAGTCAGTTCAAGGTTGTTTCGAGACGAAGGGAACCAAAAGGGGTTGGGAGCTCACTCTCGGCGATTCCAGGTCCGGAAGATCGATCTTGATCTTGACCTCGGGTGAGGGAAGGAACCGAGGGGAGGGAGGAAGCGACGCCTGGGTGAAAAAGGAGAGGGCGTCGAGTCAGTGAAACGCTCGAAAGGAAGTGAGAAAGGTACGATGAACTCACTCGAAGCGACTCCCTGACCTCCACTGGTGGTCTGGGAAGCGTTCTGATCTTTGTTCGAAGAGAGGGCGGAGGTCGCCTCTGCGCCGAAAACAGAACGAGAGAGGTCGTCAGCGACGGAAGAGCTATCTTTTCGAGACTGGTAATGAAACTCACTAGCGAGGTATCCCTCAGAGCTCTTGTCTCTCTCAGGAGCGAAGGTAGGCTCTCGAGTTGGGAAGGCTTGAATGAAAAGAAGAGGAAGCGAGTCAGCCTGACGCGTCGCAAGCTCTCGACGAACTGCCAGCGACTCCTTGAGCGCTGGGGATGCTGGACTGAGCCTGAGGAGTCTGACCTTCGTGAGAAGTAGCACCTTCCTTGGTAGTAGACGAGAACGAAGGAAGGGAAGAGGTGACGCCTTTTCAAAGAAAAGAAAAAAAGACGAGGGGATCAGTCGAGGAAGAAACGAGAAGAAAGGGAAAACAACGTACTGGAAGCGATACCTTGGCCTCCTTCCTTAACAGAGGTGACGGTTCCGTTGCCGGTGAGAGAAGCGGGAGCATTGGGGAGGTAGGAGCTGAGGCCTGGGGAGGAGGGAGGAGGGAGGAGGAGAGGAACGAGGAAGGTCAGTTCGACGCCTTGTTGGAGGAGACGAGGCGAGAAGCTACGAACCGCTAGTAGCAGAAGTGGTCTCTTCCTTTCTCTCTCCTCCAGCGACAGCTCCCGTTCCTCCAGCAGCGAAAGATCCAGGCTGAGCGTCCTTGGTGAGGTTCTCTGAAGGAAAGAGAAGCTCTTCGACTCGTCAGCACTTCTGTCCTCGTTTCCTTCCCCTCCTCGCCTTTTTTTTTCCTTCTCTCCATGAAAACTCTAGGCCGTAGAAGAAAGAGAAGGACTCACCGACGTCCCTCTTCTTCTCCTCCTCCGTCTTGATGTCAGTTCGGACGGCAGGATCAGACGACGTTGAAGCTGCTGCGACGGTGGGAGTGGGAGCAGGTTCTCCTCCAAGAGCGACGGGGAGAACGGATTTGAGAGCGTTGGCTGCAGAAGAGAAGAAGAAAGAGGAAAGAAGGAGAAGGGAAGGGAGGGGAGTGGAAGGTCAGAGATAAGGAGGACGGGGAGAGAGCGGTGGGGTGACGGAGACGGAGGACGAACTGGCAGTTTCCATCGTTTGAGGTGGTGGAGTTAGGTTGTGGTTGAGCGAGGAAGATGGGTGGTGGTGGTTGGAAGAGAAAAGAGAGTGGAGAAAGCGAAGAAGTTTGAGAGATGGGGGCGAGGAGAGGAGGCAAAACAGAGAGCGTCAGAGGGATCCCGGGAGGGGTCTCTGGAGATCAAGGCAAATTTACTACCCAGAGATATGAGTAGCTTGCTGTCGAAGAGTCTTCGCCAAAAATGGGGGAAGGGAGAAGAGGAAAGGAGGGAACTTACAGCAACATCGAAGACGCGTCGCTGGCCGTCTGCCTCAGTTTCCCGTCCTCCCACCCGTCCCTACAAGTATCGTCTCACAATCACCCTTCTACACGAAGACGGAGATCATAATGAAGAAAAGTAGCTCACATGAATCGTTAAAGGAGAAAGAGAACCGAAAAGAGACGAAACGAAACGAACAAAGAAGAGAAACCAAAAGATCTCCCAAACCCAACCTCCAACAGATCCTCCTCCCCGGTTACAAGACCACGACGAAGAACTACGACGACTTCCAAAGAAGGATGGCGATCTGGCCGAGGTAGAAGTAGATGAAGTGCTTGGTTTCTGTAGGTGGGAAGGAAGAGAGGGAGAGGGAGGAGGTGAGCTTCGATTCAAATCGAGCTCGGAAACGGAGAGCGACGGTGAAAGAGCTCCACGGATCTCGAAGAGAGAAGGCGTCTGAGAGCAAGTAGACAGGATGACCAACCGTGTGTGACAAAGGATCCGTAGCTGAGAGGAGAGAGGAAGAAGAGGAAAGAAGGTCAGGTCCAGCGTCGTTCGTCGCAGCAAGCTCTAACGCAAACTCATAGACTCACTTCTTTCCCACGACGCAGTTCCAGCATCCTCCGTATCTGAAAGGGTCGAAAAAAGAGCAGAAAGAAAGCAGGGCGAGTGAGCTTCTTGGTTCCTTCGCGTCGTCGTCTCTCCCTTGAGTTCCCCATCTCGTCCGACGCCTTGAGCTGGACGTACCGTCGGTCAAACTCCTTCTTGAGGTGCATAGCAATGTCCTAGATCGACCAAAGAGACCGACAAGCGAGTCAGATACGGGTAGAGAGGAGACTCGAAGTCTCTCTTCGCGACGCACCTTCTCGATGTTGTACTTCTCCAAAGCAGCACTAGCAACATCGACCGCTTCCTGAGCGAGATCGTCAGACATATCGATGTTCTTGATGATGGCTGAACGAGTGGTCACTCCTACTCCTCCAGAGGTCGATACACGACCTGGTGTCGCTCCAGGGGCAGTCTCAAGAGCGGAGGCGGGAGAGTTGTTGCTGACAGGGAGCTGTTCGGCGGAGGTGGTTGGGGCGGACATGGTTGGAGGCGGTGAGGTGGACTGTAGAGAGATGAAGGAAGGCAAAGAGAGAGCGAAAGAGAGTCAGGACGGGATACGAGAGGGAGGAAAGGAACGAAGGGTGGGAAGGAGGCGAGGTGAGGTCGACGTTGCGGCTCCTTTGGAGGGCGATGGTCGAAGGGAATTGGATCCAACGACAGCTAGGCTAGCCAAGATGCAGATCACACCTCTAGAGCTGGTCTGTAGGGGGAGGTAGACGTCCAGAGAAGGAGAGAAAATGGGCTTGACAAGGTGAAGAGCTCGGCCCAACGTCGAGCTCTCCTCCCTTCCCTTCCAAGCTCACTCTCCCTACCTCCCTCCCTCTCCCGTTCATCTCTAGCCAGACTGCAAGCCGTAGATCGGCTCCTGAGGTCTTATCCCATCGTAAGATCCATCCAAGATGGAAGGAGAACGAACCTGGAGGAAGGGAGGAGAAGCGAGGGGAAGATGGGGAGGTCGGAGGGGAAGTCGAAGGGGAGGAGTTGATGAGGGCTGTAGGAACAGGAAGGAGGGGAGGGATCAGCTTCAGAATTCTACAGAGCCTCTATCGACAGGAAGAGCGCACGAGGGTCTTGTAGACTCACTTTTGGACTGGAGAGGGAAGATTGGGGATGGGAGAAAGGGAGTCAGCTCGAGGGAAGAGAGAGAGGGGGATTTCGACGAGCTCGCAGCCCTTTCCCTCCCTCCCTCCCGACCACAACAACAGCACCAAAGCAACCTTTCCAAAAGAAGTTCCTCTCACTCATACGTCAGATCTACTGGTTCCATCAGTTTCTCAACCGATGAGCTGTTGAATCGTGCGCTGCTTTCTTGCTCAGTCCTCTCTCCGACTCCTCCCCGTCGCTCCCTCTTTCCTCGCCCTTTCACCAATCCCACACGCTCTTTCGGACTTTCGGACTTCGATGGGGAGCTCAAACGTCGTACCTTCGCCTCTTGTACTCAAGGCGAGCCAAAGGCAGCTGAACTCGTCCAAGGCGGACGACCTCCCTCTCTTCTTCCCTTTCCCTCTTTCTTGCGATACTCTTCAGACGGTCTTCTCCCTCCCCCACTGTCTTGCCCACCAGATGATAAACCAGCATCGGTTCACGCCAGTTCAGCTTTGACTCGGCGCCTGTCGTCAAGCTTTTAAACCCTCTCGACGCTCGACGCTTTCGTTCCCTCTCGCCCTCACCCTCATCGCACGCCTTGCTTCGAGCAATCACCCTCGGCTTACATGGTAAAGCCATACCGATCGTTATCGCACTACTGCTCCGTTGGAGCGACGCGAGAAGCGCTTTGCGGAAGAAAAGGATCACGACACGCGACGCGACGGTTTGCTCGCCAGCTGAAGCCGAGTTCCAGAGGTTCTGTTGTACGTCTCACAAACTTCGGTCTTCTTGAAGCAATCCTCTTTCTTCTTCGGGCTTTTCTCGGTCTCTACGGGCGTCAAATCGCTTCAACTATCCCTCGGATCCGCCGACGCGTCGGTCAGTTCGTGCCCTGTCTTCGTCTCCTCTTCCCCCTTTCCATTTATCACCTTCAACCTTCAAGTCGTTTTCTGACAACTTCCTCGACTTCTTACATCTTCTAACAGTCGAAGCACAGCTCCTGCATGCAACAAACCATCAACGAGTTCCGGCTCTTCTCCCCGGCTCTCAAACCTCCTCTCCCTCCCTCTCTCTCTCTCACCACCCCGTGCTCCTTAAACCCATTCAGCATACCTCTTCGACTTCCAGTCCTGATCGTCGCCCCCTCCACTTCATCGACCAAAAAAAAAAGAAACCGACGACCGATCAGCCTCGCCCACGCCGTCATCGAACTTCAAGCTTCAAGCCCGACCAGGTTTCCTTCTCCTTTTTCAGCCCTCCACCGCCAACCACGATGTCGACCTCTCCTTCGAAACCCTACCTGCTTCACACAGAGCGACTCTCGTCCCACCTCTTCTTCGGCCCTTACGTCTTCATCCCTCTTCTCTCAGCTCTCGTATGGCTCGCAGGACTCCTTGCTCTTGTCTCCCTTTGGGCCGTCGAAGGGGTGAGCTCAAAAATCCCTTCCTTCCCTCTCTTCTGTTCTTCAGCCCTACTACGCATCTGACTCTTGCGACTTGGTTTGACCAGACGCCAAGATACGAACCTACCGAAGCAAGCATCGTCTTCATCTCGAACATTGGAGCGTGAGCTTTCTGGAAGAGGAAGAGGAGGGGGAAGGAGGAGCGCAAGGGGCCGCGTCGCAGCTCTACTTCAAGCTGACCTTTCCTCTATCACGCTTTTCCGTCTCAACAGCATCCACCAGAAGCTCTTCATTGGGATCTGCGTCGTCACTGCCATCCTATACATCCTCGCGTTGTTCGCCGAGAGGTGGCTTCGGCACTCAGACCGACTCCCTGCTCATGGAAGCAGGAACCGAAGAGAGGTGATCTACGGTCAGTCTCGTCGTCCTCTTCCTCAATTCCGTCTCATATCAGCGTACATCGACCAACCCATATAGAGCCTCACCCGGAAGGTGAAGTGAATTTCGACTCGTGCTGACCTTACTCTCTTTCTTTCTTCTTCTTCCAGACTCGCTGGCTATCCTGTTTTGTATCCTCGGAGGAATCGCTTTGATTCTCCTTTCGTGCTTTAACTGCTTCGACTATAGCACTGTTCACTGGTGAGTGTTCTATATCCAGCTCAGCCTTGGCTTCCTTTCGTCGGTCGTCCTCGCCTTCGTTTTCGATGCTCATCACGAACGTTCCTCCTTTCCTCAGGACTTGCACCGTCGTTTTCATCATCTGCATTGCTCTTTCAGCGGTCTTCCAGTCCTTTGAGATTGGAGCTCTCAAGAAGGTCAGTCCCTGCTCCTTCGTTTCTTCCCGTTCACGTCCTTTCTCTTTCAGTCGGCTGATTCCTTCTGCTTCTTCTTGCTCTCCAGGACTACCCCGATCGACCTCACCTCATGCGAAACTCCATGCTCAAGCTGGTTATCGTCTTCTCGGCCATTGCCGTCGCCATCACGTTCGGAGTTCTGTACGCTCAGTGCGGAGGAGGTTCGTTCAATCGTTTGAACTCTCACACGACGCGTCTTCCTCCCACTCACGCCTCTCTTTTTCCCCTCTTCTCCCTCAGACGTCAACTACGGAGATACCCCTTCGGCTGTCACTCGATGCAAGAGGATCACTGGAGCAGCCGCCGTCTGCGAATGTATGTTCTCGCAATTGTTCCTTTCGTTTCGCCCGACTGACTCTGTTCCTTCCTTTCCTTCTTCTTCTTCCTTCACAGGGGTCATCGCCCTCATCTTCGACGCCTACCTCTTCACCCTCGTTCTCGACCTCTGGCCCGCTGGAAAGTCTTCCCCTCGGTACCTACGACGACTCGAGCGATTCGAGCAGAAGGGACTCGACACGATCGGCGTTAGGAACGGAGAGCACGTTGAAGGAGACCAAATTTACCCTGGCGAGAGCGGAACTAGCAGTGTGCACGAGCTCCAGCAGGAACAGATGAGGCAAGTTCGCTAAAGGAGGTTCGCAGTTGTGTGTTTGTACAACGGACACGTCGTTCTCGTTTCGATCTCCCTCTTCTTCTCTGTGTTCGTAGACTGTTTCTTCCCTTCTCTCAATTAGACTACCCCTTAAGCCTCTTAATTCTTGCTTGCTCTGCCCGTTCAGCTCACTCTTATATATTGATAGAAATGTATTCAATCGATCTGTCCCAAACAACATCTTCCCTCGACATCGCCTTCTGCTTTCAAAATCCATAGAAGACCCCTCTGAAAATCTAAACCGAATCCTTCCTGAAAGCAACCGTGCACACCGTGGATCCTTTGGATCCTCCAAACGAGAACGTAGGGTGGTTGACGCGGGAGCTGAGGACGAGACGACGCGAGGAGAGATGAAAAAGAGGCGAGGCGAGTCAGAACGGCGAAATGGTAAGCAAGAGCAACCCGAAGAGCATGAGAGTAGAGACTTACTGGTACGTCAGACCTGTTCGAGGGGAACCGGGCGAAGGAAAGAGAATGAGAGGATCAGGACGAGTGCTTTGCGACCAGGGGACGAAACAAGATCGTCCTCTGAAGCAGAAAAAGAATAAGCAAGAGGGAGACTTACCAAGCCCAGGCTGAGTAAATCGAGACTTCACTTCCTCCTCCGTGAAGTTGCAAGCTAAAACGAAAGCACGACGAGAGGTCAGCGGCACGTCTCCTCGTCCTTTCCCACCCTCAAAGCAGTCTTTCAAGCAAGGACCCACAAGTGATCAGAAAGAACCCTCCCGGTTTTATGAGCCTCGTGATCCGTTTAGGGTAGAGTTCCGAGGGAGGGAGGTTGGAAGGTGGGAGAGGGTAAGGAGAGAGGGAGATCGCGTCGTAGGTTCCTGTTTTCGACCGAGAGGAAATAACGTCAGGTCGATGGATCGAGGAGCAAACTGAGAGGAGAAGTCAACTAGTCAGACGCACCTTTATCGGTCCTGTTCGAAGAAGAAAGCGGGTCGAACGAAGAGGCGAAGACAAGGCGAAACGAAGTGAGCTCAAACGACTCGTCGTCTCCCCTTCCACTGTTCATGAACTCACACCAAATCCCACTTCGTCCCCTCCCCGAAATCGTCTCCCAGAAGCACATCTCCCTGCTCGAACCTCACTTCTCCCTCCGTTCCCGTCCTCTCCTCGTCCCCCTCCTGCTCGTCCTCGTCCTCGCTCTCACTCTCCTCGTCGCTATCCTCTTTGCCCTCCCCCCTCCCCTTCGCCTCCCCGATCAACCTCGCGAGATCTACACTCCCCTGACTGTAATCCACTCCGGTCAACAACTTCCCAGGGTAGCCTCCTTTGGAGGAAGAGAGGAGGAAGAGGAAGTGCCCGTTTCCGCATCCGAGGTCGAGAACGGTGGGAGACGAAGAGGAAGGGAGGTGAGTTTGAGTCCAGAGAGCCATTTTTTTGGCGGAGAGTTCACCGAACCTACAGCATAAACGAGGTATGCATAGAAAGAGAAGAAGGGAACGTCAGGAGGAGAGCGGGGGAGGGACGAGGGAGAGAGGGACAGAGGGACAGAACGAACCAAACTTCTCCCTCTTCGCCGAGCTCCTTGAAGGTGTCTACTTCTCGTCTTGAAGAACACGGAGTTGAATAAGCGAGAGCGTTTGGAAAGGCGCGGTAGTCGATACTCACTCGTATACGTCGTCCCAGCTGCAGGAAGGCGAGAGCGAGAGAGAGGGAAGGAAGGGAAGGTGTGAGCTCGAGTCCTCTCCAGTTCTCGAAGAGTTTGTCACTCGAGCCAACGACGGAGACTCACTGCTGTTTCGTTCCCAACTTCGACTCTGGAAGCTCTTCTATCGTTGCTGTACTTGACATGCTGGTCTAGATAAAAATTGAGAGAGCGTGGTCGTCGTTTGAAGGGAAAGAGCTTCCGCCCAGAACGAGATCGTCCAAATTCGAGCGGGCGTCTGCGAGCTCCCCTTCAACCTTCTCCTACCACTCCCACTAGCTCTCACAAAGGAGAGAGCATCTCCTTCGCCTCTATCTGGATCGTCGGACCTTCGTGAAAATCTTCTTCGGTAAGTTGGTTTTTAGCCTTCGTTGGGCGGTCGTGTGCGAGCGAGTGAGACTCGGACGATCCCTCCCTTCCCTCCCTTCCCTCCCTTCCCTCCTCTCTCGTTTCTGACTATCTATTCCTTCCTTCGATCCCAGCCTTGCTCGTTGCGGTCATCTACAAGGATGCAGTCCATCCTCTCCTCCGATCCCGAGTTCGCAGCTCTTAAAACACCGACGAAACCGTACGTTCTTCCTCGTTTTCTGAAAACAAGAGAAATCGTTGAGCTCACACCTCCTTCTTTTTCTAGCACCCCTGTCCCTCCTCTTCAAGATCCTCGTACCAGTCTCTTCTACCTCTCCCTCCTCTCCTTAATCCTCTTCCTACTCGTCCCTTTCCTCTCCCTCGCCTTCACCAAACTCAAACCCATCGTCCTTCGCCTCGTTCACTCTCAGCCGACTCCCCTCTTCGTCGCCGACCCTTCCTCCTCCGACGAAGCTGCTCTTCTTCTCGACGAGGACGAGAACGAAGATGAAGACGACGAACCCGTCCTCCTCGTCGCTCCTACTCCATCTCCTCCTCGGGTGATGGAAGCCTACGGTGGTACCTTCGGATCCGATCTCAAGGAGCACATCAACCAAGTCGGAGGGCGCACCATCTTCCTCTTCAACCTCGTTCGGTTCCTCGGCTGTTTGGCTCTGCTGGGGCTGACGATCGCAGCTGTTGTAGTCGACTCGGAGAAGTCGAGTTCCGGGCCTGGAGCTGGAGGAGGGACCAAGGGAGTCGTGGAGATCCTGAAGAAGTGGAAGAAGGGGAGGAAGCACAAGAAGGAGAAGGGTGGGAGAGGGAGGCAGAGGAGGGAGGAGGAGTTTGGGCGGGAAGAGTGGGTTGAGTTGGGGCAGTGTTTCTTTTTTGTGAGTACGCTTATTATCGCTGTGGGAGGGGTTGTCGGCGGGCTCGAGGCGGGGAGGGAGGAGAAAGGAAGACGGAGACGGACGCGTCAGAATCTTCATTCACCACTTCGAATCGTAGCTGACCCTTCTTCGCTTGATCTCTGTTTGCAGCTTTACACGACTCTTCTCGCTCTTCTCACCCTCACGCTCAGGAAAGCTCGTTATGTCAGGTCAGTTCTCGTCCTGTTCTTTCCTTCCTCCCTTCGCGTCTTCCTCACGCTCCCAACGTTCCTTTGCTCCTCTGACTTCCTTTCCTTTCCTTTTCCTCGCCAGCCGACAAATCAAACCTCATCTCTCCTTCCTCCTCCTCTCCGCTTTCGCCCTTTACGCCTACCGAAACCTCTGGCCTCTGGCAACCTTCCACGGTCACCCTCTCGACATCGCTCTTCATCGAGGAAAAGGAGGCGACGGTTGGCCGAGTTTGGTCTGGTGGAGAGTTGGACTGCTGGGTCTGGTGAGCGTGGCGGTGCCGCTGTTGGTGCCCAGGGTTTATACGGCTGTGGATCCTGAGGTGAGTTGGCCAACTCTCTCTTTCCATCGTACGGTTTCTCCGCGTCTCTTTCTCCGCGTCTGATCTTCACCTTCGTCTTGCTTCGTCCCTTTAGAACCCCTCCGCCCAACCCTCTCCCGAGCAAACTGCCTCCCTCCTCTCTCTCACCTTCTACGCTCACCTCACACCCATGATCCTCCGGGCCTGGCGCCTTCCCTCCGGTCTCCCTTTCGACTCCCTCCCTCCGCTCGCAGACTACGATCAAGCCCTCTACCTCTCCACCAAGAGCATGGAGGAACTCGATCCGTACTCCATGCCGCCTGGAATCGACGAGAAGAGCAAGAAGAAGCGGGAGAGACATGTGTTCTGGGGGATCTTGAGGATCTACTGGAAGGAAGGAGTGATGCTCAGTGCGTTGCTGGTGGTGAAGTTGGTCAGTGATTTTGCGAGACCGCTGGCTATCAATAAGCTACTGAGGTGAGTCGATCCTTTTTTCCGCTTCTCGTTCGAGTCGGAGCTGATGGAGGAGCGACGCGACGAACCCTCTCCTCTTCTCTCTCTCGCCCGACTGACTTCTCCACCTCATTTCTGCGTCCTCAGGTACATTGAGAAACCCACCGAAGCTGAAGTTCGACCTATCTTCTGGATCGGAGCCCTCTTCCTCGGACCTCTGCTCGGATCACTCGCATTCCAGTTCTGTGAGTCGCCTTCCGTCGTTCCGTCGTTCCTGTCCCATCCCTCGCTTTCTTCACTCCACTTTAGCACTAAACCTTCCTCGTTCTTCTTCTTCTCCCGACCAAATCAGACATCTTCACCTCCGTCCGTCTCTTCGTTCGAACGGAAGGTCTCCTCTCGCAACTCATTCTCAACCACTCCCTCCGACTTCGATTCGTCGGTAAGCCTGAGGTCGCTTCTCGTTCGTCGTCGAGGAGACCTTCAGGGACGACCACTCCTGCTCTCGCTTCTACCGGGAATGAAGATGGATCGCTGGTGGTTGGGAACGGGAAGGCGAAGGGGAAGTCGAAGGCTTCGTCTACCGCGACCGAGGATTCAGTAGAGGAGCCCGCGGTGGTGGTGGAGGAGAAGTCAAAGTCTGGAGATTTAGTGGGGAGGATCAACAATCTCATTGGAAGCGAGTGAGTGCATACCATCGAGCGACAGTTCGAGTGGGCAAGTGAACGACAACGCTGACTCGTGTTTTGGGTTTCTTCTTGTTCAGCCTCGAAGCCATCGTCGAAGGTCGAGACATCCTCATCGTTCTCCTCTTCTGTCCTCTCCAAGCAACCCTCGCCATCGTCTTCCTCTACCAGATCGTCTCTTGGTCGGCCCTCGTTGGTCTTGTCACGATGATCGCGACTTTCCCGCTGCCTCTCGTCGTGCTGAGAGCGATGAACAAGGTTCAGGAGGAGTTATCCGTTGCTGTGAGTACATCCTTTTTCGTCCTTTTTTACACCTTCCTTCTTGGTTGCTCGATGCGATGAGAAGAGGAGCGTAAAGAAGCACGAGAAGTTGACCTTTCGCCTCTCCCTCCTTCACTGTAAAAGACCGACGCCCGAGTCCAAGCTGTCACCGAGTCGATGTCCTCTCTTCGAATGATGAAGATGTTTGCTTGGGAAGCCAAGGTCGAGGAGAAGATTTCTCTCGCTCGAGAGGAGGAGCTTCGTCTGATCAGGAAGAAGAACTTGGTGCGTTCAACGGACGCGTCTCCTTTCTCACCCTCTCTTCTCCTTCGACGCGTCGGAACTGACGCTTTTCTTACTCCTTTCGATTTTTTAGATCGGGATCCTCAACAACAATACCAACTTTGTCATCCCCTTGATCTCGATGACCGCCGTCTTTGCATCCTACACCCTCCTTCAAGGCCAGGTCCTCGACTCGAGTACGATCTTCAGTGTGATTGCTGTGATGGAGCTCATCCAGTTCGCCTTGCACGCTCTTGTGAGTTGACTGTATTCCAACGGTCTCACATCTGAAGGAGCTGACCCGGATCCTCCTACAGTTCTTTGAAGCGACGGCGAGTGTGCGAGGGAAGGTTTCGTTGGATAGAGTCAATGCCTTCCTTCACGACGTTAGTTCCTCTCCCTCCTTGTCCCTACCTCCAGTTACCCTTGCATAACTAACATTCCTCCGTCTACTTCTTCCCAGTCCGAAGTCCTCGACGAGTTCGATGAGAAACGCGTGTTTCGACCTCAGCCCGACCCGTCCTTTTTCGGTTTCAGGGACGCTACCTTCGCATGGCTTCGAGAGGACGTAGCAGACATCAACGTTCGAAACTTCAGACTTCACCTCGACGTCGAGTTCGTCCCTGGAATCAACATTATCTCTGGTCCAACGGGCTCTGGGAAATCCTCCGTCCTTCAAGCTCTTCTCGGTCAGTCCTTCTTCCTGTTCTCGTTCGTTCTTGGCTCGTAGGAACTCTCACTGATCTCGAGTTTTCACTACAAACTTTTCTCAGGCGAAATGCACTTCGAGCCTAATTCGATCGACTCGACCTTCAACCTCCCTCGTTCCAAAGGAGTCGCCTTCGTTCCTCAGGAGAGTTGGCTTCAGAACGCTACGATCCGAGACAACATCATCCTCGACCTTCCCTTCGATGCTTCGAGGTTCGAGAAGGTCGTTTACGCTTGTGGTCTGAGTCGAGATCTGGAGATCCTCTCGGGGGGAGATCAAACTGAGGTGCGTTCGACTTTCTTTCTTCTCACGATCTTCGAAGTACTGACCGCATCTCGCCATCTCCAACAGGTTGGAGAGAAGGGAATCACCCTCAGTGGAGGTCAGAAGGTAATTCTTCGTTCCTTTTTGCGTGATCTTCTAGTTCGAACGTTGCTTGACCTCGACGCGTCTTCCCTCTCCTCGCTCCTCGCTTTCCTCAGGCTCGAATCACCCTCGCTCGAGCTGTCTACTCCAAGGCCAAGATCCTTCTTCTCGACGACGTCCTCTCTGCTCTCGACGCTCACACTACTAAGTGGATCGTCGAGGAGTGCTTCGGATCTGAGCTTCTCAAGGGCCGAACCGTTCTCCTCGCCACCCACCACATCGCTCTCGTTACTCCTGTCGCTTCCTTCATCCTTCGCCTCGGTCGAGATGGAAAGGTCGAAGCTCAAGGTCCCGTCGAGAAGGTGATGAAACAGGACGACAAGCTCGAGCAGGAGGTTGCTGCTGAGAAGAAAGAAGTGAGTCCTCGTGCCCGACGCTGCTGGTTTGCTTCGGAAGCTGACGATCTCGTTTTGTGATGGGCCAGGACGCCCGAATCATCGAGAACGAATCGGAGAAGCCTTCTGCTCCCAAAGCAGACGCGCTGGTTCTCGAGGAGGAGAAGAGCGAAGGGAAGGTCGCTTGGTCCTCGTACAAAGAGTTCATCAATGGTCTTGGGTGCGCTGAAGCTTTTCTCCACCTTTGTTCTTGAACGAGTACTGATCAGCTTTCTTCCCTTTGACTCAGATGGAGAGCTCTCGTCGTCTTCATCTCGTCGGTTCTGATTGGCGAGCTGTTGAACACGTCTACCACGTGAGTACCTTTCTTTCCTCTCGTTTTCACCCTTCCCAGCTGCTGACTACTCTCTCGACGCTCTTCCAGATGGTGGCTCGGTCGCTGGGGAAGTCAATACTCGAACAATCGAGACCCGAAGGAGGTCAGCGTCGTTTACTACCTCGGAATCTACGCTTTCATCGCCGTCGGAATGGTCGGTTTCTACACTCTCGGACTCGTCACGTTCTATACCTCGGCCGTTGGTGCCTCCAGGTATCTTCACTCGAAGCTCGTCTCTTCCGTTCTGTGAGTACAAGACGACTGATCAACGAAGTCGAACCACAGCTCACCGCCTCGTTCCCTTTCTTCTCCTCAGCAACTCGACTTTCCGATGGCTGGACTCCACTCCCGTCGGCAGAATCATTGCGAGGTTCAGCAAAGACTTTAGGGCCATCGACGGAGTTTTCGCTCTGTTCTTCTCGGACGTCGTTGAGTGAGTCTGCGACCCAACGGAACCTCGATCCTCAATCTTCGCGTCGAGCTTACCTCTCTTTCGTCTTTCATCTCCCCAGAATCACCTCTATCCTCTTGACCAAGTTCATCGGAATCATCATCGTCGTTCCCAGCTTCTCGATCCCCGCCATCATCATGGGTCTGATTGGAACAGGGCTCGGTGAGCATCTTCGATCTTGAATCGCGTCGCTCTCTTCTCTTTCGTCCATGAACTCGAGCTGACAGCGTACGATCTTCTCTCCTTTCAGGTGAACTGTACATCCATGCTCAGCTTTCGGTCAAGAGGGAGATGAGCAACGCCAAGTCTCCTCTCTTCAACCATCTCAAGTGAGATCGTTTCCTCCCTCCTCGATTCGCTTCCTCGCTGACCTCTTCTTCTCTTCGTCTTCACAGCGGAGCCATCAACGGAGTCGTTTCGATTCGAGCTTACGGAATCCAGAATTGGATCGGAGTTACCACGAGGACGAAGGTCGACAAGGTGAGTGGAAACGTCGAGGCCGAGGGTGCGAACAATCGACTGAAGTCTTCTTCCTCACATCGTCTTTCCAGTGGACTCGTACAGCTGTATCTTTCTACGACCTCAACAGGTGGATCACGATAGCAATCGACACGCTCGCCAACCTCTTTTGCTCCGGTCTTGCAGCTTATTTGGTGAGCTCGAGACTCGTCGTCCCTCGCAGCCTCGAGAGTGCCACTGACGCGCTCTCCACTTCTTCAGGTCTACGTTCCCCGAGGAACCGACGCGGGAACAACTGGTTGGCTTCTCAACATCTCTGTGGCCTTCTCTAGTCATATCCTGTGGTGGGTGAGGATCGGCAACATGTTCGCGGTCGAGGCCAACTCCCTCGAGAGGATCGTCGACTACTTCGCTCCTCGAATTCCTCAAGAGCCAGCGTTCTCCGAGAAGGCGAAACCACCTGCTTCTTGGCCGACGTCTGGAGACATCGTCGTCGAGAACTTGACGGCTCGATACTCAGACTCCGGCGCTGCTGTTCTTGACGGTCTCTCCTTCTCGATTCGGAGTGGAGAGAAGATCGGAGTCGTTGGTCGAACGGGAGGTGAGTTTTCGTCCTGCTGTCTCTTTCGTCGCGTCGAACCCCGAACTGAACCCTTCTTCTTCGTTCTTTCTGCCTTCTGCAGCCGGCAAAAGTTCCCTCGCTCTCGCTCTTCTTCGAATGGTTCCTACAGAGGGCAAAGTGATCATCGACGGACTCGACACGAAGAACATCAACCTCTCGTCGCTTCGAACGAGCGTCACCATCATCCCTCAGGATCCCATCCTTCTCTCCGGATCTCTTCGATACAACCTCGACCCCTTCGAGGAGAACGACGACGCTGTTCTCAACGACGCTCTCCATGCCTCAGGACTCAGCAGTCTTCAAGCCGGAGCCGATATGGAATCAGCTCAGACTATCTCGCTCGACACTATATTATCCTCAGGTGGATCGAACCTTTCTCAGGGTGAGCTTCCGTTCTCGTCTTCTGTTCCCGCATCGATCAAGCTGACTCCTCGTTTCGCACTCTCTCTCTCCCTTCGAAAGGCCAACGTCAGGTCCTCGTTCTCGCTCGTGCACTGGTCAGGAGGTCCCCGATAGTCATAATGGACGAATCAACCTCGAGTGTGGACCATGAGACGGACGAGTGAGTCTCCTCTCGAAAAAGAGACGCGTCGCACTCAGACGCCTCGAAGCTCACTTCTTCTTTTTCCCTTTCCACAGAGCGATTCAACGAGGAATAAGGAGGGAACTCTCGGGTGTGACGATCATCACCATCGCTCATCGTCTGAGGTCGATGTGCGTCCCTTTCCTTCTCCTTTTCGTTCCCTCCGTTCCTGCCTTCCTTCTTTCTCGAAGCGAAAACCCACTGACCACCCTCTCTCATTTGGTTCAACTCCAGTGCCGACTACGACCGTCTAATCTGTCTGTCAGAAGGAAAGATCATCGCCTACGATACTCCCAAGGCAGTTCGTCCCGTCTCACTCTTCCTTCTCGCCTTCGTCTCACACGAGATCTTCGAGACTGACTTCGTCCCTGCTTGCGTTTCTGAAGCTTCTCGCCGACCCGGAGAGCTACTTTTCGATGCTTGTGAAGAGTTCAGGGGAGGAGGACGTGATCAGGGAGATGGTCAAGTCGAGTTGAAGGACGAGCGCTGTTGGGCTGAAGGCCCTTGGACTGTTTTAGATATCTTTCTCGTATGCATCTTAGACTGGAGTGGTCTCGAGGACCTGGGCGGAGTTGATGTTGGGAGGGCAACAGGGTCGAGAGAAAGCGAAGACGGAGGGAAGAAGGAGGGAGGCTGACCTCGCGCGACCAGCGTCCCAGAATGCTGAAAGAAACGGCCTGCTTTTCTCGTTCAATTTTTGTTCTTCATCGATTCTGACAAGTTCGAAGCTCGTGTATGCGATGGACTCGGAAACAAACAGGAAGAGGGGGTCGTGGTTGAGGGTCGGGAAGGGAGGACACCTCCCTGGTCAAAGCTTTTTTTCGCCCTCCTCCTCTCCTCTTTTGGATTCCCTCCTTCTCTTCCTTTCCTCCCCAGACCAAGACCCAACCTTCCTCTTTTTCTGTACGTATCGAACCTTTGATCTCACCCGCTCCATCCTCGCTCTATCTACACCGAATCTAGAATGGAAGCAGGTTTGAACTGACTCTTTCTTCCTCTGCTTTCTTCTTCTTGCCCTCCCTTCACCTCACCTCGTCCTCCTCCCTCTTTTCGCCAACTTCAGCCCCCTCCCCTCTCACCTACTTTTAGTCAAAATGGAGAACGACCAGGTTCGTACATCCTCCACACAGCTGCCTTGGGATTGGAATGAAGGAGAGGACGAGAAGGAAGGGAGAGTCAAGGGGAAGGAAGGAGGGAGGGAGAAGGTCGTGTTGAGCTTCGTCGAAGTTTCGATGGGCTCTCGGAGGTGTTTCGAATCGGGAGTTTGTTGGAGGATATCGGGGATACTAGTAGGAAGGATGTACGGTGGTGCTCGAGTTGGTGGGGTTGAATGGGAGGGAGGGAATCGAGCTGGAAGGGCAGAAGAAGGGAAGGACGCACCTCGTCGACACCACCTTCACCACCTCCCTTCCTTACTCGTCACCCAATCCTCCTACGACCTCCCTCACACTCTGGATCCACTCTGCGACCTCCCATCTATGCCTTCCGTCACCTCTCACCAACCTCTCCCCATCAATCAGTCCCTCCACGCCCTACCTCGCTCCTCCCTCCCATCCTCCCTCCTCGTCCCACTGCACCACCTCTCTATATACCGAACCCAGGCTCCTACGACCGAAACTGACTCTCCTTTCTTCTCCTCTATCCCCTTGCATCTCATCCAATCACTCGTCGCTCTCGCCTACTCTACCATCCTCCCTCTCCCTGCACCCTCTCCCTCTCCTCTCCTCCCTCGACCTCGAAACCAACAGGGCCAGCTTGTTGATCTTTACGTCCCCCGAAAGTGCTCCGCCACTGGACGACTCATCAACTCCAAGGACCACGCTTCCGTCCAGATCACCATCGCCGATGTTGATGCTTCGGGAGTTGCCATCAAGACCGGAGGACTCACCATCGCTCTCGTCGGACAGGTCAGGGCTAACGGAGAGTCTGACGACTCGATCAACCGATTGGCTTCCGAGAAGGGATGTGAGTACTTGTCTTCTACCTTTGGATCCTTTCGAAGAGGTGTTGTTAGTTGCGGAGGTTGCGACAAGCAGGAGGAGGAGGGAAGGCCAGCTCGAGAGGGAGGAGAGGTCATGTTGAGCTCGACGAGCTTTCCCCATCCCTTCCCCCAACCCACCATTTCTCTCTTCACCTCGCCCACTCCTACATTTGCCTCCTGGCCTTGGTTCCGTCACTCCTATGCGTTCTTTCTCGATGAAAAGCCTCGACACTGACTCCAACTTCCCTCGTTCCTTTCTCGACAGACCTCCGAAACGTCTGGTCCTACTCCAAGTAAATCTCGTCCGCTCGGGATTTCGCTTTCGGTTTAGGGTTGGGAGTAGAGGAATTAGGGGTGTACGATGTCGATGAGATATCCGTTGCACCTTGCTGGGCTGTTGCTGGCGTTCGCTCGGAGAGAGGAAAGGAGGACGACGAGGGACGTGGGCTGAGTGCTCGAGGGAGCGTGAGATTGCGAGAGGAGAGGATAGGGAGATGGAAAGTCGAGGGTAGCGAGTGAGGAAAGTCTGTTGCGTTACGAGAGAACTCGATCGGGATGTGACTCTGAGGGATGGGAGGGCAAGAGGGAAGGAAGGGAAGACGAAATGAGCTTCCTTCGAACTCTGCTCCTCCTCCTCCCTTCTTCCCTCTAAACCACTTCCATGCCTCGCCATCGTCTTTCTCGCCTTTTCTCTCGCATCTTCGGCAGATGTACCACCAGCATCTCCCTCTCCTCCTTCGACTCAGACATCAAACCAAAGAAACACACCTTCTCGACCCTCTTTCAAAACGAGGACGGGAAGGCCGACCTGATCCTCGTCTCCAAGGATGGCATCTCCTTCGCCCTTCAACGATCCCTCCTCGTCGCTCACTCGTCAGTGTTCGAGAAGCTCCTCCTTCCTGTCCCTCGACCACGACGCTCTCGAACGGACCTCCTACTCCTACCCGTTCTCGACATCCCAGAGAAAAGCAAAGCCTTCGAGCTCTTCCTTCGTTACGTCGTCCCAAAAGCCTACCTCCTCGACGGCTCCTCACCTCGCTTCCCTCCCTTCTCAACCCCAGAGGATACCCATCTCCTTCGCTCGGTCCTCGAAATCGCATCAAAGTACAAATGCTCCTCCATCCTAGACGTCGTTTCGAAACAACACCTCCCGCTCCTCATTCGATCCTCTCCTCTCGACGGATGGGCCATCGCTTCGAAGTTTGGACGTTTGGACGAAGCTAGGGAAGCTATTTGGTTGCTCTCAAGTCAGAAGGTAGCTCTCGCTGGGGCGAGGAGGTGGGAGGCGAGCAGTAGGAGTTGGGTGGAGGGAGAGAGGGACGTTGGACTCGGAGAAGTCTCGTCGTTGGAGATTCTAGGGCTGGTTCCTGTCGGTGCTGTTAGAGGGTTTTCGAGGGTTCATTCCAAGGTGGTTGCTTGTCAGGACGGGAGCTATACGTGGCTAGAGGCTGGGGAGGAGTTCGAGTTCTGTGAGTTCACGTTCGCGTCGTTGCGAAAGCAAGCTGTTCGTCGTCTGTAGCCTCACGCTGGTTCCTATCCCTCTTTGCTTCTCATACTCGCAGTATCAACTGTAACGATACAATAACGGCACAGCTAGCACCCCTCACGACCTCACGACCCTCCATTTCGCACCCTCGTTCGTCCAAACCAATCGCCAACGCCATTTGGCATTTTCCATCGTGAGCATTTTTCTCACCCTCTTTCTGACTCCAGCCTTGACCTTACTGACTATCTGACTTCCATCTTTTTAGCCTACGTCTAATTCCTCTTGCATCCTCTTGGCGCTTCCTTTTTTTCCGACGACGCGTCACACTGTTCGTCTCTCGACTCTCTCCTCTTCACTCTAGTCTTTCCTCCTTCTCTATGAGCTGTTTCTGACTATCTCTTCTCGCCTCTCTCGTACAGGTACCATCGCCTTGGATCGTCACCTCATTCGAACACGTTTTTCCTCTTCGACCTCGTCTTCTTCTTTCTCGCCTCGTCGTCGGCGGAGGTGTGGATTTGCTTCTTCGCCCGCATTCGATGTTCGAGTCTTTCGTATGTATCGATTCATCATACTTTAGACGTGTATATACGATCAACATACCTTAAAAAAAGGAGCAGTACTGGAAGTATGGGATAGCGAGCGAAGGGAAGCATCGCGTCAGGTTTCGAACAGCCACTCGTATCGGATTGAGACCATCGGTGGTTCTCTTCCTTATCGGGGAGGGACCTATCTTGAGTGGTGACGAATAACTGGGACCAAGAGTGAAGGAGAGGTCGCTGATAGCTCTCGTTCGGTTCAACTGAAAAGGGTACGACGCGTTGGACCCAAGGTCTTCGTGATCAGAGAATACAACAATGAAAAAGAGACGAAACTAGAAGAACTGAACGGAACTGCTACTAAGTGAAAACACTGGTAAAGAAATATAACGAAAACCCATGAAAGACAAGGAAAGAGGAAAGAAATCGAAGAAAGGAAGAACGAAAGGGAAAGAGCTCAATACCGCGAAGACCCACCCCCTCCGCGACTGCTGCTCCCACGACCACGTCCTCGAGTCCCACGGGAGCCTCGAGATCCAGATCCTCCGCCTCGAGATCCGGATCCTTCGTTCGGGCAGTTGCTCGACCTGAAAGAGACGCAACGAAGGGGAGGAGAGGATTCAGTTCCAGAGACGAAGAGAGGTTGGAAGGCGTCGAAGACGGTGAGATGGAAGAATTGAGTGAAGAAGGACGCACCAGTGACCAGCTAAGTATGGCCGAGAGGAGAAGGACGAGAAAGGGAAGGGAAGAGGGAACGGTCAGGGTGAGGAGCATGGACGCGAAGGAAGGCGAAGAAGCACTCACTCTCGTGACATTTGAAACATTCTGGATGGGTAATGAGAGAGGGAATCAGCTCTGTGTCGAGTTCGAAGTGTGCTCGTGGGAAGATCTAGGGAGGCTCACCGTCGTTCGAGCCTCCTCCGCCGCCTCCTCCTCCTCGATCCCCCCCTCGAGCTCGACTAGGACCAGATCCACCCCCGTTTCCTTCGTTCGGACATGCATTGGACCTGTAAAAGTGCGAAGCCAAAGTGTCAGCTGGAAGTCTCGACGACGATCGACGAAGAAGGCGGAAAGAACGAACCAGTGACCGGCTGAGGAGACGAAGGTGAGAGGAAGGAAGGAGTCAGTTCGTTGATCTGATGTCCGCTGTCGGAGAAAGACGTTGGGTACTCACTTTCATGACATTTGAAGCATTCTGGACGAGAAGGAAGAAGGAGAAAAGCCAGAATCGTTGAGACGCGTTGACGACGGACGAATGAATCAGCGAGGACTCACCATCATTCCCACCACCACCACCTCCTCCACCTCCTCCCCTTCCACCTCTTGAACTCGAAGCGCCTCCACCAGAGCGAGATCGACTTGATCCTCCTCCGCCTCCGTCGCCTTCGTTCGGACAAGCGTTCGACCTGTGAAAAGCAAGAGATCAAACGCAGCGACTCAGCTAGAGTCGAAGAACGTGTGGGAACTCAGACGAGTTGTCTGGCAGACAGAGGAGCTGTTCGAAATGGTAGCTCACCAGTGGCCAGCTGAAGGAGGGAAGAAAGAAGCTGGGGTCAGTTCGGCACGGAGAACTCGAAAGAGCTTCGGAAACGATTCAACTCACTTTGATGACATTTGAAGCACTCTGACAGACGAAGGATATTTGAAGGCGTCAGTAGGTGAGGACAGGTTCGGAGTTCTGCGATCGAAGCGGCCTCAGAGGCGAGTAAAGTTGACCCACCATCGTTCCCTCCTCCTCCTCCCGCTCCTCCTCCTCGAGAACCACCACCTCCGGCGCCTCTCCCTCCACCACCTCCTCCAGAACCTCCTCCTCCACCACCTCCTTCAATCTCGTCGTCCCACTGCGAAGAAATGAAGGATGATCAGCTTCAGTCGCGTCGAACGTGAACCCGCGTCGGATCTCACCTTGAAGAAAGTGCATCTTGCTCCTTCGCTACTTGGACACGTCCTGCGAAGTTCGAGAAGGTAGTCTGAATCAGTATCCAGCCACTTGCCGTCGATAACACTGCTCAAGCTTACCAGAACTGTCGACCCTGAGTGAAGGAGCGAGGGTCGAAGCGATCAGCGAGTGTCGACAGGGGAATCGCATCGAAAAGACGACGGCAGCTCACCTTGTTAGGTCCATCCTTCCCAACCGTCCTCACTACCGATGTCAAGTTACAGCCACACTTCAGAGCTCCACCACCGCCACCACCTCCTCCTCCTCCCCAGTGGTCGTCCTCGTGGTCGTCCTCAGCCTTCGCTCGATGTTGAGGTGGTGGACGTCGATTTTGAGCCTGCGACAAGGCGAAGTCAGGCGATAAGAGCGTCAGTCGAGTTCGATTCGAGAAAAGGGGCGGACGAGACGAGCTCACTCCTTCGAAGGGTCGTTTGACAGCTCCTCCTCCTCCTCCTCCGGAAGGACCGTCGCACCACTCCTGTAATTCGAAGGCAAGAAGATCAGCGTTGTCTCGACTTTGAACGGAGAGAGATTGACTCACAAAGAAGCCACAGCTGTCGTCCTGAGGAGCAGAGCAGCACCAGAACTTCCGATCCTTGTTGGCGGTTTCCCTTGTGACGGTTCTCTCGACGGCAGGTTTGTTGCACTGACACTGAGGAGCTCCTCCTCCGCTGTTGTTGTTAGGAGCACGACCACGAGGAGGTGGCGGGGGACCTAGAAAAGGAGAGAACGAAGCGAGGGTTGGTGAGGAAGGTTGAAAGATCGAAGCTGAACGACTCGACTCACCATCGTCGTTGTCAAACTCGTCCTCGTCCGAATCAAGGACAGGTCGACCTCGAGGAGGAGCAGCAGCACCTCTCCCTCGTCCTCGACCAGCAGCGCCTCGACCAGCAGCAGCTCCTCTCGCTCTAGGGGCAGCAGCTCCACGTCCTCGACCTCTCGTACGAGGTGCAGCGGCTCCTCTTCCTCTGGCTCCTCGAGCTCCTCTCCCTCGTGCTCCTCGACCACCTCCTCCATAGTCGTCATCGTCGTCGTCTTCTTCTTCCGAGTCGTTGTTGTTTCGTTCACCGCCTAAAGAAAGAACGAAGAACGCGTAGGTCAAGTGAAGCTCGAAGAGAGGCGAACGAGAAAACAAACTGACCTCGACCTCCGCCTTGAGCGTCGTCGTCGTCTTCTCCAGGAGGAGCTCGGATGTACTTGGTGACGCTCTGAACGGATAAATCGTTGATCAGTAAAGAGACGGAACCACCGAAGAGGTGAGGCGACTGACCTGAATGATCTTGTCCCACTCTCGCTTCGCCTTGATGAAGACCTCCTTGTACTGAGTCAAACTCTCCTCCATGACATCCCGTTTCAGAGATACTCCGTCGCAGATGAGCTGCATTCGATGTTCAGTCTGTTCGAAGAAGAGGAAAGACCGGATCAGCGAAGGTTTCAAACGGTCGAGGAAAGGGCAAAGACGAAACGAACCTCTCTTCGAAGATGAGGTTTGCAGAGCGACCTGTCGAATCCGATGAGATCCCAGCCTTCGACGAGAGCAATCCCGAGAGTCGATGGTGTGAGGTACTTGGTGTTTCCTTGCTGCTGCTCCATCACGTACTCTCGTTTGACGACGGTGGCGATGTGCTCTGCGATCGTCGCGTCGGTTCCTGAGGAAGAAAGACGAGAAAGAAAGGTAAGCTTGAAACGCGAGGATTATCGAAAAAAGCCACGTCATACGCACCGATACCATTCTGATCCATGATCCCAACGAGATCGGCTTCCGTAAGGAGAGAAGGAGCCGTGGTGAATCCACTCTTGAGTTCACAGACTGAGGGAACGAAGGTCTCGTCGACGACGAAGTCTGGGATGAGAGTTCCGTTCCAACGATCGTAAGGGTAGACATCGAGGTAGTTTCGTTGAAGTACGACGAGACCTGCAACAAGAGAAGGAAGGAACGCTTCAGAGTCAGTCGACAAGGAAAGAGAGAGGGAAGGGAGAGACGGGACAGACCTGAGGTGTGAAACTCCTCCTCTGCGATCTCGATCTCGACCGTCGTAGTCTTCCCTTGAGCATCCTGGGAGCACGAAGCTAGGAACCTCCTCGTGACGAACTCGTAGACCTTCTTCTCGTCGCCGGGACCAGGGTTCGTCCAAGCCGTCGGATGGATCGGAGGATGGGCCTTGTCGTTCTTCTTTCCATTTCGAGGACGTTGGAACTCTCCGTTCTGAAGTCTGTTCGAAAGAGAGAAAAGGTGGGGCTTCAGTTCGGACTTCGTCGAAGGAGGCGACTGAGAAAGAAACGAACGCTTGAGCGAATCCTCCCCAGTTGTTGTCTTGGATCTGCTTCTCGATGAGCGGCTTGAAGTCGAAATCCTTGTCGTACTGATCGGTCTCCGTTCGAGGATAGCTGAGGAATCCCTTCTGGTAGAGCTTTTCGGCAGCCTGCCGAAAAGAGTGGGGAATTTCGAACCAAGAGGGTCAGGGCTCGAGAACGACAAGACGGAAGGAAGCTTGACGCGGCGAGACTCACATCGAGGATCGCCTTGGGAGACATGTGAAGAAGCCTCGATCCAGACTTCTGCATCTCAACGGTGGTGAGAGGATAAGGTTTCCTGGTTGGCCAAATACAAAGGGGAGAGTCAGCGATCACGAAGGAAGAACAGATCGAGCAGAGCCAAACGGCGAGCAGAAGTCGAGACTTACCACTTCTTGCTCGGCTTCGTCTCAACCTTCGTCACCGTAGCCAACGGACTCTCCACACACTGCTCGTAGAGGACGACGGACGCCTCGAAGTCGAAGAGATGGTTCCTCCTCCAGTTGAACTCGATCGTGTTGTCGTCCTTCTCCTGTTGAACGGCGATGAACCAGAACTCCTCCGCTGCGAAGGCTTGGATGTGAAGGTATCGAGCGACGACGAATCCGAGAGTCGGAAACTGACAGGGACCTGGAAGAGGGGTTCAAAGACGCGAGGGAGAAACGAAGAGTCAGTACGAGGAATCGACGCGTCGAATCAGAGGAGGTGGATCGCGAGAGACGAAGCTCGGTCAAGAACGAGAATGTAGGAACCTCACCATAGCTGATGACCTTCTTATCTAGCTCTGGGAAGGCAGCTTGGAGAGCCATCGTCTGAAGTCTCGTGATGGCTGCTCCAGTCCGAAGATCGAGCTCGATTCGAAGGTCGACGGCTGCTGCCGAAAGCATGTCGAGAGCGATGGGATTCCGAGCGGCATTGTGGATCTGACTAGAAGAGTAAACAGTGAGTCAGACTCCTTTGCTCTCGTTGGAATGAACGGAGGGAGGAGAGAGAAAAGACGTCGTCTGAGAGAAGAGAGAAAGGGGAAAGGAGACCTCACGCTGGAATGATAGCGCTGAACTTGGCTCGAAGACAGTTGATCCGAGGGTTCGCTTGACGACAGTGCCCGAGAACCTCTGCTCCTATATGCTCTCCTTCTCGATCGCAATCCGTCCAGATGAGGAGGAGGTCGTGATCTCGAGCGAGTCGTTTGATGTTGGTCACGACGGGTTTGTTGTCCTGTAGAGAGGCGAAGGAAGGGTTTCAGCATCTCTTCAGAACAGTACCAAAGTCCTCTACTGGACGAGACCAAAAATAAGAGGGCCCACCTTGCTGAGCGACTCGTAGATCTCTGCGTCGAAGAGAGCGAAGGGAGGGCAAGAGTGCCACTTTCGATGCTCGTCTCCAAAGTCCCGATCGTTGACGTGTCCAAGAACGGCAGTGACGGTGAACTGGACGGGCTGAGGATGAGGAGGGAGTTTGTAAGGAAAGGTGTAGTTCTTGATGTACTTGGTTCCGGCGGCAGGAGTCTGAGGGGGAGAGAGGGAGGGAGGAGGAGGAGGAGGTCAGCTTTGTGAGCTCGTTCAGGCTTTATGAGGTTCGGAACGCTGCTCCTATCGAGCCTACAGAGAGGCCAGTTGGTGGCCTAATTCAACAGGGTCGAAGGGAGCTCAGATAAACTCGAAGGCGTGGAGAAGAAGGGACCAAAGATGCTGATCTCTCGACAGCTCGAGCTCAACATCCCTCCTCCCTTCCTCTCCACTTCGCCCGTCATCCTCCCCAGAGCCGCTCGAACGCACCCAACCCAGAGTGAAGCACGCATATACCCCTCTTCCTCTCGTTCCCAAAGAAGTAGGACCTCTCGCAGCTCCGTTCTCAAGACCGAAGCTCATCCGTCTCCCTCCTTCCACTCCTTCTCCTCCACCTCTCGTCCTCCCACCTCCTCCTTTCCTTCTCCCTTCTCTCCCCTCGCAAACCTCTCAGCTCGACGTTCGACTCACCATGTTCGCCTGACCCTCTCCCAAGATCCTAGCTATCTCCTTCGCGATCGAAGGCTTCTCGGCAACGCATAGAACTCTTCGAGGATGAGGATGGATGGGCATCGGTGGGAGGTTGAGGTTGTGGCTGCTTGCTAGAGCTGCTTTTCGAGGGTTGGTTTGATCGAGATTCGAGGAGGGTCGAATGGGCACGGAGGCCCCCTTGGAGGTTGGAAAAGGCGAGGTGGTAGGGTTGAGGAGAGAGGGAGGGAAGGGAAGATGGAAAGCGGAGGGAAGGAGCTCGTCTGAGCTCGAAGGAGAGACGCGCTGGATTTCTCTCTCTTTCCAGAGGGGCTGAAGAAGTTTTCTTTGCGGGTTCGAGGATCTTCTCGTAGTCTCAGAAAAGAGCAGAGTCGCGTGAGACCTTCGTAGAATCCTCTCTGCCAAAGGAACGGTGAGCTGGCCTTATGTAGCACGAAGTTGATCAGGGGAGCGACGCGTCGCAGATCCGCGATCTTGTTCTCGAAACGTGAAGGTTTTCTTGCAGACCAGAACGAGGAGACTTGCAGGAGACAGATAAGGAGTTCACGATGAAGGTACATGGTATCGGAACAAAGGAAGAGAGAGAGCTAGACTAGAAAGGATATTGCACAAGTTTGTATTTTTTTTGGAGCGCTCCCATCGGTTTGAATCCTCTGGTGCGCTGAGTAAAAGTGCCGAGCTCTAGGAAAGGTTATTAAAATAGGCGGGTGCATGGATGATGTCTTGGTAGACTAGCAAACGCCAGAGTGTGATTTTCCAGGTGAAGAAGAAAGAAAGAAAGAGGAAGGGGGAAGGGGAGGGAGGAAGGGAGAGGAGGATCCGCTCGCCGTCGAGTAAAAAGATTAAAGCCTCCCAACAAACGCGGGGAGTCCCAACGTAAGGTACGAGCGGAAAGGATAAAGGTATGGGTAGCAAGGTGTATCGTGCCTGTGAAGCTCACTGTCGTAGAGACAGGGACAGATCAACAAAATAGCAAGAACCTCCTCCTCACCTCCATCAAGTGAGACACGAGAAGAGATGAAGAAAAGGGTTGGTTGTTGTTCGCTACCTGAATGGAAGTTCTAAAGCCTAGAAGTATAAGGGCTAAAGTCTTCAAAGTGAGGTAGCGGTGGGGTTGTAGGAGGGAGGGAGGAGGGAAGGAGAGGGGAGGGGAGGGGGGAGGAGAGCGAGCGTTCGTAAGGAAGCGACTCGGGTTGGAACGAGATGGAGAGAAGAAGAAGAGACAGGACTGGGAGGGAAGAAGATAGAGGGAGATGGAGGGGTAGAAGGAGGAGACAAGCTCGACTCGAAGGGCGCTGGAGGGATCGAAAGGAAGGGAGGAGGTTTCAAGGTCTTTTTCGGACGAGGGATTACTGTGGAAAGAAAGACGAAAGAAGGTCAGCATCTGAGTATGAAAACTGAAGAAGGGGAGAGAGGAGACGAACGCTTTGGCACAAGGGATGGAGAAGGAGCAGGAGAAGGGAAGGGGAGGGGAGGAGGAGGTAGAGGGAAGGAAGGAGGTCAGAAAAGATCGAGTTTTGATCCCAACTCCTCACCGCCCTGTTCCCGCGTGCTTCTCAGAGTCAGAGGAAGAGAGGAAAACAAGCAGATCTTCTAAGGATCGAGGGGAGATGGGCTGAATACGGTCGTAGTAGAAGATCCGAAAGAGAGACTGTGAAAAAATGGAGGGTTTACCTCGGCGAGCGAGAGAGAGGAGCGCGTTTGGTTTTCACGCGTCGTCCCCTCTTTTCTCTTCCCGCTGAAACTCTGAGAGACCTGGTTCCCCGCGGCATGCACACGAGGCTGTGGAATGCTTCTAGGTGCTGAGAGCGATCTATCGAGGCATCCTAGTCAATCCTTCACCGCCTCAAACTCTGCTTTCTTGCCTTCGACCAGCTACCATCCCCTCGTCCTCTGCTCGTGAACTCAACTCATCCGTCTTCTCAACTCTATCGGCTTCGATACCTAAATCTCTAATTGTAAGTCTCCAGAGATCGCTTCGTTCACTCCTCTACCCTGTCTCGTTCGATCTCCAGGACGCGTCGTCGTTGTCGACCCGATGTCAATTTCCTGCTGCTCTCACTTCTTGAGTTTCTACTTTGAACATCTACGGATCTCGGACAGAGCGTAGAGCCCTGAAAGACGAAAGAAAATAGGCTCTTCAGCCAGATCTACAAACCCACAGACCTCTCCGAATCGACGCGGATTCTCTGTCCTCTCCCTTTCTCTTCCCCTCCTCAAACCCATTTACCGCACAAAAAATCCCCGCAACTCATTCACTCTCAGCTTCTTTACTCTGACCCCGAGGAAGACGTCTTCTGCCCTCATCTCGTAGGGAATCGACTGTTTCGCCCACTTTTTGATTGGCTCCGTTTTCCGACCCTGCCTCTTCCGCGAGGGTCAAGGTCAAGTTCGTCTCCAACTCCCATCCTTCTCTCTCCCCTCCCCCAACCCACCCTACCCCCCTCGTGAGTCCATCTACCCCGCACCTCCAGCTACCGACTCCCTCATCCCTCGATACCTTCCTAGAACGAGAAAGAACGAGCAGCAAAACTCAAGCTGATCACCTCCTCCCTCTCCTCCTTTTTCCTTCCTCCCTCCTCCTCCTCTCCCTCCCCTCACCATCGTTCCTCCCCCTCTACAGCCCCTTTCTCTTTTCTACTACTATGTTCCTTCCCTGGGGACCTCTCGGAGCTGGTCAAGGAGTCGCCAACTGGCTCTGGTCCAAGCCTGCTATCGCCACCGTCCTTCGACCTATCTCTCGAGTGTACATCAACCAGATGGGTTACCGACAGCTTGGTCTCCTCAAGGATGATATCATCCAGTGCGAGAACCCTATTGTTCAAAAGGTGCGTCGCATCTCTTTGCAGAGCTGGTTGGAGTGGGGGAGCGAGGGGAGCTGGAGGAGAGGTAGGGAGAGGAAGGAAAGGGAGAGGAAGGAGAGGAGAGCTGACTTCCTTTGTTCCTTCTTTCTCTTTCCCCTTCCCCTCAACTCTTCCTTCACCTCGCATCTATCTTACTACCACACCATCCCTTCGCTCCCCATCGAACCCATCCGATCGTCGAAACCGCTTCCCTCCATCGGCTTTCGATCCTCCCTCCCAACCCGACTCCTTCCTCGACTCTCACCCTCCAAACCCAACGTCAACGTCAACCCTACGAATCCCTTCCTTCCTCCTCTCCTCCATCGACTCCTTGCTCGGAATCCAATCCACTCCAGGTTCGTTCATCTTCCCATTCGGTTTCTTCGTTGAACGACCTGGCGTTCGCGTGCGATCTAGCGATAAAGACCCAAAGGCTGACTCTTGATTCGTTCTCTCCCTCCTTCCTTTCGTCCCTCTCTCTCCCTCCCTTGTCCCATCGCTCGACCCTCATGATCTACTCCTACCTCACCTACATCGCACTCATTGCAACACCACTTTCACAAAACACCTTCGTCTTCCAACCCAACCCGACTCAATCACCTCTCGTCTCCTCCCTCCCTCAACCTCAACCTCACCTCACCTCTCTCTCCTCACTTAGGCTCTCGGCCGCCTCACCGCTCGAGAGGGTTACGATCGAAACTACCGACTCCGACGAGCGATGCAGCAGGAGATCATCCACCGAGATCTTCCCAAGGCCGAGTGGACTACCGACGAGCAGGTGCGTCCCTTTCTCTCCTCCCTTTCTCTCCTCTCTCCCGAATCCACCTCCAACCTCTCTCGCTCGAACGAACAGTCGAACTGACCTTCCTTCCCTTTTGACTCGTTTGCTCGTTCGTCTGTTTGTAGGACATCCCCTACCTCCAAGGAAAGATCCTCGAGGTGATGAAGGAGGAGAAGGAGCGAGCCGAGTGGAACAACATGACTGTTACTAGGAAGTAAAGTCGGTGTGTGTTCGTGTGCAGTGTTAAGGAGGACGAGGGGTGTGTGGGATCTTTGAAGGAAAGAGAGGGAGGGAGGAGGAGAAGGACGTAAAGTAGAGATAGGTCGAAGAGGAGGAGGGCTGAAGGAAGAAGGAAGATACGATGGTGGCTTTCTCGTTTCGATTTCGCCCAGTTCTCTTCTTGCCCAAGCAAGTCGAGGCGTCAACTTGCGATCTGAGTGTACCTTCAAGATAAAGGAAGCCTCGCCTCATTCCCAGCACGTCTTCTTCGCATGCGAGCTCGGCCAGTCGGGCAGCTCCTCCTGCCCTTTCTTCCTTTGACCCACACGATCTCTTTCTCCCTCAAACCACCACCCCACCCTTTCCATTTCTTCTCGTTCAACAGGATGACCCGTTTCCTCTCCATCATCCTCAACCCAACCTCGGGAGCTCGAACATCTACAACTTGTTCGTCTCCATCTCGTTCAACCTCCGCTTCGCTTGTTCGAATCGAAGCTCACCTTCCAGTCCTCGCTTACTCCTCTTTCTCCGTGCTATCTTTGCTCCCTTCTTTTCTCGCAGTTCTCAACGAGACCTTACTCCCTCTACTCGAAGCCTACAATGGAAGTCCAACCGGAGAAGCGGACCGAATCGAATGGGAGATCCTGACGAGTGAGAAGGAGAACGACGGGGTTCGATTGGGAGAGCTGCTACGAGCTCGATGGGAGGCGGACGAGAAGGAGGAGGTCGTCAGAGCTGTGGTTCTGGGTGGGGATGGGACTAGTCATGGTGAGTCGGTCAATGGCGAGACGAGCGAGGGAGAAGGCAAGGGAGGGAAGGAGAGGGAAGTGCGAGCTCGAGCTCACCCATCTCCGCTCGTTCTTGTTTGGTTTCTCGTTACTTCTCGCAGAATTGATCGAAGGCTTCTTCCCTCCCTCTTCCCTCTCCACCAACACTCCCTCCGCCGCCCAACCGACGCTCGAGCTCGTCCCCCTGCCCTTGGGAACAGCCAACGCCCTCTTCAACACCCTTCATCCGCCCTCGACTCTCGTCTCTCCCTTGCCTTCCTTCGCTTCGTCCCTCAACCTGACAGAGCAACAAACCTGGTCTCTTCGCTCTTTGCTTTCATACCTTTCCTCGGCAACCACCTCCAGTTCCAACTCCAAGGAAAACCTTCTACCCTTGCCTTTAACGCTCACAACCCTCCTCCCGCCCGTCTCCTCAACCCTCCCACCCGTCAAACTCCTCACCCACATCGTCCTCTCAACAGCCATGCACGCCTCCCTCCTTGAACGATCCGAAACCTTTCGAGCTCAGTACCCTGGAGTGGAGAGGTTCAAACTCGCAGCGGAACAGGTCCTCTCTTTACCCTTCCCTGGTCGCCTCACCCTCCTCGCTCCTCACTCTTCCAACACCAACGCGAACGTCCTACGCTACTCGCCCACCTCGAAAACCTTCCAACCCCTCTCAAAGAAGAAAGGTCTGGTTCTCGACGGCCCGTTCGCTTACGTGCTGAGCTCAACGGTCGTTTCAAGGCTGGAAGCGAGCTTTGTGATTCAGCCTTTGTTGGAGAGGGATCCGCCTGGAGGGGAGGGAGGAACGATGGATTTGATGGTGCTTAGGCCTGGGAGGTGTAAAAAAGTGATGGAGGGAGAAGAGTGGGAAAGGGTGGTGAGAGGGGTGATGGGTGGGGCGTATCATGGTGAGTTGAGAGAGGAGAGAAGACGCGTCGAGACGACGTTCGAGCTCGAGGTTCGTCGCTGATCTTTCCTTTTTGGATTTTGGGTCGACAGATGGGAAGCACGTTGAAGAACTAATTGAAGATGCAGTGGTAGAGGGGGAAGGAGGTGAGGGCGTAACGGAAGTCTATCGAGTTGGAGGATGGGTTTGGGAGCCTCAACCTGTACGTTTCCTCTTCCTCTTTCTTGCCTTCCCTCCCTCTTCTTCTTCCCCGACCCAACCACACACCCCTTCGTTCAGCCATCTTCTCTCTTTCTCTTCCTCACCCAAAGTCCCTCGTCACTCGCCTGGCTCTAGAATTCTAACGCGTTCGTCTCTTCCTTTCAACAGTCCTCGTCCAACGAACAAACCCCCTCCCACGTCATCTGCGCGGACGGAGCGATCCATCGGGTTCCTGTGGGTGGGAAAGCGGTAGTGGAGGTGTTGGGGACGGGTTCGGGTGGGGATGTGAAGGTTTGGCGCTGAGGAGAGGAGAGGACGAGCAGGGAGAAGTTTGGGAGGGATCGGACGGGAACGAGGCTGGGGTTCGATGTTGCGTAGGTGGTTGACTGGTGGTTGGCGACTCATGATTACGCTTTGACGAACTGAACAGAGGGAAGAGGGAAGGGAGAAAGAAAAGAGAGAGAAGAGGAGAGGAGAGACGCGATGGGTTGTGTTCTCGATTCGAGCTTGCTCTCTGTTTGCGCTTTCAAGTTGTGAGAAGCAGGATTCGTTTGGACCCTGCGTCGGTCCTCGAGAAGAAAAAGCCGTGAAGACGGCGAAGGAGATTGGAATCCGAGGAGAGGAGGATGAGGTTCTGCGTCGTTTTCCTTGTTGTCGAAGAGGGGAGAGAAGTTGTGCTCGACCTTGGGTCGACTGATGATGGGATTCTCGTCCGAGGGAGGTGCGGATCGTTTTCGAGGTGGCATGGAGGGTGAAGAAGGGAAGGAGGGAGGGTTGGGAGATGATGGCTGTTTGAAGGGAGAAGGGTTCATGAGCTCGTTCCTCCTTAACCGTCACCTTCACCCCCCTTGACCCTTCCTTTCGAGGAGGATTTTCATTCTCTCGACACCATGGCGACCTACCACCGACTGTCCTCTTCCCCTCGACCTTCAACTTCTTCTCTTCGAGCTCTCGAGCTCTCTCCCCCTTCCTCTCCTCCAACAAGAGCTCATCGTTCAAACACGCTCTCCTCCCTCAACGGTTTCGACTTCGCTCTCGATTCTTTGGTTATCCCTCTCAGTCTCAGCAGAGAAGATGGAGGTAACGATGGCACTGGTGAAGGAGGAGAGGCGGAGAAGCATGTCGGGCTCATCAATGGTTCGTCTGGCAAGAGAGAAGGAAGGGAAGAAAGGAACCGAGCTCACCCATCACTCCTTCCTTCCCTCTCGTCCTCCAGGAATCGCCCTCGTCGTCGGTCTTCAAGTCGGATCCGGGATCTTCTCATCTCCAGGAGTCGTCTTAGCTAGCGTTGGAAGCAGTGGAGCAGCTCTGGTCGTCTGGGTGCTCTCGGGCTTCCTAGCCTGGTCAGGAGCTGCTTCTTTCGCAGAGCTTGGTAGTGCCATTCCTTTGAACGGAGGAGCTCAAGCATATCTTGCTTGTGAGTACCAGATCAGGCATCATGGTCCACACCAGCTGACCACTTGGTTATCATCTCCAGATTCCTACGGGCCACTCGTTTCCTATCTCTTCTCGTGGACCGCGTTCGTTCACTCTCTCTTTCCCTGTTTATCCTCGCTGCGATGAGCTTCTAGCTGATTGCATTCGTCCTTCTTCCTCGCAGGGTATCTCTACTAAAACCAGGATCCTCAGCCATCATCGCTCTCATTTTCGGGTACGTCCTCCTCGTCCTCTCACCGTCTTTCCTTCCCTTGACTCACGCGTCGCTCTCTCCCAACCTCCTACCGTCTTTGGAACTCGCAGAGAGTACCTCAACCGACTCATCTACCACTCAACCTCATCGGATCCTACCAATATCATAGAGATACCTGAATGGTCGATCAAACTCACAGCGACACTCGCCATTTTGCTCGTCTCCCTCGTCAACCTGGCGAACGCGAGGATGGGCACGGGAGTGCAGGTCGTTCTTACTTCGATAAAGGTGAGACATGGGTTGTTTCTGATCGATCACATTCCAGCGTCTCGAATTCGAAGAGAGAGCGAGAATGAGGCTCGAAGTCGAGTTGTTGACGCGTCGCTCCCTCCTTTCCTTTTCTTTCCCAGCTCTGCTCGCTTCTCTTCGTCGTCGGACTCGGGCTCGTCAGTTTAATTCGACACGGACCTGGAGATAGTCTCAGGCTGGACACTCTCTTTGAAGGAAGCTCGTCGAATCCAGGGAGCTACGCCATCGCTTTGTGAGTCTTCGTCCTGCCTTCGTTTGTTCAAATCGAAGGCTGATCCCGTCTTTCTTCTCCTTGTTCACTCGTCAGCTACTCCGGCCTATGGGCTTTCGATGGCTGGGATCAATCCAACGTTCGTCGTCTCGCTTTCTCCCCTCTCACTCTTCTCGTAACGATGCTCACAACCTCTCCTCGTTCTCTGCAGTACGTTGCCGGCGAAATGATCAACACAACCCGAGATCTACCTAGAGTGATCCATACCTCGATGGCGATTGTCACGGTCCTTTTCACCATGGCGAACGTCGCGTACTTCGTCGTCCTGGATGAGGCTACCGTCGCTCGCTCCAACACCGTTGCTCTCGTTCGGCCAGATCTTCTCCCTTTTCCATATCCAGAGTCTCTATATCCCCTCGACTAACCTCTTCTTTCTCTGCTTCTTCTCTTCAGGACTTCGGTTCGGCTCTCCTCGGACCCGCAGGAGGGATCACCTTCTCGGTTCGTCTCGTCTTCTTTGGACGTCGACGTCGACGTCGACGTCCTCTTTCGCCCGTTCACTGAACTCCCTCCCTTCTTTCGATCCAGCTACTCGTCGCCATCTCCTGCATCGGAGCTCTCAACGGATCCTTCTACACCTCCGCTCGACTGATCTACGCAGCAGCGAAGGAAAGGACGCTGCCTGCCCTCTTCGGACGCCTACACCCTGTTCGAAAGACACCCGTAAATGCGATGGGGCTTCAGGCTGGCTTGACCATCGTGTTCACAATTTTTGGAGGAGGATTCCGCTCCCTCGTCAATCTGTTCAGCGTGGCCAATTGGTTGTTCTATCTTTTGACTGGTGAGCCCTACACTCTTTCCTCTCCTTCGACAACTGAGCCTGACCTTCCTTCTTTTCTAGTGATGGGACTGCTCATCCTGAGAGTCAAGGAACCCTACCTCGAACGACCGTACAAGACTTGGTTGATCACGCCCGTTATCGTTCGTTGTCTCCCTCTCGATCTCGACTTCAGTCCCGTCGACCCGACCGAAGCTGACGTTTCTCTCTTTTCGCTTGATCTTTCGAATCTCAGTTCTGCATTGTAGCCCTCTTCCTCCTCCTCATGCCAATCATAGCAGCTCCCTTCGAAGCTCTTGCCGCTTTCGGTACGTTCTCTTTCTCCCCTCTCCCTCTCTCCCCCTCTCTTCTTTCCTTTTTCCCTCTTCCTCGTCCAAGCTGACGCCCAAACCTTTCTCCTTTCTTCTCTTTGCTCCCTTCGTTGCTTTCCTTCGTACAGGCTTCATCCTCGTCGGCCTCCCTCTCTACTATCTCACCGCCTCCTCTCGAGAACCCCACGGAGGACCAGGAGGATCCAGCAGTCGAGGACGCGTGGACGAGTCTTCCTCGGTTTGGGAGCGGGTGAAATCGGGTTGGGAGAGCTTCGTGGGTGGTTTGGGGAAAGCTGGACGAGGAGGGAGGAGTGGAGGAGGTGGAGGGGGAGGAGGAGGGGAAGGGAGGGACGAGACGGTAGAGATGTTGAGCTCTAGATCAGGTGGTGGGATGGAGATGAGTGAGGTTAGATAGGCTAGATTAGAATAACGTAATGATATTGGTACATAGCTGGAAGAGATTGAGAGAGCGAGGGGAGGGGAGGAAGAGGAAGCGGATCGTGTTCCGACGCGTCGGGAAACGGCCTTGCTCGAGCGGTGGGAACGCGTATCTGCGAAAAGCGGGGAAAGGAGTAAAGATACAAAGTTCGTTAAGATCGTTCACGAACGGTGATTACACTACACAAGGCGAAACCCAAAAAGAGGAGAAAAATAACGAAAGAAAGAAGAAGGCGGGTCCGGTTCCCGAGCGTCCTTGTCCCATCTCTTGCCCTCCCCTGAAGCTGAAACAAAGTTACGAAAGAGACGACCTCTCGGGTTCAAGGACATCGATCTAGTTGAGAGCGAGAGATCCGTTGGAAGGTTGGTCGAGTTGAGTTTGAGTTGAGTCGCGTCTTCCTCCTCGAGGTTTGATTGACGAAAATAAGACGGAGATAGGTTAGGGTTGGAAGAGGTGTAAGAAGATGTCTGAGAAAGCGAGAGCGGACAGGTCAGCTCAAGAAGAAGCAGGTAATATGAGACGAAGAAAAACTGACAAGGATTGAACGTTGAGGTCCAGAAGAGAATCAGGATGAGCTGAGTTCCGACGGGGTCGAGAGCGAAACGAAGATTTTGAAGGAGTTGGCGAGAGAGTGGAGTAGTCGAGAGGGGCAAAGGTGAGAAGCAGGACTGAGAGATTGGAGATCTGTAGGATTCGAAGACGCGATGTTTGAAAGTCAATTTCGGCTACATCGTTGCTTGGCGACAGAGGAGGGAAAAAGGACTCGCCTTGACCCCATCAAAGGTTGAACTCCTCAGCAGCTGTGAGCCAGGTATAGCTCCCATCCTGAGAAGACACGACTCGGGCGTGGACGATCGTGAAGTTACGAACGGCACTCATCTGCGAAGGAAAGGGAGAAAGAACGTGACGCGTCGAGAGTTCAGCTATTCGTCCTCTGTTTTTCGCCGAAAGAGCTCGTCAACACTCACAGGTACATAGACCAGCGTAGCAAGAGCCAGATCTCCCAAGCACGGTTCCCTCCAGCCGTCGAGCCAAGTTCCGGACTCTACCATGAATTTTCTGGCGCCAGGATGCTGGAATTTCCTGTGACAGAGGCCTCGAATGGACTCCCTGGCGTCCTCCAGTCTGCCGAATCGAGCAGCGATGGCGAATCCTCGTAGTGGGGAGGTCTTGTTGAGTACTGAGGAAGAAAGTGAAAAGGAGGAAGGAACGAGGTCAGCTCGACTCGACCTTCGGTCCCTCTCGACCGACCGATTTTTCGACCCTGAGGACTTACCTGAGAGCTGTATACGAGACACGACGTCGAAGACCAAGGGGAGCTGATAACGGTACGCCAGGTCGAGAACGTTCTCGAGAACCACGATCTGAGGAGGAAGAAGAAGAGAAGAGAGAGCGAGCCGGACCGTTGAGGTCAGCTTGAGGTCGAGTTTGAGGCGGTTGGAGGGGAAGGGAACCAACATCTGCAAAGAACTTGTAGACAGGGAACTTCGGAGGGGATCCGTCGAGGTCCATGTACTTGGAGGGGATGGTGTGGCGGAGGAAGAGCTGCAAAAAGGGGAGATGGAAAAGAGAGAGGGAAGCGAGTCAGAACTCAAGAGACGAGCTCGCCATTCCAAAGAGCTCCGCTGATGGCAGCAAGAGAGAAAACTCGGGCAGAGAGCACGGTGGTACTAAGCATCCGATGGTATAAAATCCGCAAAGGGATACGGAAAACGGAAAGGTCAGAACTCACCTCGAAGGGTGTGCTGAGCTCGTTCAAGTTGACGGGCTGTAGCTTTGGTTGATCGTCCTCTTCTGCTGAACGAGACCTCGAGGTGCTCGAAGACGGAGTGTTGATCGATACGATGGGAGGAGGAGGTAGGATGGCTTCAAAGGCGGGGCAGTGCGTCTTGAGTATATATCGAGGGAGTGCGAACGAAACGCCGTCCAAGCAGGTCAGGACGAGGTCGGAGGAGGGGGAGCACGAGGTGTCGAAGAGAGGTGCAAAGTTATAGAGTTTCGCCGTCTTGATGGAAGGTCTGCTGCTTTCCGAAGAGGTAGAGGGAGAGCGAGTCCTTCTGGGAGGCATCTTTGGATGGGAAAGTAGAGAGCTTGAGCTTGAAGGAAGGGAGGGAAGGCAGGAGAGTGATGAAAGTTGGGGGATGAACCTCCGAGCCCTCCTTCCTTCTCTCTTGTTGACCTCCAACCCTTTTGACCTTTTTATCAACGGAAACCCTTTTCTCCTTCTCTCTTCTCCTTCTGGTTCTCCCTCGACGCCTTCTCCTCTTCGCCCTCCCATCTCGTTCCTCCTTTGCTCTATCGCGTCTCAGAGGATGGCCTCGCTTCAAAATCTCCTGCCTCAGTTTTATTCGACCAGGGCAGCTCCCGACGAGCACGTAGAGTCCCATAAGAAGGCTACTTTCAGGGAAATCTTCAGGCACTGTGAGTCACCTCTTCCTTCTCCCCATATGCACGAGCGAGACTCTGAGAGCTCATCGTTGCCTCGTTCCATCGTCCTCTCAGATGGCGTCGACTGGGCGCTGGCCGTCCTTCTGTGGTTCCTGCTGGGCTACCTGAACCAAAGACCAGGACACAAGAGAGAGTTCTCGTTGCATAGCGACATTAGCATTCAACACACCTTTGCTGTAGAGTGAGTGGACCGACGATGAAGCGGAGAGAGGACGTGAGCTCACCTCGCCTTCCCTCCTTCTTTCCCGTCCCACCTCGTCTCGCAGAGAACGTGTTCCCGTGAGTCTTTCAGTCCTTTAATACAATGAGCTCGGAGATTCCACGATCTCAGAGCTACGAGGTCGAACCCTCACGTCAGAAGGAGAAAGAGGCATTGGAGGAAACCTCATCGGCGATGCCCTTCCTTCCCTCCTCGCCCCATGCTGAATGAACCCTTCTCTCATTCGTCGTTCAGGCTGCCCTCCTTCTAGGCATTTCTCTTCTCTTCCCTCTCGCATCGGTCCTCCTCATCTCTCTCTTTGTCATGAGGTCTACCTGGTGCGTCTTCTCTCCTTCTCGCCACCACAACTCCCTTGGCTCCATCCGCTGATCTTGCGTTCCTCCTTTCTCCTTCCTCTCCTCTCTCGCATCCTCAACCTCCAGGGACGCCCACAACTCTGCTCTCTCGGTTCTCATGAGCTGGACCGTCTCTGGAATTGTGACTCAGGTCATAAAGGTTCGTCTCCTCCCTTTTTCGAGTGGAGAGGAGGAAGAAGAAGCTGAAGCTGACCTCGACACGTTCGTTCGCACTACCTCAGATCATGGTTGGACGTCCTCGCCCTGATCTCCTCGACCGATGTGTTCCCTACGCTGGAGCCCAAGATGCGCCCATCTACGGTCTTTCCAACTACACCGTCTGTACTCAGACGGACGCCTTCATCCTCAATGATGGATTCAAGTCGTGAGTCTTCGATTGTTGTTTGGTTTTTGCGTCGACGCGACTTCGACTGATCTTTTCTCTTCTGTCTTTCTTCCTCTTCCAAGCTTCCCATCGGGCCACTGTGAGTCTTATGCTTCTCTTATGTTCTCTCCGCTCCCTTTTGCGACCAAGCCCTGACCTTCCTCGGTTTCGTTCTTCGTCGAACCTCAGCTTCCCTTTCCTTCGCCGGTCTCGGTCTCCTCGCCTTCTACCTCTCTGGGAAACTTCACCTCTTCTCCACTCGAGGGCACAAGGCTCGAGCATGGCTCGCTCTCTTGCCTCTCCTCGCTGGAATCATGGTGGCGGTCTCGAGGACGAGTGAGTCCCGTTCGCGCCGACGCGTCTCGTTCGTTCGTTCCTTTGCCTCTCGCTGACCCTCTTTCGTTTCCTCCTCGCTTCCAGTGGACAACCGGCATCACTGGCAGGTGCGTTTCTTTGTCTTTTCCCGAAGTCTCAGTCCTCTTCCTCTTTTCTTCTTGCTCACTCTCTACCTCTTCTCTTCCTGTCTCGCAGGACGTCCTCGTCGGCTCCCTCCTCGGCCTTTCCATCTCCTTCATCACCTACCGAGGCTACTACCCACCTCTCGCTCATCGACACTCCCACCTCCCTTACGCTCCTCGAGAGCTCGACGGAGACGAGTTCTCCGAGGAGGGAGTCCAACTGGGGAACGGTTCGGCGAACGGGAGGTACGAGAGGGTTGCTGGAAACGGAGGAGAGGAGAGGGTCGTGACGAGGCCTACTGAGGCAGAGGATGAGGACTAGGTTGAGCAAGCGATGAAGGAAGAGAGGTGTGGAAGTTCGGGTTTGACGAAGAACACTCTCAAAGAAGGAGAGAGCGGCGGAGAGGAGACGGATGGAAACGGATAAACGGATCGATTTGTTTGCGATTTTTGATTTGTGCTAGGCTATAGATACCTCCTCTCTACTATCATGAGACGGTTTCCCTCTTCTCTTCTCGGAAAACGGATCAAGAAAAGAAAAGAACGGAGGGACCATCTCAAAGCTCAAAAGTTGACCTTCTTCCTTTCCTTCCTTCTCCTCCGACCTCTTCCTTCCCTTTCCTCCCAAACAACCAAAGATGGATCCCCCTCTCTCTCCTCCTCCTCCTCTCTCTCAGAACCTCTCCTCCCTCCTCTCTCAGCTCCAAGGGTCCTCCGCTTCCTCGACTCCTCCTCCTCCTCCTCTCGCTCCTTCAGCTCACTCTCCTTCGAACTCGACCGGAGGACGAACGATCGACGATCTCTTCAGGACTATCCGAGCAGGACCGCCAGGACCAGCAGGATTGCCTACGTCTCCTACTCACTCTACCAGTGCGATGAGTCAGGAAGAGGAGCAGAGGAAGAGAATAGGACTCTTGTCCATCTTCAACACGACTTCACCAGCATCGCCTCCTCCTCCTCAAGCTCCTCCTTCTTCCAACAACAACATGTACCCTGGATCGGCTCCGAGCTCGTATATCGCTGCTCAGAATGGACCTCCTCTCGGTGCGAATGGATCTGGAATGGGAGGAGCAGGAGGGAAGAGTCTGTTGGATCTACTGATGGGAGGAGGAGGAGGAGCTGGGTGAGTTTCACCTTTCGTCTCTCTGTTTCTCTCGTTTCTTTCCGAAGCCGAGCTAGGAAGAAGTTTTTTCCTTCACATCCCCTTGCTCGAGTAGACATCTTTCCCCCATGTCTATCTCTCCCCGATCTCTTCGGGAAGCGTTCAATCTTTCTCGCCCAACCTGACCTTTCACATCTCCTCCTTCACCTTCATCGAGACTGACTCCTTTCGCTCTTTATCTGTCTCCCAACCACCACCATCAACCAGACTGCAATCTCCTCCCACTTCTTCGCCTTACTCTCAAGCTCCTCCTCCTTCTCACCTTCGCTCGGAACCCTCTCCTCCTCCTCAAGAATCGATGAACCCTCTCGTCCCTTCCTCCCCTCCTCCTCCTCCTCCTCCTCCCTCCTCCTCCGTACTTCAAGCACACGACCAGCAGCAGGAGACCAGCGGCCACTCCGGATCAACACCGGACTATCGTCCTTCAGAACAACCAGTCCCACTCGCTTCCATGGCTTCTCCCTCCCCTCCTTCCTCGCATCCAGAGCTCGTCGCCGTCGTCGAGGTCGTTCAAGCTCAACTCTTTTCTCCCTCCTCCCCAGCCAAAGCCCCACCGCCTCCCTCCCTCTTCTCCTTCGTCTCCGACTTTGATGCGTTCGGTCCTCCTTCGTCGAAAAGGTCCAAATCCGTCGTCCCGCCAGGATCAGGAGGAGCGACAACCTTGCCTCTCACGAGATCGATCTCCTCCACCGCTGGACCTGCTCCTCCTCCTCGTCGTTCGGAGGAACCTCTCTTCGATGGACTTCCTCCCACCTCCTCGTCTTCTTCCGGCCAACTTCTATCCTTCCTCTCTACCTCCTCTACCGATACCACCACCACCACCGTCGTCCCAGGACTCCCCAAACTCTTCCCCGACCTCTTCCCTGCCTCTCACTCCCTCCCACTCGCCTCCCCTCCCGCGTCGAGCCACAGTCCTTACTCCCAGGACGAACAGAGGTCGAGAACTCCCTTGTCCTCCAGCATGAGCAACCTCGCTTCCCTCGCCGAAGGACCAGCACCAGCAGGAGGATCCTCCCTCGTCGTCGTCGGAGATCAGGTACCCTCGTCGTCGTCGTCGCCCAAGAAGCAGCAGCCCCAGTTCGGACACACTCGAACTCCCAGTGGAACCCTCCGAGCCAGTCGAGGAGAAGTCACACCCTCAGGGACCTACAGAGCCAAAGGGTTTGTCGAGGTCGAGAGGAAGCATCGTCGAAGCGGGAGTTGGCAGTCGGTTCGAGCTCCCAAGGTGCTCGAAGGGAGGGAGACGATCATCGACGTTTCGTTGCCCAACTTGGAGTCTTTGGTGCAGTCGGATGTGATTCAGAGGAAACCGATCACGATCATCAAGGGAGATTTGTGCTTCAGTAAAGGGAGGACGGTCGGGAGCAGCAGGACGGGAGCCATCGCTTACTGTATGAATAAGGGTGAGTTGGCCCGGCCTCCCTTTCTAAAAACTCACCAAGCTGACCTTGACGCTCCATTTCTGTTGGTTATCTCAGGTCGAGTGCGTCTGATCGACGAGACTACGGGAGCTCGAGCTCTTCTCAAACTCCCTTCGGAATGGTTCGCTCGAGACGCTCAGGTCGCCAACCTCGAACTCGAAGGAACCAAGATCGCCTGCATCACTACCGACGGAGGTCTCATCGTTTGGAGCTTCCCGTCTACGTGGTCGGAGGATAACCCTGAGTGCGTCTCTCCTCTCTTTCTCTCTCTTCTTCGGACGCGTCTGACTTTCTCTCCCTCTCGTCGTTCTTCCCTTCGCTCCAGTTGCCAAATCATCTACGCCGTCGCTCCTCCTTCCATTCCTACCTCCCGCTTCAACCTCGTCAAATGGCAGAGCCCTACCACCCTCGGAGTCTCTTCCGGATCCTCCATCGTCCTCCTCGACCTCCCAACCGTCTCCCAAGCCTGGCTCGAAACGTCTCCTTCCTCCCCTGCTACTCCCGACTTCCTCTTCGACGGAGAAAACACCAGGCGGATCAGCTTCTCCCCCGATCCAGTCGTCGGGTTCGGGTTCGTCAACTCGAGCAAGGACGGGAGTGGGAGAGGATTTGGAGTCGTCGTGCTTTCGTCGTCGTCGAACGGAGAGGGAGAGAGGGAGAAGGCGATGTTGGCGACGTTGATGGTCACGGACGAAGGAGAGTCGACCTACTCAGTGGTGGAGGAGTTGGATTGTAGAGCTTCGTCGGTGATGTTCGTGGACGAGAGGAACGTAGTGGTTGGGTCGGAGAAGGACACGGTTGCTCAGCTGTTCAAGCTCGAGCAGGAGGAGAAGGAACAGCATGGGTTCTCGTTGAGGGGTGCGATTAGGTTCGAGAAGCCTGAAGGTGGGCCGGGGATGTTTGCGAAGATCGAGTGGGATCCCAAGAGGGAGTTGCTTTGGTGAGTCGCTCTCTTTCTCTCTTCATCGTCTCTGCTCTCTTCTTCTCTATCACTTCTCATCCCTATTTTTTTCGACGGCTCAAGCTGACCCTTCCTTCTTCTCGTTTCTTTTCCTACCTCTCAGGATCTCCAACACCGCCCGTTCTTCCCTCTTCGCCTTCCGACTCCAACTCCACCCTTCCTCCCCAACCTCCCTCCCCTTCACTCAAGTCGCCGAATTCCCAGTCGACCAAGCCATGTCCTCCTTCCACATCTCCATCTTCTCCAACGACTTCGAGATCTACACGGTTTCGACCCACGGAATCGACCAGATCACGATCGGAGACGCGTCCCTCCGAGACGTCTTCGCCTCCTCTTCGTCCACCGCTACCGCTACCGAAGGCGAGGAAGTTGAGGACCTCGAGCAGGAACTCGCCGTCATCATCAAGACCGAGGAAGTCGAGGTTTCGTTGGAGGCTACGTCGGCCGTTGAGCAGGAGGAGTCGAAGCCGTCGACGAGTTTCGTCGCTAACGGAGGGACGTCGTCGAACGCTACTCCTACGGTCGGAAGATCGAAAAGGAGAGCGAAGGCTGCTGCCGCCGCTGCTGCTGCTACGATTCCACCTCCGGAGGATTCGTTTGGGAGGAGTCAGGTTGCTTCGAGCTCGAGTTCGAGTGGTGCCGTTCCCGGAGGAGAGGGAGCAGGAGGAGGAGCGGGAGTGAGCAGTGGGTTGTTGGCTGAGATCAAGAAGGTTGAGGAGAACATCAAGAACAAAGTCTCGGCTCTTCTGGAGAAGCAGAGTGAGTCTTGCTTCTTTTCTTCTTCCTCGTCGTCGTCTGAAGTTCGACGCGTCCGCTGACTCACTTTCCTTTCGTTCCTCCTTCTCGATCAGGCAATCGACTCGAAGCCAACGACCTCCAACGTCAAGAAACTGTCTTCAAGCTTATCGCCAACGAACTCAAGACCAACACCACCAAGGTTCTGGCCTCGTCGGTCCAGTCGGAGATGCGAGCAAACATTCTGCCTGCTCTGCTCGAGGTGACGAGGGAGGAGATCCAGGCGCTCGTTCAGGCTGAGATTTCGAAGGGACTGAAGGATGCGATGCTTAGTGTGAGTTGTTGCGGAGAACGGTTCTTCTGGCTTTTGACGTCGAGGAACTCACGCGTCGTCTTCGTTTCTCAGTCTCTTCCCTCCGAACTCGAGCGTCATTTGAACTCAAGAGGTTTCGCTTCGGCGGTGTTCCCTTCGGTGGGTCCTTCACTTCCAGTACGAGGGCAGAAGGAAGACGTCCAAGTCGAGCTGACCTTCGACTCCCTTCTTCCTTCCAGATCGACAAAGCGATCAAGGATCTGATCCACAAGACACTCGTTCCCGCCTACAACGACGCGACTTCTGAGATGTACGACGCCCTCTCGAGGGAGATTCGAGCTGACATGGTCGCGTGAGTGCTTCGTTCCCTTCCTCTCGAGAGATCCACGAGCTCAAACCGACGTCCTCTTTTCTTCTTTCCCTTCTCACAGCATCCGCAAGGAAGTCGTCGCTGAACAGTCCAACGCCCTGATCGAGACCCACTCCCTCGTTCAGGACATGTCCAAAACTATCCTCGCTCTCGGAACTCAAGTCCTCGACCTCCAGAAGATGGTCACCAAGCTCCAAACCCAGATGGAACGTCAACCGATCGCGTCGTCCTCGTCGTCGGCAACTCGAATCATCTCGAGTCCTCCTGCAGCTCCTCCTCTTCCTTCCCTCAACGGCCCTTCCTCTCACCATCACCAGTCACCGAACGTCTCCTCTCACACGGTCGTTCCTCCGGGATCCTCAGCCTACCCCGTTCACCACCGAAACCCTTCCCTCCCTCCCAACCTCGTCCAACAACCCCAACCTCCTTTCCCCATGGCTCCCCCTCCTCCTCCTCAGCAACAGCAGCAGCAACCACCTCCGATGGATCTCGAGGATATCTGGACCGAGACTTTCATGTCGAACGATCCAAACGCCCTCCCAGCGATGATCTCTCGAATCTCGCCTCAGGCGCTGGATCAGATGCTTCCTCCCGACAACAGCCAAGCCGCCTCGCCTCTCAGTCAGACCCTCATCTTGACGCTCGTGCACAAGGTCAGTCGGCCTTCCATTTATAGACCTTACTCTCAGCCTCTTCGTGAAGGAGCTCAAAGCTGACCGTCTCGTTTCCTTTTTCTTCCTCGCAGTTCACCGACCTCCTTTCGAAGACAAACCTCCAGTCCTCCCTCTTCCCTACCGCTCTTCTGTTCATTCAACGAGCCTCGAGATTCCTGGATCCTCGAGTTCGTCCCTTCTTTCCCATGTTCTCTTCCCTCTTCGATTTCGACCGAACCTGACGACTTCTCTCTTTCTCTTCTTCTCTCCCTCTCAGGACCCCGTCGTCGCTCCTTACAGCTCAAGAGTTCTCTCCGTCGTCCTCTCCACCCTCTCGAAGATCGAGGAGTCCGTCGTGCGATCAGCTGGAACTGGAGAGATCGGGGAGAGGGAGAGGGAGAACGTCGTGAGGATGCTCAGAGGAGTGATGAACGAGCTCGCTTCGAAGTGTTGAGGTGCTGTTCAGTCTAGTCTAGTTTAGGTTTCTTTGTGTTCCCTTTAGTATAGGTTTCGAAGAGTTTCTTGGGTGTTGTGGAGTAACAGTAGTAGTGAAACGAAATGATCTCAATGATGAAGTCCCGCGACGGAGCGAGAGAGAGTTCTCGAGCCTTGAATTTGATAGAGGTGCGTGAAGTAGAAGCTTTGTCCCCTCTTATCTGAATCGCAGAGCTAATAGCTTGTTTGCTTTCGATCTCGGCTCTCAGGATCTCGCGCAACGGAGAGAAGGGGACGAGGAGATCCGTTCGACTTCGGTCTTCGTCGAATCTCCGGAGCTTCAGCCATGAAGACCACGACTTCTCGAGGAACACTGGACGGACTAGAGGGTGCTGTGGTACTCTAGTTTGGGAAGAGTGGGCTGCCGAAAGATCCAAGCATCGGGGGCGGGAGGGGGCGACATGAGCACATGAGCACGACGCGTCGAGCACCGACAACCATCTCGTTCTTCTTCTTGTTCACTACTTCTGATCGAGAGGGAGATTAATCTATAATCTGGCCCCTTTTCGGACGGCCGCTTCCAAATTGCTTTGCCTGCTTGCGGAAAACTTTCCCAAGGTCGGCTCAGAGGGTTCCCAACTCTCGGTTTCCCGTCTCGCACTTGTCTCGTGCAAGCCATCCGCGTTCGCTTCCTCCCTTTCACACCTCTCTGTGCTGCTACACGCCTTTCGCTCCCCTCGTCTGCACTCTTCGCTTCCTCCAAGAAGTGAGATTGTTCTTCAGCGTGATCAAGCAAAGATCGAGGGAGAAGAAGAGGCACAGAAGATTAGGCAGTTGGACGCTTCGATGACCTGAAGGTTCAGCCCGCCCTTCTTGTTCTTTTCAAAGGCCCATTCTTCTTCAGAGCAGTGATTCCCTATCGCCCATGTCTCGGCTCTTCAGAAGGTAAGTTTGACCCTTTAGCAGCGATAACATGAGGGCAGAACCGCCACTGAACTTTCCCCCCCCCCTTTGCAGACCTCCTCCTCCCCTTCTTCCCAGGCTTTGGCACTTAATCTCCGCTTGCTGAGCTTGTCTCAGGAGAAGCCGAGGTGAAGAGCAGCGTGATCTACAGTGGTTCCCTCTTGCTTCCTTGCGTAATAGAAGGAGAAGAAGGAGGAGGAATCCAAGCAAGGCACTCATCGAATATCAACTTCGTCGTCCCTCTTTCTTTCAGGTCCGAACAACGTCACGCTTCTTCTCTTCCCTCAACCACCACCTGAGCGACAATTTTGCCACCTCGTAGCTGAATATACCCCCTCCCCTTCCCTTCCCTATGGATCTATCAGAAAACTTCCAACCGTCCCCGCCAGCTCCTTCGACCGCTCGAACGAACGTCAGCACTAAGGTCGCCCGTCCTCGACCTTCCCGCTCGTCCTCCTCTTCCCTCCTCCTCTCCCGTTCCCCTCCTCCTCCTCCTCCTTCTCAAACCTCCAGCACTCCTACGTTGGATCGATTCCAGCAATCTCCCAACCTCGATCAACGAACCATATACTCGAAACCAGAGATCACTCGTCCTCCGTTCTCCTCGAACCGTTCTTCTTCGTCGACGGGAGGAGGAGGTCGAGTTCGAGTCGGAATGCCCTACGAGGCTGAGGAGTTCGATCCTCCCGTCGACTACTACTTCGAAGGAGACAGCGGGAGCAGTACGAACGGGTCCGTGGGAGGATACTTTGCCGATCTACAGCTCGAGGGAGGAGTCGCCCAACCTCCTCCTCTTCGCTTCACTCCTCCTACGCACCACCTCCCTCCTCCCTCGCCAAGCTTTCACTCCTCCTCCAACCTCCCTCTTCCTTCGCCTCTCACCTTCCAGTACGCACCCAGCTTCAATCCTCACCGTCACGATTCAGGCTGGAATTCGGTGAATCCTTTCGCGTCTGCCGCCGAGGGAGAGGCCAGGGACGAGGACGACGGGAGGAATCTCAGCAGCTCGACGTCAGCAGCAGGATTCTCGCTCGTCGTTTCAACCGAAGAGGGCAGAACTCCTCAGGTGAGCTCAAACGTCTTCCTTTCTTGCTGAAAAGGGAAGGCTTCTTTCATGGAAGCCCGACCAAGCGTTCGGTGCCGTCGCTTCCAAGTATCAGGGGGCTGTTTTGATTTGACCTGAGGCTGACAGACGACGACGACCCTTGTTTCTCCGTTCTTTTCACCGCAGGCCTGTCAAGCCTGCCGAAGTAGGAAGTCCAAGGTGAGTAGATTAAACTTCTCTGGACAAAGGCTCGGCGCGAGAAGGCTCGACCTGGAAGAAATCAAAGGGTCGAGGAGGTTGCACGCGAGGACGATGGGTTTCTCTTGGTTGGAAAGACAGGTCAACTGAACTTTCTGTCTTCCTGTTCTTTCTTCTTAGTGCGACGGCAACGCTCCCTGCATTCGATGCGAGACCCGAGGAGTCAGCTGCATCTACGTCGCTCGGTCTCCTCGCACTCGAGGATCCAGTTCGAAACGCGGTGGAATCGTTCGAGAGCCTACGGCCTCGTCCCTCTCTTCCTGCTTCACCACCGTGCCTCTCGTCCATCCTCCCACCTCCAGTCCAGCGGTCGGATACCCCAAAATGGAGCGAGGAGGAGGGAGGAGGAGAAGCTCGGATGGAGAGTGGGGAGTCGTCGTCGGTCCTCGAGGGTTCGCCAGGAGGGACACCGAGTCCAGGAGCTCGCCAGTGGGAGGAGAGGGATCTCGTCGAGGTTCCAAAAGGAAAGATTCGGCGGGGTTGGGATCGCCGTTGGCTGAGGCAGCAGGAGGGGGAAGCGAAGAGTCGCGTCGTCGTCGACCGTCCACGGATCCGTACCCCTCGCCTCGACTCCCCACTCCCATCGCATCGTCCCACCACGCTCCTCCTCCTTCCTTCAGCCACTCGCAGTCCTACCCAGCTCCCGTCGCCTACTCGAGCTTCCACTCCTACGACACTCAAACCTATCAACCTCCTCCTCATCAGCAATCACTGCATTCTCACTCGATTTCGCAAAATCAACCTCACCTCTCTCACCACTACTCTCCTCCCCTCTCGGAGCACCAAACCCACTCCCTCAGCACTCGCTACTCTCCCTTCGCATTGCCCATACCCCTTCATCAGTACGGTTCCACTCCTCCTCTCGACCATCACTCGCTTCTGCTCGACCAACCCTCGGACGCGTCGTCGTCGTCGTTCGCCGTAGGAATTCCCGCTCCCACCTTCCATCACCATTACACCGAACCCTACCAACCTCAAAGGATTCATCCCGAGTCTAGGAGGACGTCGTTCCCCAGCGTTCAAGCTCCCTCGTCAGGCTCGCACCTCGGTTTCTTCCCTCGAGTCGTCGAAGAGGCGGAGGGGTTGGCATCGTCCGTCGCTGCGAGAGAACCAGGAGCAGCTTCGCCTGGAGTGGGTGGGGGTTGGGAGGAGGGGAAGTGGGAGGAGTTGAGCTATCGAGGTTGAGGGAAGGAAGGCTTGTAAAAAGGTGTTGTAGGTGTGTCGTTTCTGCGAGTCTCAAGCCGACGCGTCTTCTTTCTCGATCTGACGCTTTTCCTCTTTCCCATCGTCTCGACCAGATATATAAGGATCGCTCGTATTTCTCATCATTACTTGTACCGTTACATGAGATTCTACCCTCACTGTCTTATCGTTTCACTTCTCCTCTCGTCGTCCGCCATCGTCTCGTCCGTCTCCGTTCTTTTTTACGCCCCTCTCTGTCCGTCTTCGATCATCATCTCGTCTCTCTCTGCACGCATTTCTTGGGTCTTCTTGGGTTATCTTAATCTCACGTACACGGACTCTCTCTCGCTCCTCGGACTCTTCTCCCATTCGTACTTAACGTCTAGCTATCACGGAACCATCACCCTGTAAAATTTATGGCTTTGGGTTTCTCCTTCTTTCACGAAAGGAAGATCGAACGCTCCCCGTCGAGCAGCTCGGCTGGTCGAAGGAATGAAGGCAAACCTATATCCGATTCCATCACTAAACTAAACTAAACGCGTCCAAGTCGAGCGAAAACGTCGAACGTCCAAGCCTCTCCCCATCAACCCAGCCTCACTCAAAACAACCCCTCCTCCTCACCGCCTCTCCTCCCCACCCTCTTCGGTGCTGGCGCGTCGGCAGCGTACCCCATCTCGGCCTCGTCTCCCTCTCCGAACGCTCCTCCCAAACTTCCGTAAGGATCGTTGTTCCTTCCCTCCTCTTGCTCGTCGTCGTCCTCGTCCAAAGGGTGAACGGTAGAAGCTTGAGATTGACGCGTGGGGAGGGGAGGAGGAGTGGGTCGAGAAGGAATGGAGGGTGCTGAGGGAGGAGGAGCGAGAGAGGCTGCCGGGAAGCCGTTGGGAGTTTGGAGGTGACGACGGGTGCTGTTAAGAAGACGAAGGAACAGAACGAAAGAGTAAGTCGAGTTGGTACGGCGAGAGCGAGAGGGAAGAGAGAAGAAGAGGAAACACGGGACGAACGAAGCATTGAGAGCGGGAGAGTCGGGGAGGTATCGATCCTTGGCGGTTCGGATGAACGTGCTGCTTCGCTTGTGGTAGATACTCGAGAGAGTTCCGACGTGAAGCAAAAGCTGATCCAACATTCCTCGATCCATCCGATCCGTCTCCGTTGAGATCGCAGGCTTGTCGGCGAGAACGATGTCTCGAGCTCCTTGAGGATCCGTAGAGAGAAGTCGCCAGTACATGAACCCCTGGAGAGAGAGAGAAAGAAGAGCAAGAGGTCAGTCGAGGGTCTTGAGACGAAGCAAGAGGGAAGCGACGCGACTCACTCGATCTCGAAGATCTGGGTTCTCAGCCTCCTCAGTAGCCATCTTCAGAACCTTGGGCACGAGCTCCTGTCCTGCAGTTGGACGACGGATGAAGAGCTTGACGGTAGCGGTCAAGAGAGCGAGTTGGACCTGCGAGAGAAAAGAAGACGATCAGCTTTTGAAGGTTGCCCAACTCGACGCGACGGAAAACGAGACGTACCTCCGTTGGCTCCTCCAAGAAAGTGTACAAGAAGTCCTCCAGCAGCTCCTCCGAGTTCTCAATCCTATCCGCGTACTGTCCAATGATCCAAATCATCGCTGCCTTCGCCTCCGGTTCGTCAAGCACGTCGAGGTTCTCGCAGAGCGTCCCGATGATGGACTCGTACTGGTTCGGGTACCTCCTGAAGATGTCCTTGATCACGACGACGGCCTCCTGAACGACGTAGGTGACCTTGGTTTCGATGAGCTGGAGGAGGACGGTGATGCAACGGTCGGAGGAGGAAGGGATTTTGATGGCGAGTCGACCAATGGATCGAACGGATTTTCGAACGAAATCAACGTCGACTTCCGAGGCGTACCTGTGAAGTAAGAAGAGATGATAGTCAGTATCAATCGAGATGGTAAGAAACGGACGAGGGAGTAGGGCCTCACTCTTTCAGCTCCTCGAGGACCTCTCCAAAGTTGTTGTCCCTCGCCAGTCGATACATGATCTCGAGTTTGGCCAGCTTGACGTAAATCGGGTCGTTGTACTTGCAGAAGAAGACCTTGACCTCGTTCTGAAGGATCGCTGGACGACGTTGAATGATGAGGAGAATGTTTCGAAGAGCGACGTACTGAACCTCAGGACCGGACGAGAGAAGCGTGACTGAGGAAACGAAGGCGAGAGGGTGCGCGTTAGCTCAACTTTGGAAGCGGAAGTGATGATGAGGAGGACTGACCTAGAGGAGGTCCCATCTTCCTCTCAAGCGATGCGATGACCTTCTCGTCTTCCATGTAGTTGAGGAGGTAAAGAATGACCTTGACGGTGGTGAGAACGACGGCGGAGTTAGAGTGTTGCAGTCGAACGGAGATTCGTTCAGCCAGGGTTTCGGCGTCGAGAGTGGTGAGAGGAGTGAAGGAGAGGAGAGAGTCGAGGATGTAGATCTGTCCCCATCTGAAGACAGTGAAACGAAGCGAAGGGATTGACATGAGCTCGGAGTCGACGACGAGAAGAGGCCGAAAGGAGGAGACTTACTCTGAACACTCTCCCAAAGCAGCCACAAGCTTTCCCGCTACGGTGATGTTAAGTCGAAGAGCGATCTCGTCGCTCCGTTCCGAAATCTCGACGAGGGCTGCGACAGCGTTGGCGACGACGGTGGGATTCGAGTCGGCGAGGAGATCTCGAAGGAGAGAGATGAAGGAGGAGCGTTCGAGGGTTTGTCGACCAGCGGTTGAGGAATAGAGTTTGGCCACTCTGTATGAAGGAAGCACTGGTCGGTATTTCGGCATGCGAGAAGGAGGAGTAAGAGAGGAAATGAAGAACCAACGAGATAGCAGCTGTCTTCCGAACGTAGGGATCCGAGTCCTTGAGTCCGTGACGAAGTGGGTCTACTACGGCGGCAATCATGGAAGGGAGAGGGATGGAGGTCATGGTTCGAAGAGCGAGTGCTCGAATGAGGGGATTGCGATCCTCAGAGTCCTGAGCAAGGAGAAAGGAGGAAGTCAAAACGAGGCACGCGTCAGTCGAGAGATTGGACGAGGGTCTCGCCGCCGAAGTAGAGAAGGGACGAACGACAAGGAAGGATTGGATAGCATGAGCAGTATCCTCAGGCTTGGCTCGACCGTAGTTGATGAGGAAGAGGTACACCACTGCGAGACGGAAGGAGGGCGGAAGGTCAGCTTCAGGAGGTGAGCTCAATCGACGGACGAAGCTGAACAGAGAGAGGAAAAGAAGGATGGGCTCACTCTTCTTAATCTCGAGGACCTGTATAGACATGCACTGAATGATATCCGGGAAGAGTGGCGACACTGTGGAGTAGGAAGCGAGAGGCAGACGAGAAGAGGGAGGGAGGAAGGGAGAACAACGGAGGAGGGCGAGGGGAAGGGACACGATTGATGAGCTTCAGACTCCTTCTTTCGGGCTCAAAGTTGGGATACGAAGGCTAGAAGATGGACTCACTGTCGTTACCCATCGTCATCTGAGCGAGGAAAGGCCAGAAAGAAGCAAGGAGGAGTCAGTCAAGGAGGAAGGGAGAACTGAGGGCTGAGGAGGACGTGGTGAGCTCGACTTCCTTCCTTCCGTCGCCCCATCCTGGCTGAGAGAAGCTCCTCTGTCAGGATTAATAGAGCCGCGAGAGCGATGCCATCGTCTCTAGAGGCTAGCCAGCGTTAAGGCTCACTCGAATCCTCCTAGAGCTCGTCGTCCTTCCTTCCCTCCCTTCGTCCGTCCGTCATCACCTCCCCTCTCTCCCTCATCCTCCTCGCTCCGACAAAGACTCCCCAAAGGTTCAGCCATCTCCCGAGTCGTTCCCTGGTCCCTTCCTCGTCACTTGGTCACCTCGGAGAGCCCTGCTATGCCTTTGAACCATCGTTCCATCCCTCCTTCCTCCCCATCTCCGCCCTTGAGCTCCTTCCTCCTCCTCCCTTCCTTCTCCTCTCCCTCCCTCTCTCTGTCCTATGAACTCACGTTGGCGACGATCTTCTTCAGCACCGTCTTCTTCTTCGCGAAGGCCTTGTCCTTCTTGCTCCCAGTTTCTCCTCCTCCTGATTGCTGAAGCTCGGTTCGAAGCTCCTGGATCTTCCCTCGAGCTGAACAAGGAGCAGAGAGAGAGAGAGGTCAAGGTCAGTTCAGCCGAAGCAGACGTCCGCCCTCCTGCTGAGAAAGAGCCAAACTCACTGAAGAACTTGGCGTCTGTTCCTCCAGACATTTTGAAAGAAGAAAGGTCTGAGAAGGTTGAGGGAAGGGAAGGGGAGGGAGAGGGAGAGAGATGCAGTTGAGGGCGAGGAGGTGAGGCGATTCAGAGGAGGTCAAACAAGGAGGAGAAGAGGGAGAAAGATCATGTTTATAGAGCGCAAGAAAGTGCTATCTAGCTACGTAGGTGAGAGCAGAATAAGTAGAACCCAGGCGAATACACAAAAATGAGCCGAAACAGTGATGAACCGACGAGGAAAAACGGAGCTTCTGCCCGAACTCGACGCGTCGATGAAAGCAACCTCGCAACCCTTCTAACCCCTCTCCGAACCCCAGACATCTTCTCTGACCCAACCAAACTAACAGTTATTCCCATAAGAGCTCGCTCCAGTCTTCCTCGTAGTCCCAGGATGGACCGAGAAGAGCCGGGCCGGAGAGCGACGTGTCCTTGCGACAGAAGGCGAAGCAGGCGTCCTAGGTCGTTCGAGATTCAGGGATGATCGATGCTGGGAGAACAAGAGAGAGAGAACCTGAACTGAGAAGAGACGAGAACTGCGAAAGCAAGAAGGGTGGGGATATACGAGTCAGTTTCGTGTCTGCGTGTGGATCGCGACGAGACGGGAGACAATCAGAAACGACTGAGAACGTACGTAGATCTCCTTCAGGACCCATTTGTTTGGACAGATTTCTTTCAGGTTGGCATGCTGAAGGATGTGGCGGTGAATATACTGGAGGGACAAGAATGAGAGTAAAACGAGACGTCAACACGCGTCGACTTCACGACAGACATGTTGCGCGTTCCCCTCGTCCTCCTCGACGAGACTTCCGTTCTGTAAGAAAGCTGCTTTGAGGCGAGGGTACTGCTCGTGTATTTGTTGACGAATGATCCAAGAGGTGTAGGATTGAGGGACGGAGGAGAGAGGGTGGGTTTTGTTTGAACTCGCACTCGTCGTCGTCGTTCTTTTCGTCTTCTACATCTTCCTCGGACTCATCTAAGTTCTCCTCTTCCCCCTCAGAGTTCTCTACAGCCTCGAGCTCCTCCACCTCCTCCTTTCCCTCCCACTCGAACTCGTCGAGCCGGTCGTGAACAATGAACCTCGATCTCTTCCTTCTTCCTCGCAGGAGGTGAAGGCGATGTCGATTTCTTCTCTGCCTCGAGAGTGTTTGCAAGGCTGAGACGAAAAGGATTAGGTTGGACCGAGGAGGGGCGAGAAATGAAATGAACATCGATGGTGGCTGTTGGAAGGAAAGGAGGGAGGCGTCAAAAGGCGATTTCAGGGTCTCGGATTCTTGTTTTGCTCCCTCTCTTTTTTTCGAGTTTATCTTGCTGAACTCAACCGCGATGGCCAGGCTTTCGAGTCGCAACGCGAAAGAGTCAGCAGCTCACGGGAGTATAAAGTGAGAGGGGAGTGTTCACTGGAAAGCAGATCTCGATGGCGAAGTTCGAGGACGACAAACACGCGTCGAAGAGATCGTGTTCCATCCCTTTCCTCTCCCTCCGCTTCTCTTTTTCTTTCCCAAACAACCCCTTTGAAAAAGTACACCAACTCCCATCCGAGATCGAAACAAACGAAAAGACACGACCTAGAACTTGAACTTCTCCTCCTCCCTCTCCTTCCCCTTCCCTCCCTTCTTCCCCGACTCCTTCCCAGCTCCACCCTTCGCCCTCTTCCTGCCCATCTCCTCCGCCACCATATCCGAGAAATCCTCCTTCTGGATTCCCCCGATGGACGACGAGGCTGACCGCTGAGCTTCGTACCGAGCGGCGAGGTCTTCCTTGGAGAGTTTGGCGAGCTCCTCCGGGTCGAGGGAGAGATCGACGGTTCCTGCCTTTCGCTGTGAGGGAGAAGAGAAACGAGAGAGAGGGTGGAGGGGAGTGGAAGAAGTAGGAGTTAGTTGGGGGGTTCGAAGGAAGTTGGAGGATGAAAGCAGCGGCGACGCTCGAGGAAAAGAAAGAAAAGAGAGGGAAGCCAAAACGCACCTTCGTCCCTCTCTCCTCCTGCCCCAACACCCTCGGTCCCACATTCCCAGCTCCATGCACATCGTAACCCCTCTCGCTCCCCATGAACCCTTTCACGTTCGTCTGCCTCTCCTCGATAACCTGGTACAGCTGCTTCGGCGCCGCAGGTCCCGCCGACGACTCGACGCTCTCCGTTCCCGCTCTCGACGAGAGTTCTCGTTCCTTTCGGATGTCGAGGAACTCGGGAGTTTCGAGACCTCCGGGGACGGTGGAGACGATGGATTGGGTTCCGGAGGGGGTTTCGAGTCCGTCTGCTGGTGGGGCGGAGGAAGGGAAGAGCTCCTCGCCTTGTTCGGATTCTTCGTCGGATTCTTCTTCGTCTTCGTCTGTGGAGAGAGGAAGAGATGAGAAGGAGAGGGAAAGATAAGAGAAGGGAGAAAAGAAGATAGGTCAGCGTTGAACTTCACGTCGAGACGGAAAGAAAGGGACGAAGAAAGGGAAAGGACGAGAGGCGCGACGAACCTTCCTCCTCCGGCTCGAGCTCTCCCCAGAGTTCGTGGTCGATAGCGGTAGCGTACTGGATCGGAAAAAAGGGTGAAGGACAGTCAGTATCGGCCGCTCGAACCGACTCGAAAGGTCTGCTAGAGACGACTCACCTCCGACTCAACAGGCGCCGCCACTCCAAACACGTCTCCGTAGATCGGTCGGTTGTACTCATCCACAGGAGGCTTTCCCCATCCTCCAGGGTGGAATCCCCACTGAGCTCTGTATCACCCATCACCCAAAGCACGGAAAGGCAAGGTCAGCTTCGAAATAAGACGACACGGAACGCGTCGAGCCGAAGACGGAAAAGAAGAGTTGAAAACACTCACCCAGCAGGGATAGGAGCGTTCAACCCAGGAACCCTGAGGGAAGGATAACTTGGTGGGGGGCCGAACCGTTGCATAGCGATGAGCCAGGGTGGAGGAGCGAGGGGAGGGATGGAGAGGGCTTCGATGAGTTCGGCGGAGAGGTCTCCAGGTCGTTTCTCCTTGACGTCGGCTTCGAGCTCTTTTCCTTCGTAGTACCTGTGGGATCGAAAACAAGACGGAGAAACGGGTCAATTTCGATGAAGTAGGGAAGGAGAGGAGCTCGAACGAGAAGGGAAGGAGGACGAAGGCGAAGGGACGTGACGACGAGGACGAGAAAACGCTGAAACTCACACCTCTCCGAAAGCAGACATCTTGGGCTTGGTCTGGAACCTGAAGAAGGCGTCGTGGAGCTTCTGGTAGTCGATGTCGATCTTTCCCATCTTGGGTTGAACCCGCTCTCGAGTCTTCTGCTTGAGCGATTGATCCTTCTCCTTATCCTTGATGGCGTCTCGTTGGGTGGCGATTCCGGTGTCGGCGATGTAGGCTATAGATGGACACAAGGTACAAAGTTAGCTTGGAAGAAAACGTGTGAACGGTGTGAGGAGAGGCGGAGGGAGGGAGAGAGACGCACAAGGAAGTTGGAAGGGAGGACGTTCCATTCCTCGCTTGCTCTGGAGGTAATCTCGTTTTGCTGACCAGTGACCGGGGACGGGGATGGTGCTGTGGTAGAAGAGATGTCGAGCGATGTCAGCTCGGTGCTTCTCGAGGGACTCGAGGGAAGGCAAGACTGGGAGAGGAGACTCACTTCCTGTAACTCTTGAGCTCAACCAACAACCTCGGATCCCTCGCTGTCGGATCTGTCCATTCGATGACCTCGGGATGAGAGACGAGAGTTTTGAGATCTGCCACCGTCAGACGCTGAGAAAATACAACCACATACAAAGCAGCAAGGTCAGCGTCCAACGAACGAGGGACGGTCGAAGTAGGAGAAGGGAGGAAGGAGAAGGAAGCTGAACAAGTTGGACTCACAGCAAGCTTCCTCTGCTTCTTCTTGCTGATCTTCTCCTCCTCTTCATCCTCGTTCTCCTCGTCCTCGTCCTCGTCATCCGAATAGATGACCTCTCCCTTTCCAGACTTTCCGTCTCCTCCGATCCCGTCGACCTGATTCAAGCGAAGGCGAAGGAGAGAGGTCAGCTCTGCACGAAAGAAACGAGCAGCGTTCTATAGAAGTAAAGGGGCGGAAGACACACCTCCGTAGCAGCTTCCGGCAGTTGGAAGCGTTCAAAGATAGCAGAGAACTGAGCGAGAGCTGGATCCGACGGGTCGAGGTTGGCGAACTCGTCGATGGGAGAGGACTCTTTCACCGAAGAGGAGGGAGTCTGTGCGGAAGGAAGCGACAAGCTACAGTCAGTATACGTGCTTCTAGGTGTGCAATCGAGGTAGTAGATAGTGCGTGGAGGTGTTGCTGTCGACGAGGAGAGGAAGGGTCGAGGACGAGCTGGAGGGAAGGAAGGAGGTCATCTCGCGACCTCTACTGTCTTCAACCCGTCCCTGTTGAGTCCATAAGAACAACCAAGGCGGTATGGACTGTCCTATGGTCTCTCCCAATCCTTGTGGAGCTTGGATGCTCCCTCCCAAACCCTCCAAATCCACCTTCCGACCTCCCAACGTCAACGTCAACCTCACCTCCCACGACTCCTTCCCTCCCTCCTTCTCTCTCCTCCATCCTCCCCTGCCCCCCCCCCCCCCCCCCCCCCCCCCACCTTCTGTACCCCCCAACCAACAGCACGTCTACGTCTCCTCTTGACTCACCTCAAGTTCACTCTCCATCTCACTTTCCGTCTCGGTCTCTGCACCCGTCGTGCTCCCTTCGACCTCCGTTCCAGCCGAAGCCTTCTTCGCCTTCTTCTTCTCCCTCTTGAGTTGATTCCGAGAAGGTTTGGAGGACTTCTTGTCAGAGGCAATGCCGTTCGTTTTGGGCGCGGAGGGGGGAGGCATGGTGAGGAAAGGGAGACGGAGAGTGGTGGTCGTTGGAGGGGGAAGGAGGGGGGAGGGCGAGGCGGGAAGCTGAAGGTGAAGCTGAAAGAGGAGGGCGGAGGCAAGTTGAGTTTTTTGACCACGACGAGCTCTTTTTGCAGATCTTTCGTGCAAGTGGGTTGGGAGACCTGTTGGAGGATTGGTGAGATAAACGTGTGAGGCTTTTGTTCTTGAGGGAAGAACGAACGAACAAAGAGAAGGCGTCGAGCTCAACCTTTCTGCCTCCTCCCTCCGTTCCCTTCTCCTCAGCTTCCTCCAGTTCGCTCAACCTCGACTTCTACGTCCTTCGAACACTCTCTGGTCCATTTTCAAGCTCATCGGCTCGTCGGGTCGCAGTCTTGCCCGAGCAACAGTGAGAACGAAAGACGGCGAGAGGATCTCGACGTCGCTCCAATCTCTTCCTCCGCTCCATCTTCTCGTACAGCAAACGACTCACCCTCCAGCCGTATGTCTTCTAGGAGCTGAGCTCTTCTTTTTTTCTTCATAGACTGAGCCAATCCTTTTTCGCTTCGGTCCCTGCCTCGCTTCGTTGAAAAGGATTGATTCGGAGACGCGTCTTGTCTCCTCTCTTCCTCTCCTGCTGCCTCAGACTGCATCGATCCCACGCCAGCTTCACACCAACACACAAAAGGCATTGTTCCTTTTTGGACATCGAGCTATTAGTACCCTTCTCTCCTGTTGGAGAAGCCGAGCGTCCCTCGTTTTCCGGATCCTGAATCGCGTCGCGTCCATCTTCCTCCCTCTCTCCTGCCTTCGATTTTTTTGCAGACGACTCCAAAGTCACAGCAAAAGCTTCATCGCGTCTTATCCTCTCATTTTTAGTTCCAGCGAAGCTCATCAAGCCTGTTGTGGCATGGCTTCGAGGAGGAAGACGTGCGTTCGGGTCGGTCGTGAAGGAACCCTCCCTTTCCTCTCTTCCTCTTCTCGTCCCTCCTTTTCTCATCACCCAACTATGTTTTTTTTTTCCTTCTCACATTATTATTCATTTCCAAATCCCTTCTCCTTTGAAAATTCTCCCCCAAATCGCCAAATCTCCGCCCATCGCAACCGTCGCTCGACTCGATTCGTTCGAGCTCGCTCCTCCTCTCCTTCCTTCTTTCTCTTCCTCCATCACCTCCTTTTCTCCTCTCTCCTTCTCTTCGGCCCGTCATTCTCTTCTGGCCAGAGGATCCCCTTTCACCCAACTCAACTCAAAAGCTCTCCTCACCAGCTCAGCTGCCAGCTCAACGACCTTGAGCTCGAGCTGCTCTCAGCCCTCGTCCCTCACCTCAGCTCTCCTTCTTCCTCCCTCCCTTCGCTCTCCTTCCCCAGCTTCGCCCCTCGTAAACACCCATTCGGCCCTCTCGGTTCTTCAGCATGGACACCCCTTCGATCCTGTCCTCCCTCTCGCCCTTGATCGCGATCGTTTCCTCTCCGGACGTGGACGCCATCTGCTCAAAGAACGGACTCAACAATCTCGCCGAGGTGCTGAGACCTTTTGAGAAAGGGCTGGAGAGAGGTTAGTAACCGTCTGGATCACTTGAGACCCTGTTATCTCTGTGTCGGGCTTGTTTTAAGGAGGGTTTGGGGTGGGGAGGGAAGCAGGGAGGGAAAAAGGGTTTGAGCTCGAAGCGGCCGAGAGGAAGAGAGGAGGAGGCGATGGGAACGAAGGAGAGGTGTGGACCGAGATGAGCGGAGAGAGAGGTCGGAGCGTCTGGGCTGACTCTCGGTTCGGTGCTCGGAGTTTTCTGAGATAAAGAGGAAGGGAAGAGGAGAAGGGAAAGAGCCGATGCGAGCTCGACCTCACCTTCCCCTTCCTTCCCTCCCTCCGAGCTCACACCCACACTCTCCTCCGTTCATCTGTTCCCCTATCTTATCTCCCTTCACTAACCCACCCTCTCTCTCCCCACCCCACCCTCCGCAGTCTCCCTTCGAACCTCCCAACTGGCGACGCTCACCGCTCCAACCTTCCCCCTCCGCTTCACAACCCTCGACGCTCTCGAACGCGCTCCCGTCCATTCGCCGGCAACCGACCAGACCGATCTCGTCCTCGATGCCATAGGAGCTATCATCTCGAAGAGTGCGAAGAAGTGGGAGGAGGAGGTGGAGGTGGAGAGGGTGGAAGGGGTGGAGGGCGTCGGGGAGAGGTATTTAGGGAGTGAGTAGGGACGAGAGAGAGATGAAGGGCTGGGAGAAGAGCTGATTTGTTGTTTGTTGTTTGTTGTTGTTGTTGTTGTTGTTGTTGGTGGTGGTTTGTAGAGAGCATCGAAACCTTGACCCCTTGGTACGCAACGTTCCGAGACGTCGTGCTCAAGACGAGACCGGTCTCGGAACACGAAACGTTCAACCATCCTGTTGCTGGTGAGCCCTCTCCCACCACCCTCCTTCTCTCACTCTCCTACGTCCCCACCCAGCCTTCACCCACCAAGCTCACCCACTTTTCTTCTCGCTCCACCAGTCATCCTCGCCATCTCCTCCTCGAACCGAGACCCCATGAACGCCATGGCCAAACTCTACGACCGGCTCAACCAATCCAAGTTCTACGGCCAACGACCCTTCATGGACCCGAGCGTGCTCAGGTACTTTGTCGTCGTGCACGACGTAGGAGGAGGCGTGGATCTGGAGGAGTGAGTGTGTCAACGAGTCGTTGAGTTCGTTTTCGACGCGTCTCGCTTCTGACTCCTCTCCTCGTTCTTCTTTCCCTCTCTCCCCTTCCCTCCCCTCCTCCATCCTTCACCTCACCAAATAAAACAAAACAAACCTCCTCCTCCCGTCGTCGCAGAGCCCAAAAACTCCTCTCCTCGATCAAACGAACCTACGGCCTGCACTGCACGCTCCTCCCTCTCAACTCGCTCTCCCCAACCCTCCCTTCCTCGCCGTTCCTCCACCAGCTCTACTCCAACCTCCCTCCTTCGGATCCGACGACCGTCCTAACCAATACCCACCCTCCTCCTAGTCCGATCGATCCGCCGTCGACGCCCGTTCCTGTTCCCGCACCCAGTCCGAAGAAAACAAAGCGGGCGGAGGGAGAGGATCATCCGCTTGGATTGGGGAATGAGCAAGAGCAAGAGCAGGAGGAGGAGGAGGAGGAGGAGAAGGGAAAGGAAGGGGGGGAGGAAGAAGGAGAGGTGTGGTTAGGGGGGAGATTGACGGACGTGGACGTGGGGAGTTTGAGAGGGTTCGTGAGGGAGATGGCCGTGAAGAGTTTGGTGCCGTTCATGGAGAAGAAGGTTGGGGAGTGGAACGAGTTGGTGAGTTGGCGAGAGTCGTTTAACCGAAGGGTTTGAGAACTAAACAAAAGAACTGACGCTCGGTTCCGTCTCGTGTTTGTTCGTTCGACAAGTTCGCCTCCTCCCGTCGAGGCCTGACGGGTCGACTGTTTGGAGCAGGGAGGAAGTTCTTTGGATCGTCGAGACCGGCTAGTCCTGCTGCTGGAGGAGGTGGAAGTGGGACGGGTGGGCTGGCTGGGTTCAATGTTTCGAAGGGGTAGTGAGTGCTTGAGCTTTCTTTGTCGATTCGAGACGCGTCGAAACGAGACTCGAAACTGACGCGTCTATCTCTCTCTCTCCCTCCCTCCCTTTCCACCTTCGTTCCATCGTCTCTTTGCTCTCATGTCTGTTGCTGTTCGGGCTTTCCTTTCATTGCAGCTACCCCCATCAATCCGCCGAAGCCACCTCCCGTCGACTGGCCGACTTCGCCTTCGTCCTTCGAGACTACCGGTTCGCTGCGTCCGTGTACGATTCGATCAGGAAGGACTATGCGGCGGATAAGGCTTACAGATACCAAGCTGGTGCGAACGTGCGTCGTTCTTCCTCAGACTGCCCGTCTTCGAAGTCCCTTCTCTTCCTCGAACGACTCCGAACTGATCTCCCTCCCGCTCTTCTTTCGCTTCGTAGGAAATGTTCGGCCTCTCCATCATCATGACCACCCCTCCTCGAACCCGTCTCGACGTCGATCCTTTCCTCGAACAAGCCGTCCTAACCTACCAATCTCGAGGAACGCTTCAACTCGACGCGATGAGATCGACGCTGCTTTACTACGAGGGTTACAGGACGATTGGGGAGTGGAGGAGTATGGGGCCTGCGCTGTTGAGAGCTGCTGGGGAGGTGAGTCTTCTGAACGAGTTCGAGGAAGGGTTGGAGGAGAGGAAAAGGGAGGGCAGAGGGAGAATCAGGCGAGAGCTGATTCGAGCGTCGTTTTGGTTTTTCAAGGCGGAGGAAATCCCGAGTGCGATTCTTCTGGAGCAGGCTGCTCTGGCGGATTTGAGGCTGCCAAGACCTGCGATGAGGAGGTACGCTTTCCATCTCGTCATGGCTGCTCAGAGGTACGAGAAGTGTGGACAGGTGAGTCGTCGTTTCTCTCTCCCTTCCCGTTTCTTCTGTTCCCTCTCGTCCTAAACCTCCTTCTGACGAACGTCCTTTTCTCTTCTTCGCCTCCTCCGTCTCGTTTCCCAGAAATCCTTCTCTCGCCGCTGCCTTGAACAATCCATCCTCCTCTACCGAAAACAAACCTGGACTCGAGCTCAAACCCACGTCGAACACGCTCTCGGACGCCAAGCCTACACCATGGGAGAGTCGGATCTGGCTGTGAACCATTTCGTGCGGCTGCTGAAGGGGGAACAAGGGGCGTTCTTGGAGGATTTCGTGTTGGCTTTTGAGGTGAGTCGCGTCGTCTTCCTCTCCTTCCTTCCTCCTTCGTTTCGATCCGAAACTGACCTCCTTCCTTTCTTTGATTTGGGTTCTTCGCTCGCAGCACCTCTCGACCCAGAACCCAGAAAAGATCGCCACCCTCTCCGACGAACTCCCTCAACCTGTGTTCGATCAGAAACGAACGTCGATTCGGTCGTTGAACGGGACGAGCTCACACAAGGGGACGGATCCGAAGTGGGCTGAGCTGCAGGAAAGGTTTTTGGAGGTTGGGTACCCTTTGTCGAACGGTGGGGAGTCGAGTAGTAGCAGGAGGAAGCCAAGGGAGTTGCTTTATTCGGGAGGGGAGAACATCATGTCGGTGGATGGTGAGTTGATTCCTTTCGTGCCCTTTCTCTATCGACGGTTCGAAACTGACTCGCTTTCGTTTTCGCTTTTCCTTCGACGTTGAACAGAACCCTTCCTCATTGAACTCGTCGCTCACAACCCTCTCGACGCGTCTCTCAGTCTCGGAAACGTCACCGTCGAAGCCGTCGTCGTTTCGAACGACCACTCCTTACCCAAGGTCGTCCCCGAAGGAATTGAGATAGAGGTCGTTCCTGAGATCCTACTGGAGCCTGGAGAGACTCGTCGAGTGGGTTCCTCGTCCCTTCTCTTCTTCGAAAACTAAATGCTGACCTCTACCCGTCCTCTTTCTCAGATCTCCCTCACCGTCAAAGCCTCCACCATCCAAACCATCGAATTCACCCACGTCATCTTCGCCTTCCACAAGCTCCTCCCCTGTCGTCAACCTCTCGTTCGACGAGGCAAACGTCTCCACGCAACCAAAGCCCAACGACTCACTCCCACCTACGCTCCCGACACTTCCCTCGACGTCTCGATCCGTCCTCCTCGTCCGAACCTCGCTGTCTCGCTGGATGGACTGCCGCTTGCGCTGGGTCAGGGAGAGTCGAGTACGGTGATGATCGAGGTGAGAAATACCGGAGGAGCGGCGTTGAGGGATCTGAGGGTGTTGGTGAGCGATCCGAGTGTGCTTTCGGTGGGAGGAGAGAATGGGGACGGTGGGTCGAGTTCGAAAGGTGCGCTTACATCTCTGCATCTCTCCTAACGAAGCTGATTGAGCTGGCTTTTTTTTCCTTCGTTTCGCAGCTTCAGGAAGCTCGTCTCGACTCTCGATACCGAACGAGCTCTTCGTTACTCGTCCGTCCGAGGTTGATCTCCCCAACGGTGCTCTTCAGCCAGGAGAGACCCTCTCCCTTTCGGTTCTCTGCCACGGCCAGTACCTCGGTGCTGAGGAGCTGCTCCTTCTTTTCGTTTACGAGACTTGCGTGAGCAACGTCTTCCCTCTTCGTCAACCAAACGACTCGAACTGACCTCGTCGTCTCGCATTTTCTTCACAGGACGAGTCAAGTACGACGTTCTCCTCGACCATCGCCCATACTCTCAACGTCGAGCCAGTGGTGCAGGTCCACGCTAACCATCGTCCTAGTAGCTCTCGTCCTGGGAACCATTTGCTCGCCCTCGAGGTCAGTCGCGTTGAGTTGACAGGAGAGGGACGGCTCGAGCTGACTTTCGCCTCCTCCCCTTCGTTCTTCCAGGTCGAGTCTTTTTCGTCGGATCCTGTTCGGATATCTCACGTGTCGGCACTGAGTCCTTTGTGGGAGATATCGTCTCCTGGGGGTCGTTCTTCGTGAGTCTCATTCGAGGTGCTGTTGCCCTTGCTCTTCGATCCGACGACTGAGCGTCTGTCCTCTTCTCTTCCTTTTCAGCGCTTCGAATTTTCTCCTCTCGACCAACCAGTCTCATCGATCTTTCCTCACCATCTCCCCATCATCTCCGGATCCAACTTCACCTCGTCAAGACATGCAGTTCACAGCAACCAAACTCCAACGACTCCTCGCAGGCTCAAGCGTCAAACCTTCCCTCCCCTCTTCGATCAACCTTCTACTTTCACCACCACCAGAAACCGACTCGTCGTCATCACTTCCTCCCCTCCTCCTAACCTCCAAACGAGACTCCCGACTCTCCTTCCTCTCGTCCCAGTACCCTCTCATCCCTCCCTCCGACCTCCCTCACATCTTCCCTCTCTTCGAACCCCGCGACCTCGACATCCTCCTCTTCTGGGAGATCCCATCTCAAAGCCGATCAGGGTATCTGCTCGTGAGCGGGATGACTCCTGGACCAAGCGAGAGCATCTTCCTTGGGTTGGAGGTGGACGGAGGGAAGGGAGAGAGGGTCGTGAGGAGTATGTTCGAGGCGACGGATACGGCTAAGAAGGCCTTGGCTAGTAGTGTTCTTGGTGGACGATTAGGGTTGGAGGAGGATCCGGTGAGGGTTTCGGTCGTTGGGGGCGAGCAGGTTGGGTGGGATTTCGGGAACGGGTGAGTTTGATCGTTCGACGCGTTTCGATGTTCTGTTGTTTTGCTGACCTTCGAACCTTGGTTCTTTCCCCTTCAGACCTTGCCTCGTTCCAGTCACCTTCTCTATCGCCAACACCTCAACGACTCTCTCGACGAAGATCACTTTCTCGATCCAAGAACCACCTCCGTTCGTCCTCTCTCGCACCCTCTCCTCACTTCGCCTCCGAACCGCCCATCCTGACCTTCTTCCCATCCTTCTTCCTTCACAGAACCAGCCTCCTCCAACCCTCCTTCGCCGGCTCTCTCAGCCATCAAGCCATCATCCCACCCTCTTCCTCCTCCCTCTTCAACGCGTCCTTCGTCGCAGCTCGTCCGGGAATCTACAACGTCGCTGGATGGCATCTCGCTGTTGAGACGGGTCAAGAAACGAGCGTTGTAGACGCTGGAGAGGGGGATGAGGACGGGTGGAAGGGAAGGAAGTGGTTCGAACAGGTCCCGAGGGAGGAGAAGAGGGTGAAGGTGTTGGAGGAGAGCCCGACGACGGCGCGTCGGAAGGAGGAGGGAGAAGGGTTGGTAACGGTGGAGGCTTGATCTCGCACGGGTAATGATATATAGATTCGGTTCAGATGCGTGGATATGTAGTTGAAACGACGAGGGTGTCCTAGGATTCCGAAGGAAAGGGAAAGAAGAAAACGAAGAGAAATGGCGGGCTGCTCAAACTCGTTCCTTCACAACGAGTCGCAAATCGATGAACTAGCCACATCGGCATCCAAACTATCGGTACAAACGCTACATGCTCAGCGATTTTCCATTCCAGCACCATCTCAGCACCATCTCCGCCTTCGCCTCAATTCTGTCGCCTCTCCCGTCCAAACCCAAGTCGAGAACTCCCTTCGCCGCTGCACCTCCTTCCTCCGAGCCCTCGACCTGAGTTGAGTGAATCGTGCGGGCAGTAACTGAGGAGCGAAAGGAGGGCAGCAAGTCGGAACGGTGGGAAGAAGGGTGGGCTGAGAGACGCGTCGACGGAACCTCGAGTTTCCCAGCCCTCGAAAGATTTCTTTTCGGGCGGAACGAGTTTGAAGCATACCAGAGCTGATTCGATCTCGACCCTGCAAGCCGCAGACAGGAACTGGGAGGAAAGGAGAGGGAAAAGAGGAAAGGAAGGGGAGGGGAGGTGAGGCCCGCAGGTGGGCTCGAAAAAGTCTTCTCGTTGTCTCCTTCCCCGTTTCTCTTCCCTTTCCCTCAGCCTCTTCCTCCTCGACAAAGTGCGTTAGACCTTTGCTAGCACGTTCAAGTCCATCCGGTTCCTGCACTCTATACGTTTACTGACAAATTTGTCTCGTCCTTCTCCCTTTTCTCCTTCAAACTCTGCGTTCATCCTCGTCCCCTCTCCCTCTCCTCTCCTTCTCAACCTCACCTCACCTTCACCCTTCCTTCCCTCCCTCGTCCCTCTGGCCCTACCTCAAATCTCAACTCGTCCACTCCTCTACCTTCTACTGGCCTTCTCGCTCTCATCAGAATGAAGCAGAACGCCGGTACGTATCCATACTGGTCTCGGTTCGACGAAGGAAGGATTGAAGGAGGAGGGAGGAGTTGAGCTTGGGCATGGATTGCTTCAGGCAAGGGGGAAACCATGCCGGTTTTTCGAGGAGCAGGCGATGGAGAGGAGAGGGATGTACAGGAGGGAGCATCTGGCTTGTAGAGGGAGGATGGTTGGGGAGGAAGAGAGGCCATGGAAGGAAGGGAACGATTCATCGCTGGAAGAGCCAACACCAACCTCTCTCCCTGTCCTCCCACACCTCTTGGTCGAGCTCGCCAACCTCACACATCACTGTCTATCAACCCTACACCCTACCCTCCATCATTCGAGCAGGACCCTTCGTCGCCAGGATCCTCTCACCTCAACCAAAAGGACCCTCCCTTCCTCGTCTCGAACGACCCTACCTCACCTCGCCTCTCCTTCCCAAACACCAACTCAAAACAACCACACATCCGTCTCCGACTCGCTCTTACGGAAGGATCAGTTCTGATCTTGCCTCTCCGTCCTTTTCTTCTTGCCCTCTGGAACAGACATCCACTCGTCCCGACGAAAGTCCCGAAAGGCTCACTTCGATGCCCCTTCCTCCATCCGAAGGAAGATCATGAGCACCACTCTTTCCAAGGAGCTCAGGGAGCAGTACAACGTGAGTCCTTGTCTCGAGTGCTCGAAGTGGTGGTAGGAGTTTGGGCTGAGCTTGGAGGATACAAAGGCAGGAAGGAAGGAAGGAGAAGAGAGCTCAAGCTGACCTCGTTCCGTTTTGGGTTTTACTTTCTTTCGACAGGCCCGAGCCCTCCCCATCCGAAAGAACGACGAGGTTAAGGTCACCCGAGGAAAGTACAAGGGAAAGGAGGGAAAGGTCGTCCAGGTTCGTCTTGATTTCTGCTTTTGTTGAGCTTCATTGGGAGGAGAGGGGGATCGAGGACGAGAATCGCAAAAGCTGACCTTGTTTCGTCCTTCCTTCCCTTCTTCCTTCCTCTATCACCACACTTATCGCTCTCCCCTCAACTCCACCATCACAACAATCACCACTCTACCTCCATTCTCCTTCGCGTCGCCAAATCACCCTCTCAAACGAACCCTTCGCTTCTGTCCTCCCACCTCCTCCTCGGTCGCCCTCCTCCTTCCCCTCCCTCGCCTCTCAGGTCTACCGAGCCAAGTTCGTTGTTCACATTGAGCGACTTACCATCGACAAGTCCTCGGGAGCCACCGTCCCCATTGGAATCCACCCCTCCAACCTCCAGATCACCGCCCTCCACCTCGACGCCGACAGGAAGACCCTCCTCGCCCGAAAGGACAGGAAGTCTGGAGAGGCCAAGAGCACCGAGGCTGAGGTGTCTGCTTAATTGTAGATTCGCTTTTTCGCTGGAACGAGGATCTGATGATGTATGGGCTACTACGAATAGAGAGAGAGGATGGGAGGAGAGAGCGAGCGAGCCACGACGTTTACTGGGAGCTTTGTGTGTGAAGTGAGCTCGAGGACGGGTTTGTTTTGAGTGGCTCTTTACACCTCTGGAGTAATAGGTTGGAGGACGAGCAAGATTAGGTCGTCAAGACGGGAAGGAGAAGGGCTCAAAGTTGAGCTTCCTCTTCTTGACCTTCAACCACGACGATCTCTCCTCCTTGTCCTCCTCGAACCATGTCTGCAGCTTCCCCTTCCGATCCCACTCTCAAACGAGACCGTTCTCCGTCTTTGGACGCATCCAACGAGGAACTGACCGCTGTCCACCCATCGACTTCCTCAAAGAAGCTCAAGTCGAGCTCGCCCGTTCCTCCTCCTTTGCGGACCCGCTCCTCTCGATACCATTTCTCGGACGGGAATCTCGTTCTCCAAGTCGAGCAGACAGACTTCAAGGTTCACCGATCCGTTCTTCGAAGGAGGTCGAACGTGTTCGCTGATATGTTCAAGGTCGGAGGAAATCAGAAGGGGTCGCTGGAGGTTGGAGCAGAAGGGTTCGGGCGGAGGAGGGAAAGACTACGAGGAGCAAGAGAAGCCTGGAAAGAAGAAGAAATGCTCGACGGTCAAGCTGCCTCAGGATTCAGTTCCGGCTTGGGAGACTTTGCTTTTCGCGCTGTCAACGGAGTGTGAGTCTTGCCGCTTGAAGAAGGACGGAGGAGTGCAGGACGGCGAGCTCACCTCCCTTCCTCTTCCTTCAGTTCGTTCGCTCTTCAATACAACACCCTCGATGATCTCTACGGTCTCCTATCTCTCACAGACAAGGTGTGTTTGTCATCTTTTCAGTCGAGTGCTTCTGAGACGCTAAGTATATCGTTTTCGTTCGTCCTTTGGCAGTACTACGAGTTCGTCTCTCTCCTCTCCGACGCCAAAGATCTCCTCGTCAAAACAGTCGACGACCTCCTCGGCCCCTCTTTTGATCGCACTGATCTCGATGATCCCGACTTGTTGAACGATCTCGATCCTAGGACGTTGGCCGATATCCTCGACTTGGGAACGAGGTTCGATGTTCCAGAAGCTCTTCCGAAGGCGTTCTACTGTACCTCCTCGCCAAAGGAAGCCCGGATCTCGCTGATCTCGTCAACGATCCCGTCCAGGAGCAGAGCGAAACTGGTTGGAAGGCCAGAGGGCTTGCCAAAGATCACCGTGAGCTTCGCTCTCTACTACTTCAGCTGCAGACTCCGAGGTAACGCGAAATCGACGCGTCTTCGTCCTCCTTTCTTTGTTTTCACAGTCGTCAAACTCTTCACCGTTCTACAAAAAGGTCTTCAACCTCAGCAGGATCTTTTCGATGAATTCAAGCCTTGGGAGCCTAGGCTCCACCACTCGACCTGCAGCGGACAGAATTGTCGCACCGCCATCAAACGAAGATGGACCACCCACTGGTCCCTGAAGCTACAGAGAAATCATCTCGACTTCAGAGCTCTTGTTCTTCTCATGATCAAGGACCAGTCTTGGGACGGGCACAAGAATTGCGAGTGGCAAATTGTGATAGATTTGGAGGAGAGAGTCGATCCGTCTTCGACCTCGAGAACTTGCCTTCGCCCAATCTTCGGCTGACCCTTGCTCTTTTGTTCGACAGTACGACGAGTCTCTTTCGCCGTGAGAAGGAACGCTCTCATCTTGCTCCTTTCTCGCCAAGCTGGTGAGCCTTTTCTTCTCGCTTCCTTCGACGCAACTCCAGCTGATGCTTCCTTTTGCTATTCTCGCTTTCTCTCAGCTTCGCCCCGCCCCTCCGTCTTTCAACTTAACGACTTACGACCTCCATTCGGATATCAGTAACGTCGCTTTTCGTTCGTCTTCCCTCAGTCGTATCTATCGAATGAAGACGCGTCAAGCTTTCGACCGATTTGCGCCTTGGAAGCTCGCAGAGTCAAGAAGAATGCAAAACAAAAATTAGTTCAAGTCACCCTTTGGGAAGAAACTAATGCTAGGGCGGACGAACCCTCTTCGTCGGTCGTGTCGAAAGAAAACGAACACAGCTTCCTCTCCAAAATCAGGACTCAGTCGCTCCATTGCTGAAATCGGAAATCCGATAGAGGTTTTCAGTATCGGCAGTCACTCTTCGGACAAAGACGAGCGAACAAGGAAGGTGAAACTCACGAAGAACCCGCAAGAGTTTCCCTCCCCTCTTCGACACGCCCAAAACTTCCTTCCCTTGTTCGGTCCAGGTTTACCGACGGTTCGTTTGATGGCATCGGATATACATCCACACTGAGGGGTTGATGTTGGAGGAGGTGACGAAGTGGCTGGAGCTGTCGAAAGAGAAGAAGAACAAGGTTGATCAGCGAAAGGGAGACGCGTCGAAGAAAACGAAGAACGAACCTTTCGAGCTCGAGAGAGCGGTCTTTGCTGCCTTTGAGGGAGAGATCTTGATTGTGGGAGCTGAAAGAGAAGAGGAAAATATTGTCGGTTACTGAAGCGTCAAAAAAGGGCCGCGGTGCTCTCACTCTTCTTGACGGTCGACGTTGACGGAGCTGAAAAGAGGAGGGAGAGTCAGGTCGGCGATAACGACGATCGGTAGAGTGGATTACGACAAACCCGTCTTCTCCGTAGTCCAGGTCGAAGCCTTTCGCTTCGCCTTCGCCCTCGAAGCAGCCTTCTTGATGGGAAGATCTCCGAGCGGATTCCCTTTCTCCCCGACGCGTTCTCGGACGTGCTGGGAAAGAGAAAGAGAAACAATGGTCAGCAAGAGTTACACGAGAGAATGCAAAATTCTACTCACCTTCCTGACTACAGCCATATTCGCCTCGGTATTCAGGAAGACAGCCTTGTACTTCTCGAGAGCGGAAGCGACCATCGAACTCTTCTCCAGCTTCCCTTCGCAGATCATCTTCATCTGCTGCTCGGTCTGTTCACCCAACGAGTCAAATAGGAACATGATCAGCTTCTCGGCGTACGAAAGCGGCAGGAGAACTAACTTGAACTTACCTCTCGTCGCAACTCGGGTCGACAGATCGCACTCTCTCCTTCCCCAATCTCGTCGAAAGCTTCTACCAGGGCGATTCCCAGCTGGGAAGGTTTCAGCCTCTTGGTTTTGCCATCCTCCTGAACGACGACGTAATGCCTATCCATGACGGCGGCGATATGGTCGGCGATAGTCGCGTCGGTTCCTTTGGGGGAAGGAAGAGGAAGGGTGGTCAAGCTTTGTCGTCTGGAAAAGGAGGTGAGGAAACGAGAAATTGGACGAACCGATTCCGTGATCGTCCATCAGACCGACGAGATCGGCTTCGCTGAGGAGTTGGGGAGGAGCGGTACTGCCCTTCTTGAGCTGACACGAGGTGCCAGGTGGGGAGGAAGGTTTCATTGAGGCGGTAGTTCGAGGAAGGAAGCGACCCAACGCTCTTCGGGTAGAACGTCGAGGTAGTTGGTAGCGTGAACGATGAGACCTGAGCAAACGACGAAGAGGATGTTAGTAGAGGTCAGAACGAGGGACATCCGCGTCCGCGCGAACCTGATGTGCGAAACTCCTCGTCGGCGATCTTGATTTCTAGAGTCGTCCTCGCTCCTTTGGCGTCACGAGAGCAGGAAGCTAGGAACCTTCGGACGACGAAATCGTAGACGTCCTTCTCGTCTCCGGGGTCAAGACGAGCCCGAGAGGTAGGGTGAATCGGAGGGTGAGCCTTGTCGTTCTTCTTTCCGTCTCGGGGTCGTTCGAATTCGCCGTCCAGAAGTCTGATGACCAGAGAAGAGGAGGAGTCAGATCTCAAGTCGAGGTGAAATGCAGAGAACCAAAGAGCAAGAACAAAGACGGAGACTGAACGTTGAGCAAACGCGCCATATTCTCCGTCGACCGACTGAAGCTTGATGAGAGGAGAAAAGTTGAAGGCTGCGTCGTACTGATCCGACTCAGTTCGAGGATAGCTGAGAAGTCCTCGTTGGTAGAGCTTGCTGGCGTGCTGGGGGGGAGAAGAGGAAAGAAGCGAACAGAAAGAGTGAGCAACGACTCGATCTGAAGTGGGCAAAGGAGCTCCGCTCACTCCCAAGATCTCCTTCGGGGAAAGATGGAGAAGCTTTGAAGCCTCCTTCTGGAGAGACACCGTGGTGAGAGGAAGGGGTTTCCTGAGAGGGAAGCACAAACGAAGGGAGAGGGGGTAAGCGACGCGTCGGGCTCAATCGATCGAAAGAACCGTAAACTCACTTCTTCTCGGTATCTTCTGTAGTGATCTGGGTGACAACGGCCTCAGGACGTTCCTTAAGCTTGGACAGAAGATCCTCAGCGGTCTTGAGATCCGAGAGTCTTTCCTTTCGCGACTCGAGGTTGCTGACGACTCCGTCCTTTGTATGAGAAACGGAGAGGGTCCAGAAGTCCTCGGAAACGAACGACTGGATCTTTAGATATCGATAGACGACGAATCCGAGGGTAGGGAATTGGCAAGAACCTGGGAAGAAGGGAAGAGGCGAGGGAGAAGCACACAGAAGGAGACGCGTCAACGACCGCGAGCAGCGAACGAAACGGAGGAGAAAACAAGCTGAGACGAACCGTAGCTGACGACCTGCCATTTCGAGAGAAGGGGAGATACCGATCCAGTAAGAAGTCGAGTGATGCTAGCTCCGGTTCGAAGATCGAGTTCGATTCTCGCCTCGACGGCAGCGACGGCATCGAGATCAAGCTGGACGGGGTTCTGAGCAGCCTGATGGATCTGGCTGTGAAGGAGAAACGGGGAGGGAGTCAGGCTAGCCAGTATCCGTGTCCAGATGGGCTTTGAAGAGCGAGATGGAGAAGACTCACTCTGGGATGATGGCGTCGAACCTCGACCTCAACACGTTGATCTTCGGATTCCTTTTCTTGCAGTATGAAACGATCTCCTCTCCGATGTGCTCTCCTTCTCTATCACAATCCGTCCAGATCAAGAGAAGGTCGTGATCCTTGGCTTCCTTCCTGATGTTGGAGGCGACGAACTTCATTCCCTGCGAGGATGAAAGGGAGCGAGACGGACGGTGAGCAACGACCTCTTGCCGTTTGAAGAGGCTCGGTGGTAGATGGACTGACCTTCCCAAGGTCCTTCGAGATCTCAGCGTCAAAGAGTCTGATGGGGGGACACTTGTTCCATCCAAAGGTTGCAGGGAAGTCGTGTTGAGTTAGGTGACCGAGAACGGAAGTGACGGTGAAATGGACTGGAGGAGAAGTATCGGAAAGCGAGTAGTTGAAGGTGTAGTTTCGGATATACTTGTTCCCTGTCTCTGCCTGTAGATCGAAACGAAAAGAGACGCAGGTCAGAGTCGGTTCATGAGCTCAACTCGAGACGTCGCCGCCTTTCAGCCCTTCCCTCCACTCCCCTTCATTGTCGGATCAGGTAGTACTCACAATCTTAGCTTTCCCGTTCCCAAGTATTCTAGCTATTTCCTTGGCGATAGAAGGCTTCTCAGCGACGCAGAGGACTCTCTTGGGGTGAGGGACGATGGCGAAGGGACGAAGGGAGGAGTGGAGGAGTCTTCGACCGCAGAGGGATCCCGTTGCTGCTGTGCCATCGGATCGAGACCAAAGGCCCTTTGGACGACCCAAGCGAAGAGAAGGGGCGAATATGGTGCCTAGGAAGTGCGAGTCGATTGGTGAAGAAGGGAAAGAGGTTGAAGCAGTTGAGAGAAAGAAGAAGGGAAGGGAGGGGTGAGCTCAACGTCGAGGCTCGCTGAAGGGAAGCCAGCCCTTCTCCCTTCTGTCTCAAACACGATTTCTCTGACGGATTTTCTCGTTCTCTGATATCTTCGGCTCCCAAGAGATCAGCAGAAAATTCTCCGACGCCATTTAATAATAAGAAGGAGGTTGATTTTGGCACTGAAGCCGCCCGCGACCTTCCAAACGCCTCACCATCTCCCTTCTCTTCCTCTTCCTTCCAACCATCACTGAGCCGCAACCACCTCACATTTCTACTTCAACTATGCCTTCCCAACAAGCTACCACCTCCGCTCTCTCTGGATCTTCTTCCGCTCGAGACTCTGCTCCATCTCAAGGGTCATCAGCTGCCAAAGCAGGAGCTAAACACGCATCGTCGTCGCCCAAGGTCGAGCAGGGTGAGTCTTCCTTCCTTCGTTCTTGGAGGATTCTGAAGGCTCTCTAGGCTATACAGCTCTGAGAAACGTAGCCGGCGCTCCTCTGTCGGAGAAGACGAGGACAGTTCGAGATGTATAGAAGCGAGGAGGTCGACGACGAGGATGGAAGATTAGAACTCAGACTCGTCGACTTCTCCCTTCTTCGCCTTCGGATCTCTGCCGCCTCGCTTCATGCAATTGGAGGCTAGATCTCCCACTCATTCACCGAAGGTAGAAGTCTATAGATCGTTCTGACCGATCTTCTCTTCTTCTGTTCTACTACAGCTTCGACTTCAACCGCCGCCGCCGCGACGCTCGCCCCAGCCAAGTACCGACTCTCGAGACTCAGCTCCGACCCTCCTTCGCCCAGCAAGCTCTCCTCGCTCGAGTTGAACCTTTCTCAAACTGGCAGTGAGTCTGGCGGTCTTCGTTCCTCCCTCGTTCACTGCTCGTCGCTGATCAGCTCTCGTCTCTCTCCGTCTCTCCTGCCAGACACCTCGCCTTCCCTCCTCGTCAAGGGTCTTCCCAGGGAGTCCGTTCTCCCTCAGCCAACTGCTCCTAGAGTTATTCCTGTCTCGCCTATCTTCCACCTCGAGGCGGATCCTCTCGCTTGAGCTTCTTCCACAGTGTTCGTCCTTTCGTCCTCCCTCGTTCTTCCTCTTCTCTTTTTTTTTTCGAACGCTGACCCCTTCTCCCCTCACGATCCCATGTAGATCTTCGACTTGGTCACACGCCTATTTACGACTCGCCAACCTCCCCGCTCTCTTTCGACTGTCAAACTGTCAGTCCCTCAACCGCGACACGTCTCGTCTCTCTTCTTCTTCCTCTCCCCCTTTCTCCCCGTCCTCCCTGGTTTCGAAGCTGACTCCCCACGTCCTTTCCTCCTTTTCGCAGCTTGTAGCTTTTCTATGCTCCTCCTTCGTTCCATCTTGTCCGCCTCGTTGAGCTCGTCCGACGCGTCTTCGCCGTTAGAGGTAGCTTTCCCTTCCCATTCTGGTGAACTTCGACCTCCTCATTCATCGTAGACTATCGTTCACCTCTCTGATGCTGTATCTTACCCCTAGAAATCGCCCGGACTAGCAGATCTGATGACTCTCGTCCTGACCGTTTCTCTTCCCGTCGCGTCCGTCTCTTCTCGGCTCGTCCTCTTTCCTCTCTTTCACACCACGACCGAAATGAAAAAGCAAAAGAAAGCATCAAAGACGAAGACGACCCAACCCTACAGAGCTAGATCTAAGCACCAACACACCCCTCGACGAAGAAAAACACGCAACCGAAACCCAAAGAAGAGAGAAAAGAGGCGAGAGAGCTCCTCAATCTAAACCTCGGTGGACTTGGATCCCTTTCCAGGCTTGGAGCTCTTAGCGGGAAGAAGCTCGGGCTGGATGGAGGGCAGGACACCTCCCTGGGAGATGACGACGTGACCGAGAAGCTTGTTCAACTCCTGGAAGAACGAGAAGGAAAAGAAAGAGGAAGGGGAAGTCAGTTGATGTTTCGAGTTCGACCCTTGTTCCTTCGCCTCTCCCTTCGCCAGGCCAGATCCCGTACTCCCTCCCGTCCACCTCGCCGCTGATAGCAGTAGTAGTAAAGAGAAAGACTCACCTCGTCGTTTCGGACGGCGAGTTGCAAGTGTCGGGGGATGATTCGCGACTTCTTGTTGTCTCGAGCGGCGTTTCCAGCCAACTCGAGGATCTCAGCGGACAGGTACTCGAGGACGGCGGCGAGGTAGACGGGAGCTCCGGATCCGACCTTGAAAAGGGAGAGGAAGGGAAGAAGAATCAGCAAGGGAGGGAGGAGGGAGGGAGGGGCGAAGGCGAAGATGAAGATGGAAACAAGACTCACTCTCTGGGCGTAGTTTCCCTTCTTAAGAAGTCGGTGAATTCGACCAACGGGGAACTGAAGTCCGGCCTAGAGAAGAGGAGAGAGAAGGAAGAGCGAGGAGGTCAGGATGAGGTTGAAACGAAGAGGTGGAAGAGGGGAAGGGAGTTGAGCTACGAACCTTAGCGGATCGCGAGGTAGTCTTCTTCTCAACATCCTCTCCTCCGGTCTTTCCAGACTTTCCCTTTCCTCCGGTAGACATACTGAGAGAGCAGAAGACGAGAAGAAGAAGAGGTCAGTTGGAGTGTCTTTGCAGGGAGTGGCGAAGGAAGAGAGGTCAAAGTTGCGACCTCTCTTCTCAAAGCGAGAGAGAGAGAGAATGGAGTGCCGAAACGAAGATATAGAGATACTCACGTAGTTGAGTTGGTTGGGTGGTGTGGGTGGGTGAGGTGGAAGGTGGGGTTGAAAGTTTTGGGAGGAAGATGTGGTTGGAGGAGAGGAAGAGGTGGAGAGGGAGGGCGTGAGGAAGGAGGGCGACTTTCGAGCTCTGAGAAAAAAGAAAACAACCCAAAGATCTTTCTGTTCCCCTGAGGGAGGAGATGCTCAATCCTGTTAAGCGTATATAAAGTGTGAGGCGGTCGGGGCGAATGAGGCTAGACTTCTATGAAAAAGAGAAAACCCTCTGCCTGCTTCCTCCTCCCCTAGAAGCGAGGGAGGGTTTTGAGACGATTTTCTTCGATAGGTATTCTGATTGTATGTTTGAATAGCCACATGCTCATTGGCTCTGAAAAAAGAACTTTCGTGACGCAAAAATGTAAAGGGGGGAAGCTAGAGGCCAAAAACAACGGAGAGGCCCTCGTGTACCTTCCTCTCGCTTTCATTTCGCCCTCTCCCTCTCCGCCTCCTCCTCCTTCTCTCCCTTCCCTCTAACCACATCCTTCCCCTCAACTCTTTCCTTCCCCTTCACCCACCCTTACCCTCTCTACTCTCTCAACATGGCCCCTAAGCCCGCTTCCACTGCCTCCAAGGCTCCCGCCCAGAAGGCTCGTGAGTAAACATCTTCGCGTTCCCTCCACCCTTCCTTCCTCCACCTCTCTCCCTCGCCCCTTCTCACAGAACTGACTCCCTCTTCTCCTTCTTTTTCGTACTGCTACAGCCGCCTCCAAGGCCCCTGCTTCCAAGGCTCCCGCTAAGAAGTCTACCACCTCCAAGGCTCCTAAGGCCGAGGGTGATAAGAAGAAGAGGAACAAGAAGCGAGTCGAGACCTACTCCTCCTACATCTACAAGGTCCTCAAGCAGGTGAGCTTCCTTTCTACTTCCTTCTATACACATTTCTCTACCTTCTCGTGCAAGTCGGATGGATATCGGTTCATGGTGGAAGAAATGGCAGTCGTGTTTTGGAACGCGTCGAAGCTGACTTTCGTTCTCTCCTCCCTCCCTTCTTCTCCCTCTTCCCTTCCTTCCCCTCCCTCTCTCCCTTCCACCACCTCTCCCTTTCTCTCTCCCTCAGGTCCACCCCGACACTGGAATCTCCAACAAGGCCATGTCCATCCTCAACTCCTTCGTCAACGACATCTTCGAGCGAATCGCTTCCGAGGCTTCCAAGCTCGCTTCCTACAACAAGAAGTCGACCATCTCATCCCGAGAGATCCAGACTGCCGTCAGGTTAGTCTCATCGTCTCACTCTTGTTCACTTCCCATTTTCTACTCTCAATCACTTCTTTCTCTCCTCGTCGACGCGAAGCTGACTTCCTCCTCCTCTTCTCTCTCCTTCCCTCGTCCTTCAGGCTCATCCTCCCCGGAGAGCTCTCCAAGCACGCTATCTCTGAGGGAACCAAGTCGGTCACCAAGTTCTCTTCTTCCTCCAAGTAGAGCACTCTTCGGTCGTTCGTCGTCTCTCAGGTCGTGCCTCTCTCTCCTTTCTTCAGCTTGCTTAGCTAGCTACTCTCCCCCTTTTTACCTTCGTCTTTGATTTCTCTACCTTTTTGAATCCGATTCACATGTTTTCTCTACATGCGTGAAGAACAACAACCTTGAAAGAAGGAACGAAAGAGGAGAGAAGGAGAAAACAGCTCGACCTTCGCTCGACCTTCGAGGTGACCTCGAACGTCGATGCTCTTGTCCCCTCGATCTTGACTCCCTGTCCTCCCCTCTCGCTCTCTCGTACACCTCCCAGCTCGCTTCGCATCCATGCCACCCAAAGCCTCCACTTCAGGTGCTTCCCAGCCTCTTCCCTCCTACTTTCTCTTCGCTCGAGCTGACCTCTCCTCCCCTTCGCCCTGCTTCGCTCCTCCGCTCCACCCTCCATCAGCAGCAGCTTCCTCAGGCGCAGAAGAACCAACCCACTGGCTCATGAAAGCTGAACCGGATACGAGGATCGTCAAGGGGAAGGATGTCAAGGTTCGTTTCCATCTTGCAACTCTCTTAACGCAAGGCGAACGAAGGGAAGAGAAACAGTCGAGCTCACCTCGCTTTCGATCCTACTCCAGTTCTCCATCGACGATTTCGAGGAGATGGGGTTCGTTCTCGTCTCTCCTTTTTCTACTAGAAACGAAGCGTACCGAGCTGACTTCGGTATCGTAGAACGACGCCTTGGGATGGAGTGAGGAGTGAGTCGTTTGAGACGAAGGGAGGGCGAGGGTCGAGAGGGGAGATGGCGAGCTGATCAGGCTGTTGCGTTTGTGAACAGATCACGAAGCCAAGAAGATCATGAAGGAGAAGATGAAGATTGGGCATCAGGTCGGTTTGGGTTTCTTGTGGGATGGTTCGAGGGAAGGAAGGACGAGAGAGAGCTGACCTTCGCTCAGAGCAGGTTCTCTTCTACCACTCAAACACGAAGGTTCCTGGAGTGTACGGGCTCGGAGAGGTTAGTCGAACGCTCATTTCGTCGGCTTGAGTGAAGCTGACTTGCGTTTTATCGATTCGTTTTGGTGGAAGGTCACGAAAGAAGGCTACCCTGATCGTGCGTCGTCCCCTCTCCTCCCCTTCCTCTCGGCTCGTTCTCTAGTCCCTCCACTGACCTCGAATTGATGACTTCAGCCTCCGCCTTCGATTCCTCGCATCCTTACTTCGATCCTGTACGTGCTTCTTCCCCTCTCTGTCCCTTCAGCTCGACGTCCCGTCCCCATCGCTGATCACACCTCGCTTGTCTTCTTCCCTCCCCTCGCTGCCTCAGAAATCCAACAAAGACTCTCCAACCTGGTACCTCGTCGATGTAACCTTCAAATCTCGCGTCGCTCATCCCGTCACGCTCGCTCTGCTCAAATCCATCGCTGCTGCTTCCTCCGTCGCGTCTCTTCCTGAGCTTGGCTTGGGAGATTGGTTTGGAGAGGAGGAGTTGAACCGTAAGTCGTTCGAACTTCTTCTTGAGCTGCATCTTCCGAAACCCGGATCAGGAGGTTTCTCCGCTCGTTCGTTTGCGAAGTCGTCGAACTGACCGACGCGTCTTCTTCGTCCATTCTCCTTCCTCTGTCTCTCCCTCCCTCCTCCCTTTCTTCCTTCCATTCTAATCCACACATCGCAGTCATCAAATCTCTCCCCCTTATCAACCGAGGTCGCCTCTCCGTCCAACCCGTCCAATCCAAGGCTGCCTTCGACGTTGTCGTGAAACTCGGGGAGACGGGAGGATGGCCTGTTCAGGAGCCGAAGAAGGGGAAGGGGAAAGGGAAGGCTGCTGCTTCGAAGGGGAAGGGAGACGATGAGGATGCGGATGAGAAGGAGACGAAGGGGAAGGTGGGTGGGAAGAAGAGGAGGGTTGAGGAGACGGAGAAGGAGGAGGTTGACGAAGTTGAGGGGACGAGGAAGAGTGCGAGGAAGGGCTGAGATGGATGAGTTTTTACGCCTCTCTTTGACGGAATATCTGTTTTGCTGATTGCGAGGGAGTAACCGCAGGTGATCTTCTTCCAAAGGACGGCAAACCTCTTCTCCCCTCCGACCGCTTCTTGCCCTCTTCGTTTTCGACGTCGCTTCATCTTCTACCATCCAATACCACCCTCTCCTCCACCTCCTCTTCCCTCTTCCCAGCAATCCAAGGAACCAGAGCACAACTTCCACCCCCTCTTCGACATCAGCGACGGTCGCACAGAACTCATCATCTTTCGAACCTCCGATCAAATCTGCTTCGCTGTTCCTCGAATAGCTCTCGAACTCCACTCCTCCGTCTTCAGAGACATTCTCTCTCTCCCTCAACCTCCCTCGAAAACCCTCTCCATCGTCGACATCTCCGAGGAGTCAGAAGAATACGGACTCTCTCTCCGTCACGTCGTCCCGAGCTCTTCCTCCCTGAACGGCTTCCCTCCAGAGTTCCCATCCTTCACCACGATCGCAGGCATCACCCTCTTCGGAACCGTCCTCGAGACAGCAACTAAGTACGGCTGCCCTTTCATCGTCGACATCATCGCGAGGCTGCAGCTCCCTCTCGTTCATCCTCTTCACGCTTGGTCGCTTGCGGTGAGGTTTGGGAGGCTGAAGGATGCGAAGGAGGGGATCCCTGCGTGAAGGATAAAGGGGTTGCGTTTTAAGATGCGAGGAGGTGGAAGGAGGCGACGAGAACGTGGGAGGCGAGTCAGAGGGACTTGTGTCTGGCTGATTTGGAGGTCGAGTTCGAGTTCGTGGACACTGGAGATGCTGCACTTGAGCTCGGTGTGAACTTTATCGCTGGGCATGCGAAGGTTACTAGCTCGAAAAGTGGAACTGGGTATACGCAGGAGGATGCGGCGGAGGTATTTAGGCTCTAAAAGGGGTGAGTTCCGAGCGTTGTTGACGCGTCCTGACCCGACTTGACTCGACTCGAGCTGATCTGTGCTCGTCCTCTCTCTTCTTCTTTCCTCTCTTGAACATCGTCTCTTAATTTTCACAGTTTAGTCTCTGTTTTTGGTCCAACATCGTGAATCGGTGGTCTTAGTTGCTCGACGCTCGTCAACGAAATCTCGACGCGTCCAAGCTCATGTTCGTCCCTCCCTCGTTCGCCTTCTAGCTCTACGGTTTTCATCACCTCATCTTTCTGACCTTTCAACTTCTTCCCTTACACGAACTCGGCATCCGACATCGTCACCGACTCTTCCCTCGAAACCACTACTTGAGCAGTTCCGCCTCCCCTCTTCTTGACCGCGTTATTTTCTTCCCCAAGTCCCTGCCTCGCCTCCTGACTTCCTTTCTGACGCTCGTCTCTTCTTCCTTTTTTCTACTGCACAGTCTAGATTCTTCCGCCTTGAGATCGTCGGCAGCCCTCCTCCTCCTCGTCGTCGCGTCGGACGATCGACGTCTCCTCGTTTCTTTCGTGGATATGGAGTTGAAGGAGAGGGGAACGCTGGAAGGGTTATCTAGCTATACGCATGCTCGTCCGTTCAATCTGAGCTCATCCGGAAAGTGTCGTTCTTGAGGGCGAGGCTGAAGGAAAGGGAGGAAAACGAGCTCTCTCTCGTCTCTTCGCGTCGTTCATCGTCTCCTTGCTCTCTTCTTCACCGCAGCTCCAGCTCTCTAAACCAGCAGTCACTTTTCACACGAACGCCCAGATGATTGAAAGAAAACACATGTGTCATGAATTCGTAAAGATGAGGGGCAAAAAGCGAAACGACCAGAAAAACAAAGAAAAGGGCACGACGACTAAATTCGGAGACCTAGTCTCTCCCTCAACACCACCTCCCGAAGAAAAAGTATAGAAACCGAAAAGAACCTCGCAACGCTTGCTTAGTTTCCGAATCCGTAGAGAGTTCGTCCCTGTCGCTTGAGAGCGTAACTGAAAGAAAGCGAAAGAGGAGAGCGGGGGTCAGCTTCGGGTCTCAAACTTTGGGATGTAGAGAAGGCGGAGGACGAGACGAAAGAAACTTTTAACTAACACTACGTCGAGGGCCGTCACCGTCTTCCTCTTGGAGTGCTCGGTGTAGGTAACAGAGTCTCGGATGACGTCTGGTAGGAAGAGGAAGGAAGAGGGAAGGGAAGGTCAGCTTCGAGCTCACATCGACCAACGTCTTCAACATCCTTGTCCTCCTCGATCCACGAACCACCTCGCACTCCCACGATCAAAGAGGGATGCGAAACTATAGTACTCACTCTCAAGGAAGAGCTTGAGAACACCTCGGGTCTCCTCGTAGATCAGTCCAGAGATTCGCTTGACTCCTCCTCTTCGCGCCAATCGTCGGATCGCGGGCTTGGTGATACCCTGCAAAGATTGAGAGAGAAAGACGAAGGTCAGTTATCGAGAATGTACACGAGAGTATAGATGAGAGGTCGAGAAGGAGTGGTAACGAACCTGGATGTTGTCTCGAAGAATCTTCCTGTGTCGCTTGGCTCCTCCCTTTCCGAGTCCCTTTCCTCCTTTTCCTCGTCCAGACATGTTGTAGTGGTAGTAAGTGGGGTGGGGGGTGGTGTGAAGGGGGAAAGTGTGTGAAGAGGATGTGTTGGTTGGAGGAAAGAAGAGAGGGAGGAGGAGGAAGGAGTTTTGACTTTCGAAAAGGAGGGGAGGAGGGAAGGGGGAGGAGGGGACTGCGCTATCAGAAGGAAGAACGGTAAACAAGGAAAGAACGCGTTGTATAGACGCGTCCAGACTGAAAAACGCCGATTTTCTGGTCTCGGTCAATCATGTGGGTTACGAGGATGAGCTCGAGAAAAAAGCTAGCTTAACGAATGAAGAGGAGAGATGTAGGAGACGATTCAGAGGGGGGGAGGGGGGGAGGTTATCAAAAGAAAGGAGAGAAGTTGTTTTGAGGAGGTGGAATGGCCTAGCTCTACCTACTCAGAGAAGCTAGAGAAAAAGTGAAACCTGGATGTTCTTACTGAGAATATGAGGCTGACCTAGTATAATTTTCAACCCTATCGAATGACAGCGAAACGAGGTATAGGCTGTTTTTCGAGCGTGCTCCGATAAGGGCTGATGAAGACTCTCGAACCAAACAACCTTCCCTCCTTCCTTCGAATTCAAAACCGACCTCCCCTCCCCTGCTCCTTCCTAACCTCCAACCACATCCTTCAACACCTTTTCTTCCCCTCTTCAACCTTCCAACCTCATCAACAATGGCTCGAACCAAGCAAACCGCCCGAAAGTCTACCGGAGGAAAGGTGCGTCTCGTCCTCCTCATCCCTCCCTCCCCTCCTCTCCTTCTCTTCTCAAGCTGACCTCCCTTCTTCCTTCCTTCTCCCCTCAGGCCCCCCGAAAGCAGCTCGCCACCAAGGCCGCTCGAAAGTCCGCGCCTGCCGCCGGTGGAGTCAAGAAGCCTCACAGATACAGTGAGTCCTTTCTCCTCGACGTCGTTGTTGAGCTCTTGTGTCGTTCGAAGCTCGAGAGCTGACCTTCCCTTTCTTCTCTTCCAGGACCCGGAACCGTCGCTCTCCGTGAGATTCGACGATACCAGAAGTCGACTGAGCTCCTCATCAGGAAGCTCCCCTTCCAGCGACTCGTCCGAGAGATCGCTCAGGACTTCAAGACCGATCTTCGATTCCAGTCTTCGTGAGTTGAGCTTTTCTCTCTCTTTCCTCCTCCCTTGCCTCCCTCGCCCCCCTTCCACCTTCCCGTCATACCCCGATCCACCTCCGTCCTCTACCTTCACCTCCTTCTCCTCACACTCGAAGCTGACCTTCTCCTCCCTCGTCGTTCTTCCTCTCCCTCAGCGCCGTCATGGCTCTCCAGGAGGCTTCCGAGGCCTACCTCGTCTCCCTCTTCGAGGACACCAACTTGGCCGCTATCCACGCCAAGCGAGTCACCATCCAGCCCAAGGATCTCCAGCTTGCTCGACGACTCCGTGGAGAGCGAGCCTAAAAAACCCGTTCTCGTTCGTTCGGCTTTAGATTGTGTCTGTAGGAGTTGGGGTAGTTGTGTTTACGACTTTTATGAGAGTTTCGTTATCCTTTTAATACGGTCCTAGAAAAGAAAGAAGCAGGTAGAGCTGAGGAAGCGATGAAAGGAGGAGGAAGGCGAAGAAGAAGAAGACGACGAATGTTTCGAGCTCGACTTTGTTCCTCTTGCCCTCCTTTCGAGAAACTCTCAAGAACGAGAGAAAGAGACGGTTTGGACGAAGGGTGAGTGGAAGCAAGCCGACGACGCAGCGTTGGTGTAGACCGAATGAAGGCTTGAAAGGTCATCGCACTCGCTTCGCATCCTTCGTCTTCTTGCTTCAATTTCTTCCTGCGAACGGTCAGAATCCCAGGAGTATCGAATCTTCAACTCATCATTCAATACTTCTCGGCCATAACTGAGAGTAGATAAAGAAGTGGCAGCGGCGTTGGTCAGTCCTCGATTTTGGTTTCGTTCTCGACGCGTCGATGGAAAAGTAATGGAAGGCTCACTCATGGCCACCAGCGATGTCCAACCGGTGAAGGGATGACTGTGAGTGAGGTCAGAAAAGGGTCGGGTCGAGTTTCGAAACGGATAAAAGAACGTCAGCTCGGCGAAGACGACGAACGAGTCGAGCGAGAGCGGGAAAGGAACGAAGCGAGAGAAACGAACCTCCTCGATCCTTCTCCCGTCAGAGCGTCGTACTGCTCCCAGACGTAGCCGGTGGATTGATACTCCTACAAGACAGAAAAAAAGGCGAAGACGAAAGAGGTCAGCTCGACGTTCTCTCTCTAGAGGGCGAGACGAGAGAGGGAGAGACGAAAGCGAACCTTGAAGATGTTCTCGATCAAGTTGGCTCTCAACTCGGTATAGATCTCCTTCGCTCTCGCCTGATGAGGTCCTGGGTGGGGCATGTAGATCTACGTCGAAGCACCCGAGAGAGCAAACATCGTCAGCGAACGAGGTCGAACAAAGAAAGAGAAAGGAAAAACGACGACGACGAACCTTGTACAACGAACTCAACGCCATGTAGTTGAACGGCATCCAGATCGGACCTCTCCAGTAGTTCTCTCCCTGACCGAAGAGGGGGTGATCCTTCGAGAGAGATCGAATCCCGTAGTCGGACCAGAGCTTCTCAGGGTCTCGCATGAGGTCGAGGACGGGACCGAGGTGAGGCGACGAGGGAGGGAGGAGACCGGTGAGGAAGGGGAAGAGGGAGATGTAGCCTGCGTGGCAGACGAAGGTGGACTCGTCTGTGAAAGAAAGGAGTGAGTGAGCGGAAGAAGAAGCGAAGGGGAAGGAAGGGAAAGGAATGGACGAACCATCGTCGTCGACGGTCGCGTCGCAGTACATCTGATCTTCTTCGCTCCAGTGAAGAGCTAAACAACGAAGGACGAAAAGAAACTCAGCATCAAAACGAGACTCATCTCAGTCCACACCTTGAACTCACCCTCAATGTTTTTCACCACATTCCCCTCGTTCCTCCTGTACTCCTCCAAATCGTCCTCCACCTCCTCCCCCAGGTACTCAGCAATCTCCCCCATCGTCCTCGCAAAGAACCCCATCCAGCACATCAAATCCACATGCAGCTCGCCCACATGAGGCGGCAGCGCTCTCGGATAATCGTCCAACCCACTCGTCAACACATGATGCTCCGTTCGTCCCCTCCATCGATAACTCTCCATTCGACTGGGAGGTTTCCTCCCCCATTCTTTCAGCTGTCCTTTTTGGGTGCGTCGGAACCAGAGGTAGTGACGACGGAGGGCGGGGTAGATGGAGAGGAGGTAGGAGCGGGCTTCGGTTGGGGAGGAGAGGTATTTCGAGTTGGCAGGGAAGGAGGGTGGGAGACCGAGTTGGGCGGAGAGGAGGTTGGAGGACTCGACGGCTTTGAGACGGGAGATGAAGGAGGTGACGGCCATGGTTAGGGTTGGGGGGTTGGCGTTGGTTGGGTATTGGACTTGAAATTCGGAGGGGACCTTTGGGAGGAAAGGAACAGCGGGAGTGAGTTCGAACGAGTCGAAGAAAAGACGCGACGAAGGGATGGAGGCTTTGTTTGGAACTGACCTTGCTTCGAGCTTCCTCTCCAAGGATCTGTTCTCTTCCTACCCATCCGTCTTCGTCGATCAAATCAACCCAGGATTTTAAGATCTCGAGACTGCCGAACGAAGGACGAAACGAAATCGTCAGCACGCGTCTCCCCTTCGCTCCCGTCCCACGCAAACTCACCTCAAATCATTATCCCACTCCCCAACCACCAGCAAATGGAACCCTTCATCCCAGTAGAACCCCCTCGGAAAGAAACTCCTACTCGGCGTCGCCGTCAACAACCCTCTCTCCTCCATCTCCTGCACCCCGCCCACCTCTCCTTCCTCCAGCTCGGGCGTGTCGTCGTACTCGTGCGCGAAGGATCGATCGATTAAGGAACGACCGTGGAAGTAGCCGATTCCACCGAGGAGGTTCGAGGTGACTTCCTGGGCGAAGGCGAGGTGGGAAGGCGAGGAGTACGGGGAGGTGGGAGGAATGGGGAGGTGCGAGGAGAAGTGGGTGGAGAAGAGAGACAAGAGAGTTGAGAGGGAGTTGGAGATGGCGGGAGCTGAGAGAGGACGAAAAGAAAGGACGGGCGAGGGCAGGATCAGCACCATCGAAACCTCGTCGAGACGCGTCGAGTTCGAAACCTCACCTTTCCCCTCCACCCCTTCCACCTCCTCCCCTCCTTCATCCCCATCAAACTCCCCCGTCTCAAACCTCACATCCCAGCCTCCCTTCCCTTGCGAGCTGAACTGGAACGCCCAGAAGTTGGACTGGAACGCTTCCCTCTGGTTGCCCAATGACCTTCCGAGAACGAACGCTGGGTCGGGGAGGTCCTGGCTGTTGGCGGGCGTGGAGGTGGAGAACTGATTGGCGAGCGATTGAGCTTTGTTGCTGAGGAGGGTGGCGACGATGTCTGCGAGAAGAACGAGAAGGTTGGGTGAGAAATTGGGGCGATGGAGAGAGAGGGAAAGAGAAGAAGAAGGAAACGGACCCTTGGCTCTCCAGAGATCTGACTCGGGGACGGAAGCTCCTGCGTAGCTGACTTTTCCGTGGGAGGGAGAGAAGAGGTTGGCTTTGTGGCCGGTGGTGATGGGGTTGGCGTCGGCGTCTAAATGAACGAGCACGAACTCGAGGTCAGCGAGAAAGAAGAGGAGGACGAGGACGCGTGTGGGAGAACGAACGTTCGGTGAGGACGATTCTGAAGGATCCCAAGTCAGGAGTGTTTCCGAGAAGGACGATGGGAGAGGTGAGACCCTAAAAAACACCCAGAAAAGGAGACCAGATCAGCTCTTCCCGCTTTTGCGTTCGACAAACGACGCGTTCGACACGTACCTCCTCCTCGTCCTCCTGCTCAACCAACCTCAACCCTCCTTCCCCTTCCAACGAGATGTACCAAATCCCACTCATCCTCGTGTCCTCCTCTCCGTTCATCTCTACTCTCGCTCCCCAGTCCTTGCCGTCGTTGAGGTTGACAAAGGAGGTGTCGACTCGCAGTTTGTTTCGACTATCGAGGAGTCTCTGGGTGTTTCCTACTCGAGGGATGTGGGACGTGTAGGTGTAGGATTCGAGACCTGATTCGTGAGGTGGAGAGGAGGAGGTGGTGTGGTGGATACCTGGAGGAAGAAGCGAGGCGGAGAGTCAGAAACGAAGAAGAGAACGGTCGTCGGCCAGCGGAGGATGAGGAAGGAGAAACGTTGAAGCTCACGTTGAAGACCTTCCCAGTCGTTGAGTCCGAACCATAGAAGTCCACTCGTGAGACTCTTGGGTAGACGAGGTTTGATTCCGAAGTAGAGCTGAGGAGCGTAGGTCGACCAGAGAAGAGCTGGATCCTCGACGAAGGCGATGGTGGACGAGTTGAGCTCGACTTGAACGGGAGATTGAACTTGACCTTGGACAGAAGAGAGGAGGGATCCTGCGAGGACGAAGGTAGAGAGGAGGAACTTCATGCTCCTTTTTTTGATGTTGGAGAGAGTGTCCTCTCGAGATGGTTTGGGCGAAGAAGAGGCTGCGAGAGGGAGGAAGAGAGAAGGAAGGAGAGTCGAAGAGAGATGGGAGGAGAGCGACGGATCAGCTTCGGCCGACCGAGCAAAACTGAGCGAGACGAGATGAAAGAGAGAAAACCAACAGTCCACGTCTTAGATGAGATTCTAGAGTCGTTGAGCGTGAGCGAAAAGGTCAGCGAAAGCGTTCAGCGGTCATGTTGAACGGAGGGAAGGAAGCGACAGCTCACCGCTTCGCTTTCCGACCGTCTTCACCGCGTGTTTAGAAGAAGAGAAAAGCTGTTGAGATCGAGAGAGCAAAGAGATCAGCCTCAAAGCCATGCACAACAGGTCCAAAGGGAAAGTTCTTGAACTTACGAGCTCGTGAGGGTTAGCAAACAAACGAAGGGAAGCAGGTTGAGCTTCGACTTCTTTCAGCCCTCCTCCGCCTGCTCTCTCTTTCCCCAAACAACTGCAACTACACACACCCAACTCCACAACAAAAACTGCCTTGAACCTCTGCCTTAAACAAACCATGTCACCCTCTCCTCCTCCCTCCTC